>NW_006798464.1:1698207-1735784 GCF_000442215.2 Lipotes vexillifer | reverse complement strand
CTCTTTCCAGTCTGGCTTCCACCCTTATCAGTCCCCCGAAACAGCTCTCACTGACATGGTCAGCGATCTCTGCAGAGCTGAGCTGAGGCTGGAGGGCAGGAGGCTGGCCTGACCCCACTCAGGACACTGGCCACGGGAGCAGCGGCAGGGATGGTGACAGCTGGCATTACCCAGAGTTGTGTGTGGGAACCGCAGATGATAGAATGGAATTTCTGAGCTGTATCAGAAAGAACATCTGGCCTTGAGTCCTGGGAATGTGCCCCCACCTCCTTGCCCTCATTCATTCAGTCAGTCTTGATTGAGTACAGCTTGAGCCAGGCCCGGAGGTGGACACTTGTGTTACACTTTGAAGGACCCAGGCGTGGTCTCTGCCCTCATGGAGCTACCCATCTACTTGGGGAAGTAGGAATTAGTCAGAGAGCCGTGAAAGTACCCAATGACAATCTAGATGTTTTATAGAGGAAAAGTACACAGTGTGTGATGGTGGGATCTGATCTCACTGGAAGGTCTGAAAAGAGATTTTTGAGGCTGACGTCTGATTGATGGGTAGGAATTAGCTAGTCCAGGAGGAAGGAGGAAGAAGAAGGGAATAAAAGTGTTGGGGGAAAGGAGTAAGGGCGATGTTCCCCCCAGAGACCAGGCGTTCCAGAAGTGGAAGAGACTGGGAGGGGTTGGGGGGAGGGGGGTGAGACGTGCTGAATAGAAATTAGATTTTTATCTCTGCCTCGTAGTCTTTGTGCCGTGACCTTCTCCTGCCTCTTTCCGAGGGACTTCGGCACCCTCGGCCACCCTGTATGGTTAACCCCTCTTATTTCCTTTTCTCCCAGGGCTGTGTGCTTCATGGCCTAGCTCCTGCCTGTCCCTGCTGTAACGTGAATGGGAGCGTTCCACAGAGTTCTACCCAGGCCTTACTCTCTTCCCCACCCACTTCTTCTTTGACATCGGCTCCCGGTTTTATGGCCTCCCACTTCCAACAGATCTCCAGTCCCAGAACTCTCTCCCGACACCCAGGTTTATAGTTCCATTTGCCCAATGGTCCTCTCCACGCAGACACCCTGCCACCATCTCAAACACAGCAAATTGTAGTTAAAAAATGTAAGTCTCTGGACTTCCCTGGTGGCACAGTGGTTAAGAGTCTGCCTGCCAATGCAGAGGACAAGGGTTCGAGCCCTGGTCTGGGAGCATCCCACATACTGCGGAGCAACTAAGCCCATGCACCGCAACTACTGAGTCTGTACTCTAGAGCCCGCGAGCCACAACTACTGAGCCCGCATGCCACAACTATTGAAGCCTGTGTGCCAAGAGCCCGTGCTCTGCAACGAGAGAAGCCACCGCAATGAGAAGCCTACGCACGGCAACGAAGAGTAGCCCCCGCTTGCCACAGCTAGAGAAAGCCCACCCGTAGCAGTGAGGACCTAACACAGCCAAAAAATAAATTAATTAAATATAATTAATTATTAATTAATTAATTAACAGAGCTTGAGTATTCGACCCAGATCTACAGAAACTTGGTGCACCTGGTGAGTTGTGAATAGCCTTTCTTTATGACGATAAGGAAACTGAAATTAAACAAAGAGCTTTGATTAGCTGATTAATCAAGTTGGAGCAAGCTCCCAGTAAAGCTAAATTTAACTGTGCCCCGCTCTGTATCCCAAACTGCAGATTTCCTCTTTTATGATTTCTTCCAACTCAGTGTAATTGGATTGTTCAGTCTGGGTGATGAGTATGTGAGGGGACCGTTACACTATTCTTCTGTGTATTTTTGAAATTTTTCATAATAAAAATCTAAAAAAGAAATTGTATCTCTTTCTTAATAAAAAACAAAACTAGTCTGTCTTAATTGGTTGGTTAGTGCTTATCTGAATGTAATCCTTAACCTCCTGGTTTGAGAGAATTGCCTGGACTCATGAACATGCTTTTTGCAGGAAATCATGTGATATGAAACATATAACTGTGCACTGAAGTTGCAAATGACATCATCAATGAATTATTTTTCCTTGTGCTCCTTTTCTTTGTTCTTCTAACCATATGTGTTTATAAATGTGTGTGTGTGTGTGCTCTCTGAGAATTTCTGAGCAAGGAGGAAATGGTTCAATCTGCTTGTCTCTGAGCAGCTGTTGGCTTTTAGAATAAAGAAGTGACTCTGCCTCATTTCTGATTCAGATGCAGTATGAAATTTGCTTTCATCCACGTCTAAATTTAAACGCCTGCCTTCTCCCTCTGTAAAACTTAATCCTCTTCCCCATAACACTGTAGGAAAAAACCTTGGCTTCACAATGGTGTTTAGGTTAAAGATACAAGAGGAGTTTAGGTGTCGAGTGTAAGTAACATCAAGGAGAGAATGCAAACTGCCTGGAAACCTGATGCAGCTCAGAAAACTGCATATGACAAAGACACTGCACAGCCTCTACAGGTATCTAGGTTAGAATGGCAGTGCACTAGAGCCTAATCAGTTAAGGGCATCATTGATGCATCTAAGAACTCAGCCCTCGCATGTCTTCAACCATAACTTTTATTCCTTCCCACACCTTCCCCACTCCTATCTTCATTTCAGCAGAAAAAGACAATCTCTCTTGACCAAAATCTGAATCGTTCAATATTATCAATTTGCACATTTCACTCACTTTATTTAAATTTTTATTTTGACGTAATTTCAAACGTACAGAAAACCTGTAAGAACAGTGTTAAGGAACCACCATATAGCCCTTACCCTGGTCTCACTTTTATTTTCTCTCTCATTCTCTTTATTTCTAAGTCTTGCCAATTTTATCGGTTTTATTAATCTTTTCAAAGAACCAACTTTAGATTTTCTCTACTTTTTGTTGGCTTTCTCTTTCACTGACTTCTGCTCTTGTTTTTATTATTTCTTTTCTTCCTGTTACTTTGTTTTTTTCTTTTTATTGGGGTATAGTTGATTTACAATGTTGTGTTTCAGGTGTGTAGCGAAGTGAATCAGTTATACATATACATATATCCACTCTTTTTTATTTATGTATTTTTTTATCCACTCTTTTTTAGATTCTTTTCCCATATAGGCCATTATAGAGTACTGAGTAGAGTTTCCTGTGCCATACAGTAGGTCTGTATTAGTTATCTATTTCATATATATAGTAGTGTGTATATGTCAATCTCTTCCTGTTACTTTGAATTTAATTTGTTCTTCTTTTTCTAGCTACTTAAGGTGGAAAGTTAGATTATTGTTCAAAACTTTTCTTCTTCTGTAATATAAGTATTTAAAGCTATAAATTTCCCTCTAGACATAGCTTTGCCTACAACCCACATATTTTGATATGTTGTGCTATCATTATCTTTCAGTTTAAGATATCTTAAAATTTCTCTTATGCTATTTTCTTTGACTCATGAGTTGTTTAGTAGTGTGTTGTTTAATTTCCAAATACAATACTTGGGGTTTTTCAAGATTTCTTTTAGAATATACTCCATAAGATGTCAGTCCTTTAATATTTATTTATGTTATGGTCCAGCATATGGTCTATCTTGGGGAATGTTCCATGTGTCCTTGAAAAGAAACATCTGTATTCTGCAGTTATCGGGCATAGTGTTCTAGACACAGACATGGACAGAAGGAAGACAATGTGGAGACACAGGGAATACAGTCCTCAGAGGGAACCAACACTGCCAACACCAGGATATCACACACCCAGCCTCCAGAACTGTGAGAAAATAAATTTTGTTGTTTAAGCCATCCAATCTGAGGTACTTTGCTATGGCAGTGCTAGCAAATTAACATAGTTACTAAGTGCATGTATTTAGGATTGTTAAATCTTCTTGATGGACTGACCCTTTAATCAATATGAATTTTTTTCTCTCTTTATGTCTAGTAGTATGCCACATCTTGAAGCCTACTTTGTCTGATATTAACATGACCCCACCAGTTTTCTGTGTGTTCTTATTTTTGTTTATATTTCATCTTATTACCTGTATTATATATGTATAATGTATTTTTCCATCGTTTTACTTTTGCTTTATCAGTGTCCATATGTTTAAAGAGTATCTCTTAAGACAGCAGAGATTTGGGTCATTTTTATCCAATTTGATAATCTCTGCCTTTTAGCTGAAGTGTTTAGTTCATTTATATATAATGTAATTGTTAACATGCTTTGGTTTAAATCTACCATCTTGCTATTTGTTTTATATTTATCCTACCTGTTTTTTGTTCTTCTGTTCTTTTCTGTCTTTAATTAATCAGATATTTTTAGTAGTTTATTTCCACTATTTGCTTTTTAGCTCCACCTTTCTGTATAATATTATCAGTTTAGCTCTAGGGGATTACAATATACATTCTTAATTCATTACATTCTGCTTATAATTAATTTGTACTAATTCCCATAAAATTCGTTACCTAAAAAGAGAATAATTCTATTACCCTCCCTGTCCTTGTGCTATTATAGTCATATATTTTACTTTCACATGTTTTAAACCCTATAATAAACTATTATTATCGCTTTAAATAGTTGTCTTTTAAAGGAATTATAAGAAAAAACCATCTTTTTTTGTTACCCATGTATGATGCTTTTCATTCCTACTTGTAGATCCAAGTTTCTATCTGATATCCTTGCCCTTCAGCCTGATGAACAACCTTTAGTACTTGTACTACAAGTCTGCTAAGGATGAATACTCTCAGTTTTTGCTTATCTGCAAATGTCTATATTTCATGTCATGGCTTCCAGGAGGAACTGTGGGGAACCAGCAAGAAAAGATGCACAAGTCCTTAGTGTGTTGGTATGTCAGTCAAAGAAAAGCATTGTTTTCTCTTTCTGGTGAGATGATGAGTGAGAAAATTATAGTTATTATGAATGGCCAATAGTTCAGGAGACACTGGGTTTTTAAAAACCTGTTTGGATGGGCAAAATATCTTTGTTTTGGGATTGCAAATCTTTTACTGAATAGGAAGTTAAAACGGAGACCCAGGACCATTCCATAGGAATCAGGAAGGACAGTCACAACCAACAGCCCCTGTGACTGCTCCTCCCAAAGCACAAATGGCTGCAGAGAGCGCATTTCCCAGGCAGTTCCTGTATCTTTGTCAGGAGCAAAGCTGTAAGAACCATTACTCTGCCTCTACACTCCCCTCCCTGCCTAACTGAAGCAGAATTCTTTTTGCAGTAATGAATTCAAAGCCTTTTAGCAATGTTTCTGTGACTTTTTTTGCTGGAAACTTTGATGTGTATCCCAGCCTTACATGGCAGCATGGTTTATCGGGATGGTTGCTTTCTTAAGCTTTCAAATCACATGTTGAAACAGGAATCATGTGCAAATGATTTATTAAGGAAGTGATCTAGGGAGAAACAAGGAAAGGAATGGGGAAAAGAAGTATAGAAAGGTAAGAAGCTAGGAAGAGTATGATGTTGGCCAAGCCCCAACTTCAGCCTGATCCAGAGGGGACTTCTGAAGGGTAAGTTACACCTTGTAGTTCATCCCTCCTTAAACAAGGGACCTGGGCTTCCATACTCCTGAACCAGTCAGTAGCCACAGATCCAGAGAGGAGGGGTACACAAACTCCCAGGCAATTCCAGTTCCTTTGTGTGCTGGTGTGCAAAGTAGCCCCAGCAGCCCAAGGGAGAGCCTCTGAACAAAGTCACAGTTATAAACCACTGGAAACCCAGGGCACAGAAGCTGGAGGATGACAAAACGGAAATGGCGAAAGGGATTGTGTTATTGTGATTTATAATGAGAAATATATATTTGGTCTTTGTCCCTGACCCTAGCATAGAGCTCCTAAAATCCTTGGGATTTCCTATGTGATGAAAGCAATAAAGGTGCCTTTTAAAGTTATGTTAATGGGACTTCCCTGGTGGTGCAGTGGTTAAGAATCCACCTGCCAATGCAGGGGACACGGGTTCGAGCCCTGGTCCAGGAAGATCCCACATGCCTCAGAGCGACTAAGTCCGTGTGCCATAGCTACTGAGCCTGTGCTCTAGAGCCTGCGAGCCACAACTAGTGAGCCCACATGCCACAACTATTGAAGCCCACATGCCTAGAGCCCGTGATCCGCAACAAAAAGAAGCCACCACAATGAGAAAGAAGCCCACGCGCCACAATGAAGAGTAGCCCCCACCCTCCCCAACTAGAGAAAGCTCACGCAGAGCAATGAAAACCCAATGCAGCCAAAAATAAATAAATTTATAAAAAATAATAGTAAAAAAATAAAGTTATGTTAATGAGGTGACTTGGGAAGCTGCTGGGTCACCTAAGGATGAGCTGGTTGCCAGGGGAACAAAACATGTCATTAGAGGGTTGGAACTTTCAGTCCCACCCCCTGACCTCCAAGGAGGGTAGAGGGACTGGAGATTGAATTCAATCACCAATCGTTAATAATTTAATCAATCATGCCTAGGTAATGAAGCCTCCATAAAAACCCCAAAGTACAGGGTTTGGAGAGCGTCCGGGTTGAAATTCGGGGAGAGAGGTGCTCAGAGAGGGCATGGAAGCTCTGTACCCTTCCCACATATTTTGCCCTGTGTATCTCTTCTATCTGGCTGTTCCCGAGTTTACCCTCTTATAATAAACTGGTAATCTACTAAGTAAAATGTTTCTCTGTGTTCTGTGAGCTGCTCTAGCAAATTAATGACATCGAAGGAGGGGGTCATAGGAACCTCCAATCTATCGTGGTTGGGCAGAAACCCAGGTGACAACCTGAAATTGTGATTGGCATTTGGGGTAGGGAGCAGTCTTGTAGGATTATACCTTAACCTGTGGTTATCTATGTCCAGGTAGGTAGTATCAAAATTGAGTTGAATTATAGGACACACAGCTGGTGTGGGAGAATTTCTTGGTGTGTAGGAAAACAACACATCAGAATTTGAATCCGAATCAGAGGGATCAAAGGGGATATAGGTGAAGCATCAACAGCATTTGCTATGGTAGGACAGTTATGAATGGAAGGCCTTGACATACTTTGAAAAAAGTGCTTTGTACTACTTTAGTAGAATGTCAGTTAATACACGATTTCTTTTAAGTCGGTGCCTCTGGGAGCATAGTGGGAAATTTCATGGGCCAACCCATTAATATTTCAAGATGAGAACGTCTTGTCTCTTTGATAACTTATACTTGCAAGAACCAAGGGCAAGATCTAGGCCATTTGATTCAGGTTTCTGCATATATCTTGGCCAACTTAGTTTTCAGAATTCTATTTTGTCATTTCACCCGCTTGATGAATCTACAGTGAAAGTCAACAGTGAAATTCTTTCTGTTTCTGAGAGACTTCCAGTTTGACCTATAAAGTGTGTGTCGCATTAGATAAAGGGTAGCAGTATTTCAAATCTGAGTGTGAAAACTTTTCACAGCTCTTTGATGATGGTCGTATATTATATTTTGCATTTGGTGATATTTCTATATATCTTGTGAACATACATTTCTATTTATGTGATCAGTATTTCTTCATCTGGATGAAATTAAACAAAATAATCCTGTTGTGGATTGTGCCCTCCCGTTATATGCTTAAAAAGTGGCCGGCATGACAGTACTATGACTCACAGTGGAACATGTTGGAATACATCGATAACTTTCATCAGACTTCCTTTATCATACCCAGCTTATTTCACATGAGCCATCCC
Source organism: Lipotes vexillifer (assembly GCF_000442215.2). NCBI lineage: Eukaryota > Metazoa > Chordata > Mammalia > Artiodactyla > Lipotidae > Lipotes > Lipotes vexillifer. The sequence goes on along the minus strand of NW_006798464.1, from coordinate 1,728,210 downwards.
ACCCATCATGTGAGTAAAGTGAAGAAGATCCTTCGGCGCCCTCAAGTGGCCATCTGGGGAATACCTAAGGTGATCTGGCCGAAGACCATTTGGCCACTACCGATTTCCCCCTAAATTTGGGGCCTGGTTTTGGAGCAGAGCAACATTCAAGAAAGGTAAAGTTGTCAGAGGGGCCTAGTTGATGGGTGAGGAAGATAAAGCCATGGCCTAAGAAGAGATAAAATGATTGCAGTAGCCAAAGCATTTTTAGCTGGAGTATCTCATAAGGCTTCTTTAGAAGATAGTTATAAGACATGAAAAGTCATTAATCTAAAGACATCTGGAGACTTATTTCACTTCACTGTTTTCCAGTTGGCCATAAATATGAACAACCCAAAAGTCATCTGGAACCAGTAAAAATATTGGCAGATCTGTTTGAAGGGTATGTGTTTTGAAGAAAGCAATCAATTCATCACCTATGCAGATGTCAGACACCAAAGAGGAACATTACTTTACCTTACAAACACTGAAACCAATGAACAGATCCGTCTGTGTAAAAGATGACAGTAAGATGTCTGAGACCAGAACAGGTTCAGTCAAGTGGGCAGTAACCACATCAGTTGAAAACCCAATGTATCAGTCAGGGTTTTGGCAGAAAAGAGATGGCACACTCAAAAGGGGACATTTCATATTGAATCACTGTGTTGTGTACCAGGAGCTAACACAGTGTTGTAGATCAATTATATTTCAAAAACAAACAAACTCATAGAAAAAGGGATCAGATTTGTGGTTACCAGAGGCAAGGTGTGGGGGGAGGGGAAAATGAAGGCAGTCAAAAGGTCCAAACTTTCAGTTAAAAGATAAATAAGATAAATAATAACACAAGAAATATAATGAACACTGCTGTATGTTATCTATGAAAGATGTTAAGGGAGTAAATTCTATGTGTTCTCATCACAGGGAAAAAAATTTTTTTTAATTTCTTTAATTTTGTACCTATATGAGAGGATGGATGTTTCCTAAACTTATTGTAATAATCACTTCATGATGTATGTAAATCAAATCACTATGCTGTACACTTTAAACTTATACAGTGCCATATGTCAATTATATCTCAATGAAACTGGAAGGGAAAAAAAGGGGGACATTTCACAGAGGTTAATGGAGGGATTATTTACAAAAGTATGGGCAGGGTTCATGGAAATAACTGGCAACAGAGTAAAGCTACCCCCATGCTTGAGAGGGCAAAGGGAAGGAGTGGCTATTAGAACCTCAGAAATATGGCCTTGGTAAAAGGATGCAGCCACTATTGAACCATGGCCTGGCTCTCTACTCCCACCCTTTCATCTACTGCTGATGCATGTCATTGACCAAATCCAACCTCCTGGTTCACAGAGAGGTGTGGAAAATGAATCTGGAGGGCGAAATGAAAAAGAATCTAGACACAACTTCAATTTGTCTTTAAAAAATTAAGAGTATTTTATTTAACAAGATTTCCTGAGGTGGGGCAGCTCAATGGTTGGTGTATTCAGAGATGTCATGGAGGACCCAAAGTCCCTCCATCTTTCTCCTCTGCCCTCCTTAGGCTAGATTCTGTCACAGTCACAAGAAGTTGGCTGCAGCTCCAGGTGCCACACTCAGGCCCAACGTGATCAGCAAAAGAGAAAGACTCTGGGGGGGGGTCTATTTTGGGGAATGAGGAAACTTTTCTCAGAAGCTTCCCTGGGAGATTTTTCCCCATGACTCACTGGCAGAACTGTATCCATACTGGACCAATCTCCGCTCAGGGGAATGGTACACAGTTAATCAAGATTTGCCCCTGAACCAGGGACAGTGTCAGCTTCTAGGGGAGGAGAGATGTGTATAGACATCTGCAAGAAATCAAGATTCTGTTAACAAAAAGAATTGGAGAAAGGTTGCAGGAAGCCAAACAAGGGTGTGTGCAAAAACGGGAAGACAGATAAGAGGTTTTTAGTATGTTGGAGTTGAAAGTGAAGATGCTGGGTTTACCTGGGGACAATGTGTAAGGGTAATATGACCATCCAAGATGAGTAAAATTTAATACTAATATACTTGGACTGTAGATAGGAATTGTATTTTGGCTTTTAGAAAGAGTGCTATACCTGAAGAGGAGCAGCCCCCTCCCCATTCCGAGGGCAACCAAGACAAAAACAAGAAGGCGCTAATGAGATAGATGTCTTAGCCACAGAACACAGGCTGGAGGCACATCTGGTGCTACCAACTGCAAAGAGAATTATAATAGGCAACGGGAAGTTGTCTCCACCAGTCTTTGTACAGCAAAGGTAAATATTGCTTTTTAATGGCAAAAAAGAGTGACATGCTTACTAGAAGCAAGGGTACCTAATGTTGGGGCTGACAGGACTTGTTTAAGGGAAGAAAAAGCCTTTTAGATTTTAAGACCTAGGTAATCATTTAATGGGGTTAGCTTGAATTAGATGCAGTAGAGGTTTTATATTTGAGGTATAATTTAATATTTACTGTCAGCAAAAGCCAGACATGTCCAAGAAGGTATGCATTTGTGAGATTGTGGTGAGCCCAGGTCCCTTGAGGAAAGCTACTTCCATAGAAGAAAATGAGTATCTCTTTTTTACTGATTTGTCATGTCCAACTAATGGGCTTACGACAGGCCTAATTGTAATTTATTTTAGAGGCTTTGTGGCCCTTGAGGGCACACGAAGAAAGGGAGATTAAGAAATCTCATTTGGGTCTTTTAGTGAGGAGGCCAACAGAAGTCTGTTAATATATTGGATGAGAACAGTTTTCAGGAAATGTTATGTTATTTAAATCACTTTTAAGAATTAGTACAGGAGTTCTGGGCTGAAAATATGGATTAAACATGCACATCTAGATTCATTCCCTCTAAAACTCCTACTAAAACCATAGTAAAGTGATTTTTTAAAAACTACAATAAATCTACAAAAATGAGAGAACAGAGGAGACAGCACTAACAAAATTTTGGAAGCCAGACAGCAGAGGAGAAATGTTGACTTTTAGCAGATCCAAGAAGAGACATTTCCTGAGCCAGTAGTGGGCAAAAGTGAAAACCATCCCAGTTTATACCACAGAATCTTTAAAAGGCACAACCACTGACAGAACCAGGTATCTCTGGAGTTGGGAGTAAAGGAGTGATGTCATAAAATAATGAGGATTGGGCAAAAGCAGTTTGAAATATCCCTAGATCCCCTTACCTGCTGCATACTTTTGGGCTTCATTTCCCATTTCTTCACTCATTATGACCATATTTTCTTTTAATTCTTTGAACACACATTCTTTTAGATTTTTGAACATATTTATAATAATTTCCTTAAAGTCTTTGCTAAATCCAACATCTGGACCATCTTGAGGTCAGTTTCTAATGACTCTTGACACTTTGTTGTGGTTGTCTTTACTATGGGTCACATTTCCTTGTTGTTTTTACATATGTAGGAATTTTAGATTGTTTAATGGACACTGTGGATGATACATTGTAGAGGCTCTAGATTCTGTTATCTGCTTGACTTCTGGTATCTATTTTACCCTCAACTCTGTAGCAGCCTCTCTGTGGAAAGCATTGGGTGGTCTTCCCCTATACATGTGCATCCCAGCCCTGAGCCAAAGATTCACAGGGGACCTCCCACATAGATTTTTGCCTCCCACACATGCAGCTGCATTCTCTCCAGTGCCATGACCTGTAGATTGCAGCTGCTTCAGCAGCCCTGAGCTCTGATCTCTGCCTCTTCCACACAGCAAGTCAGCCCTATTCTGCTAGAACTCCAGTTTGTTGTGCTGTGGTTGGAAAACTGTTCCCCAGCAGAAAGCCAAAACGATTTGGGGCACATCTCATGAGTTCCCCTTCTCCCAAGGATCACTGTGGTGTACTGCCTATTATCCAATACCTGAGAATGGTTGCTCACATATTTCTGTCCAGTTTTATGGTTGTTTATGGCAAGAAGGCTAATCTGGTCCTAAGGATTATATCATAGATGGACCCCTTCCTCACCTGATATACTTTTATTTCTTTCTGTTATCCTCCTTTCCCCTCCTCTTCATCCACTTAAGCCAGTTCTGTGTTTATTGGTTCAGAGGAGAGATGAAGTGGTAATGAAAGTAGAAAAACAATAGTTCCAAAAAAATAATTCCAAAAACCTAAGCCTATTAAGAAGGTAGCGTTCTCTAAGGAGACTGGATAAAAGCCCCTTAAGCAGGGAGAAAGAGAAATGAAAAATTGATTTCTAATAGCAGTGATGAAGTGGGTTCAAGAAAGAAAGGCCTGGGGCCCTGCTTCCTGGGCAGCATCCCTGGGAACATGATCGTAGAGATGGCACTACTGTCTAGGGTGTCCAGGCAAGCCATGTCCCAGCCTCTCCAATATTTCCATGCCCTTGTTTGGCAATGAAGCAGCAGAAAGATTCCCATGGCCCCCAAACTGGGAATGGAAGTTGAGGACAGAGTCCACTGCCCTGAAGTAGGTACAGGAACAAGGTACTCCTCTGTGACTGATGAGGGAAGATCCAACCCATACCTTGCACAATGTGAGCCCCTAGAACTTAGACGCCATCTAGCAGAAAGGAAAGAAACCTCAAATTACCAAGATTAACTTGCTGCCACTCTAGCTGATTGGGAGCTCAAAAAATAAATTATTATATAAAAATAAAATACTATTTATGGTACATCTGAGTTAGTAAACTGAGATTCCTGCTATAATAGTAAAGGGCACCATTATATCTCTTTATGGAGAGCTTTACATCCATTATCTCATTTAAGCTCATCTCATTGAATGAAAATCCATTACCTCATACTCCCTCTGATGATTCTTCTGACATACAGATGTACGTGCCTGAGGAAAAAATGATAATAAAAATATACATTTACTCTGTGCCAGGGATTATTATGCGAAGGGCCTTATGTCACTTAATCCTCATACTAAAGCTATGAGATATATATTATTACCTCCATTTTACAAACGTGGAAGCTGAATTTCAGAGGTAGACAATGATTGTGGGTTTTAGATTCAAACCCACTAGAAGCTTTACTTTGTATTACTTGCAATCCGTAGGAGAAAACTAGATCCAAGAGTCTAATAGGGGCATCAGCAATATGATTTACAAAGTGAGCTTACTTACAATTTAAACAAACAAATTTCCTTATATCTGCTACAACAAACATTCTAAGATGAAATGAATAATCTTCTTGGCTAAATATTGTATTCTGGGGAGACATCAAACAAAAACTTTGTAGTTAACATTGTTCTTTCTATTCCTTTATCTTTCTGTACTTTAGTTTGGGTATTTTCTATTGACCCATCTTCAAGTTTACTAATCTCTTGCCTCTGCTGTGTCTAGTCTGCTGCTCAGCCCATCTGAATGCTTCCTTTCAGATATTCTATCTGTTCATCCTAGAATGTTCATTTGGCTTTTATATATTCTAATTCTCTGTTGAAATTCCACATTTTTTCACCATTTGTTCATTGTTCCTAGTACTGTCTTTAACATATTTATTTATTTATTTTTATTATTACTTTTTTTTTTTTTGCGGTATGCGGGCCTCTCACTGTTGTGGCCTCTCCCGTTGCGGAGCGCAGGCTCAGCGGCCATGGCTCACAGGCCCAGCAGCTCGGTGGCATGTGGGATCTTCCCGGACCGGGGCACGAACCTGTGTCCGCTGCATTGGCAGGCGGACTCTCAACCACTGCGCCACCAGGGAAGCCCCCGTCATCAGTTCTGATGCAGAGCACATAAGGAGGCCTGGCAATCTACATTGTTGACAAGCTCTTTAGGTCATTCTGAAGTGGGTAATTTGGGAGTACCCTTCGAAAAACACTGAAATTTTTTACTATCAATCTAAGAAAACACCCAGACTGGGGCACGAACCCGTGTCCCCTGCATCGGCAGGCGGACTTTCAACCACTGCGCCACCAGGGGAGCCCCAGGGAAGCCCTCTTTAATGTATTTAAATGGTTATTTTAAATTTTATTTTATTGAAGTATAGTTGACTTACATGTTAATTTCTACTGTACAGCAAAGTGATTCTGTTATACATATATATACAGTCTTTTTCATATTCTCTTCCATCATGGTTTATCACAGGATATTGAATATAGTTCCCTGTGGTACACAGTAGGATCTTGATGTTTATCCATTCTATATAATAGTTTGCATCTGCTAACCCCAAACTCCCAATCCAGCCCTCTCCTACCCTCCCCTCACTCATGACAACCACGTTTGCCCTCTATGTCTGTGAGCCTGTTTCTATTTAATAAAAGTTCATTTGTGTCATATTTGATGTTCCACATATAAGTGATATCATATGGTATTTGTCTTTCTCTTTCTGACTTACTTCACTTAGTATGATAATCTCCAGGTCCATCCATGTTTCTGCAAACTGCATCATTTCATTCTTTTTTATGGCTGAGTAATATTCCATTGTATATATGTACCATATCTTCTTTATCCATTCATCTGTCGATGGACATTTAGGTTGCTTCCATGTCTTGGCTATTGTAAATTGTGCTGCAGTTAACATTGGGGTACATATATATTTTTGAATTATATATTTTTTCTGGATATATGCCCAAGAGAGTAATTGCAGAATCATATGGCAACTCTATTTTTAGTTTTTGGAGGAACTTCCGTACTGTTTTCCATGGTGGCTGCACCAGTTTACATTCCCTTAAATGGTTAAAGTCCTTGACATCCAGATCAGGTATGGGTCTGCTTCTATTGTCTCATTTTTTTCTCTTGATTATCAGTCACGTTGTCCTGTTGTATTAGTTTCCTACTACTGCTATAATAAATTACCACAAATTTAGGGGTCTCAGACAACACTGATTTATTATCTTACAGTTCTGGAGGCCAGAAGTCCAAAATCAGTCTCACTGGGCTAAAGTCAAGCAGGGTGGGTTCCTTCTGAAAGCTATAGGGAAGAATCCTTTTCCTTGTCCTTTTCAGCTCTAAAGGCCACGAGCATTCTTTAGCTTGTGACCCCTTCTTCACATAACTCCTACCTCTCATTTCCATCCTTACATCTACTACTAACTCTGACCTTCATGCCTCCCTCTCATAAGGACCCTTGTGATTTTATTGGGCCCACCTGGATAAGCCAGGATACTCTCTCCATCTCAAATCCTTCATCACATCTGCAAAGTCACTATATTCACAGGTTCCAGGAATTAGGACAGACACATCTTTGGGAGGACATTGTTCAGGCTACCATACCTGCTTTTTCTGTGACTTGTAATTTTTTATCATATGCCAAATATTGTGTATAAAAGAATCACAGATGTTGAGATTAATCATATTTTCCCCTACAGGGTTTACTTATCCTCTGTTAGACATATATCTTAAAGGGATGATGCCTCAATCCAATCAGGAATTGAGCTGAGTTGGGGTGAGTTGCAACTTTAGTTGGACTCAGTACACCTCTGTTTTTAGTTATCTTGAGAGTGAGATCTATCTTGTGTTTTTGCAGGCCCTTCTCCCCAGTGAGACTCCATCCTCCAAACACCAAAAGATGTAGATCTTGTGCTGCCTTTCCAGCCCAGGCCCCCAGACAGGCCCAACCCCCCTCCATCACCACCCCTCAGTCTACCCCAGCACTTAGCAAGTATCCCATAGGAAAAATGAGCCTCGCATCTAGATTCTAGTCTATAATGGCAGCTTGAGTGGCCTCAATAGTTTCTGTAAACTAAGCTCAATCTTCAGCCTATGCCCAGACTTCACAAATGACCCAAGGAAAAAATGACCAACAATCTCAGCTCACCGTGAATGAGCTCTTCCTTCTCTGCTCCCACTGCTCTCTGATGTCCTTTAAAATATGGTTTTTGTAATTTATCCTTTTTTTTCCCCAGAAAGTTCTTTATGGATAACATTGAATATTCTAGAAAGAACTTTGTAGTTAACACTGGATATCTCAGAAAGCTTCTTGCATCTTCTTAGCAAACATAACAAAAGACAGACTATGCATAACTTTAAATTTAATTAAGATCTTTTCCCATCTACCTGGTCTCTTGGCTGTGTTCTGTTTACTTTGCTCCTGAGTGGTTAGGAGTGTAAATATACTTATCTTACATACTTTGAAAATTTAATGTATTTGGTATAATAGAATTTGTTCTTACTAAGGCTTATAAAATACCATTGCAACCTCTAGTTTTTTGTATTTTTAAAATTATGTGGGACTTCCCTGGTGGCACAGTGATTAAGAATCTGCCTGCCAATGCAGGAGACATGGGTTCGTGTCCTGGTCCAGGAAGATCCCACATGCTAGGGAGCAACTAAGCCCATGGGCCACAACTACTGAGCCCATGTGCCACAACTACTGAAGCCCATGTGCCTAGAACCCGTGCTCCGCAACAAGAAAAGCCACTGTGATAAGAAGTCCAGTCCGTGCACTGCAATGAAGAGTAGCCCCCGCTCACCGCAACTAGAGAAAGCCCACACGCAGAAACAAAGACCCAATGTAGCCAAAAATAAATAAATAAATAAATTTTAAAAAGAGTATGTAAGTAATACTATGAATAGTAACAATCCCAAATGTGCAAATGTAAAAAGATATAAAAGGATATATAGTGAAGTCATTCCCATGACTTCTTCCCCCATCCACCAGTTTCCATTCCCCAACAGGTATCCATGATTATTAGTTTCTTACTTATCAGAAAAGTTCAAATGCATACACAAGCAGATACATATAAACACAATTTCCCCCTCCTTTTCTACATAAACAGTAGTATACTATGCCCACTATTTTACACTTTGCAATTTTTTTTTTCAAACATGAAAGGGAATTTGTCAGCTCGTGTAACTGAAAAGTCCATGGCTGATAGCACGGCAGTATCCAGGGCCTCAGACAATCATATCACAACCCAGCTTCTTTCCCAGTCTTGCCTGCACTCTCCTCTGTGGTGGCTTCACTCTCAGGCTAGCATCCACCCCTCTTCCACGTGGTGCTTCCCTCCCAGTCCCAGCTTCAGGATGACATCCTGACAGTTCGATAACCCCACCAAATAAGGTACACCAGCCATGTTCCCAGTGAACCCTAGCAAAAGTCTTAGGGAGAGCTGCCATTGGACTAGCTGGAATCACAGACCCATCTCTGAACCAATCACTGAGGCCAGGCTGGGAGGGTGATGCTGATTGGCCAGGCCCAAGTCACATGACCACCTCTGGAGCCCTAGCCTGAGAGAAGTCAGTCCAACAATGGCGTGAGTCACCTGGACCAGGAATTGGGAAGCAGGGTGCTTCTCCAAAGGGATATCAAGGTGCTATGAGTGGAAGGTCCGTCACAGCTGAAAACAGCAGATGTCTACTGCAAAAGGTGCTCTTTTGTTGTTTTTGGTTTTTTGGCTCTTTCATGCCTGGAAGCTGCTATTTTATGCCTAACACGTGTATAGCTGAGGCCGCACATGGCTCCTAGCACTGGCCAATTGGAAAATGCCGCAAGGTGAAGAGGGGCTGCTCTGTTTTCTTAGATTCTGTATTTGTCTATTTAATGTCTATTAACCACAGGGCCAAACTGACAGCCAAAGTTCTTTACATTTGCCCTGGGATCCTGCTTTCGCGAGCAGGTAAAGTTGTATAATAAATCCTCCAACCAATCCCGGATCCATTCCCACAACTACCTCCTTTATGTAATCCCACACACCATGTCAACATTCCCCCTTCCTTGAGTCAACCCAGGGCCAGTTACCAGACAGCTAGGGACAGCCCCTACACCCCAAATCCTGCCGGAATTATTCAAACCAGGAGTTTATCAGGTAAACACTCAAAAAATGTGGGGGAAATGGTCAGAGACAGGAGACAAAGAAAAACGTGACGAGTGGGACTTTATCCACCTAAAGATATAGCTGTTCAGCTGTTCTAAAAGATTTTGTTTAAGAGGGGAAAAAAGTAGGGGATGTTGAGAAGGGGACAGAGGAGGCTGCTGTCTAGAGGCACTGGGCCCTTTCCCTCCCTCTTTCCCCTTAAAGCAGAAACTAAAACCCACTGGCTTCAGGGAGCTAAAAGCCTAAAACAGGAGAAAAAAGGGTGAGCAGGGAATAGAGAAAAGAAAACAAAACCCTAGACAACAGGAGGAGAAAATTAAAGATTACTAAAAAGTTTTTGTATATATATATATATATATATATATATATATATATATATATAAAATATTTTAACTAATACATAATAGATATATATGTATATATGATATCTAACTAAATTAAAACAGGTCTTTAATTTGACTCAATTGGAATTCCAAAATTTATATGTAAAAATGTATATATTAAAAGAATTTATCACAAAAAGATAAAAAAGGGTGCTGATTGGCTTTTGTGCATCTGCAGCCTTGGTTCTAAATTAACTTTAGCATTTGCTAAAAGGTATCAACTGAGAAAACTTTATAGACTTAATCAATACTGGGGCTCAAATTATAGTTATACCTGGGGATCCCACTAAATTTAAACACTGTTCCCCCTATAATCTTAGAAAAGGAACTAAACATAAAATAGAGAAAAAAAAATAGCCTTTAACTACAGCCTCACCCAAGTTTCCCATGGTCATAATACCTATTGCTCTAAAAATATCTCACATTGGGCACACACACTTTAACACAATGAATACTGAATTAAAATTAAATCTTTGGCCATTACAAATTGGCTTGATACAATGGGATTCCACAGACCCCTTAGTTAAAATAGTTAATATGGCCCATTGTAAGTTAAAAGAGGGCCTTCAAGGATTAAAACTTATTATATAAAACCTAATTAATAAAGATGTGATTGTTCCCACTGCTTTTCCATTTGATAGCCCAACTTTACCTGTTTCTGCTGGGAAAAAATAAAGGATGCTGTACTAGTTAGCTTGGGTTGTCAACACAAAATACCACAGACTGGGTGACTTAAACAACAGAAAATTATTTTCTCAAAATTCTAGAGGCTGGTGCCAATGCAGGGGACATGGGTTTGAGCCCTGGTCCAGGAAGATACCACATGCCGTGGAGCAACTAAGCCCATGAGTCACAACTACTGAGCCCATGTGCCACAACTACTGAAGCCTGCGTGCCTAGAGCCTGTGCTCCGCCACAAGAGAAGCCACCACAATGAGAAGCCCATGTACCACAACAAAAAGTAGCCCCTGCTCGCAGCAGCTAGAGAAAGCCCACGTGCAACAAAGACCCAACCCAGCCAAAAATAAATAAATTAAAAAAAAAATTCTAGAGACTGGGAATTCAAGCATTAAGGTGCTGGCTGATTCAATTTCTGGTGAGGCCTCTCTTTCTGGCTTGTAGACAGCAGCCTTCTTGCCATGGCTGCACATGGTAGACAGAGGAAGAGGTATTTATCTCTTCCTTTTCTTCTAAAGTCACCAGTCCTTTTGGATTAGGGGCCCACCCTTACGTCCTCATTTAACCTCAGTTACCTTCATAAAGGCCCTATCTCCAAGTACAGTCATATTGATGGTTGTGGCTTCAACATGTAAATCTGGGGAGAACACAAACATTCAGTCCATAACAGGTGCCTCATGGTGGATTACTACAACATTAATACTCTGTTCCCAGCCATTAGGGCCCCCATACCCAATATCCGATACTATTAAAATTATGGGCTCTATCCAAATAATAAATATTTTGCTCTTATAAATTTGGTTAAAAACATTCTCTTGCATGCCTGTTTCAACAGCCTTTCAGCTGCAGTTTGCCTTCACTTCTGAAAGGACACAAGATACCTTTTCCAGGCATGGGGTACCTCAACAGTTTTGCCACCACATAGAATCTTTGCAACATGATCTTCACTGTGTTCACCTTTCTCCAGGAGCACAGGTATGGCATTATATTGATGAGATCCTCCTCCAATGAGACTCATTTAACATGCTCTTTACGGACATATAAGTCCAACATTTTTTAGTCCTTTTTGCGTCCAATGGCAGTGTATTTACAAATTTTACTTCCAAATCAGCAGACACTTCCATTAGTGCCCTCAGAAACTCCTTCACTGTAGTCTTTGGCAACCTCTTCTCATGTCTCCTGGTGTCTCTACACCACTTTTTTTTTTAATTGGAGTATATTTGCTTTACGATGCTGTAAACTTTGCTGTGTTAGTTTCTACTGTACAGCAAAGTGAATCAGCTCTATGTATACATATATCACCTCTTTTTTGGATTTCCTTCCCATTTAGGTCACTACAGAGCAATGAGTAGAGTTCCCTGTGCTATACAGTAGGTTCTCATTAGTTGTCTACTTTATACGTAGTTGTATATATATGTCAATGCCAGTCTCCCAATTCATCCCACTCCTGCTTCCTCCCTTGGTGTCCATGCGTTTGTTCTCTACGTCTGTGTCTCTATTTCTGCTTTGCAAATAGGTTCATTTGTATCTACACCACTTTTTTTTTTTTTTTGCGGTACTTGGGCCTCTCACCGCTGTGGCCCCCCCCGCTGCGGAGCACAGGCTCCGGACGCGCAGGCTCAGCGGCCATGGCTCACGGGCCCAGCCGCTCCGCGGCATGTGGGATCCCCCCGGACCGGGGCACGAACCCGCGTCCCCCGCATCAGCAGGCGGACCCCCAACCACCGCGCCACCAGTGAAGCCCTCTACACCACTTTTGATGGCCGTAAGTTGCCCAAGAGTTTGTGATGCAAGAAGCTACCCATCTTAGCCTCATGCTGTACACTATTAAAACAATAGCAGGCTACATACTGGGCTGTCCTGGAACTAGAGGCTATCACAGACCCCCAAGACTGTGACCCTCTGTACGCAGCTACCCTTTATGCTTTGGGTCATGGACACTGCATCCCACAAGCTCAGCACAGCTACAGAGTCCTCCCTAAGACAGGATGGAACCAAACGTGGGCCCTCTGGCATATTCCACCTCCAGAGGGTTGGGGGTGGCTTCCCCTGTCTTCAGTCCCTTGCCAGATGCCATGGTGCTGAAGGAAGTCTCCCCACTCTGAGACCCCTTGGCTTCCTGAGAAGCCCATTGGCATTAACTGAGTGAACAGCAATGCTGTTTGTAGACGATGCGAATGGCACTGCTAACCATCATATGTGATGGAGCTCCATGGAATATTTTTGCTTTCCATCCCTTAACCTGGATGTCCCTGATGAAGGACGGGACCCAAAGGTCAACACAGTTGGCCAAACTTTAGGCAGTCATCTTCACACTGGATGCTGTGGCCAACAAATGGTCCCACCTTCACATTTATTATAAACTATTTGGCTCTTATGTAAAAACTGTCCCTTCCAAGGTAAAAGACTGGGAATCTCTTACCTCATAGATACCCAAAATATAAATCAAAATCACACATCTCTCTACATATATTGAGGCCGCAATACAAGGCCTTGTCAGGACCCTCCTTATTCCCTTTGGGGTTACAGACGTTACTGGTAGTAACCAAGACACACATTTCATTTTTCAAAATACACAATGCTTGGCTCTTGGACAAGGCATTCAATAGAACTGCACGTCCTTAATAGGACCTAAATAGCCAGTTTAACTGAGAGAACTAATGGTCTCTTAAAATAACTCCTTTTAAGATTCCAGCCCAGAAAATAAACCTCTAAATGTGTCTCTATGTTGCCCCTGGCCTTTAACCTATCTGCAAATTTTCAATCCTGTCTCCATTCCATAAGGGCTGCAGGCCAGATCTAGGCTCATACTCTGCTGAGACCCATTAACTATAGATTGTCCCATGGGCCAGGCAACTGCTTGCCTGATATGGGACCCAGCTGAACCTAAACTTCCACCATAAACAAAGCTAAAAAAACAAGTGCAGCTGTACACTTTCTGTTGATTACAGAAAGTTGGGGCACTTTCATTCGTTTACAATCCACGGGCCAAATTCTCCAAGCTCCGTTGTTTCAACCAAGCGTGGCAAATGCTAAGATCCACACTAACCTGAGTAGATGCCCACTTAAAAAGGATATCCCAAGTCCCATATCCCAGGTGACATTGCCCTGGCCCAGGAGTTCACCACTGGAGATGCCATCACCCCAACTCAAGACCTCACCTTTGGAAATGATTTGCCCTCCTGTGCCAGAGATGACTTCACCTGGACACTGAAACCTCCACCCCAGTGATGCCCAAGGATGGCCTCTCCTAAGGTAAAAATTGGACACAGGGAAGTTTTGCTTTTCTTCCTTTGATATTAGATATTCTGTTTCTGAGCTTGCTGTCTGCTTAGCTTGTGACTCTGGTATATCCCTAGTTCTCTGCCAAAACATACATGCCTAAACTCCCATGCCTAAAGGGAAATTTGGTGGAGATTATTACTATCTGTGCCATTCTAAAAATTATAGAGATTATTACTTTCCCCAGAAGGCACCTCCCTCATGTCAGTCAACCCGTTGACCCCTTGGGTAGAGGACCACTCACTCCCCAGTGCTGTGTCTTACTTGTGCTCTGCATATCGAACATGACCTCTCCTTCCCCTTGGTTACACACAATCTTTAATAACAACCACAAGCACTAATCTTTACATATACTTTGCTAAATTATCAGCTTATACCCTCCCACAACATAATTGCCTGACCCAAGAAATACACCAAGACGTTATTGTCACTCATACTTTTAACATACTGTACAACTCCACCAAAATATTATTAGAGACTCCTGAAATTTCAGATCTATTTTCTTGCCTAATGCCATATAAATGGAAAACCAGTTTTTCCAGTCAGTTACGGACTGACCTAGAAGCACTCCTTATACTTCTACCTGTGTTCCTCCTTTCTACTTTCATAATAAAATGTTTCCTGTATCGTTTAGGACATCCTATGCCTTACTCCCTAAAAGTCTCCTTATAATCACCCCAAAGTTTCTTAAAGTGATGCCAGATAACCACAGGGCCAATTGTTTTGTGTTTTCTTAGATTCTGTATTTAGCCTTTTGACATCTATTAACCACAGGGCCAAATTAATAACCAAGGTTGTTTACATCTCCCCTCCAATCCTGCTTTTGTGAGCATGCAAGTCATATTACAAACTCTCCAACCAATCTCGAGTTCATATCCACAGCCACCTCCTTTATCTAATCCCACACAACATGTCAATATTGCCCCTGCCCTAAATCAACCCAAGGCCAGGTACCAGACATCTAGGAACAGTTCCTGTCCCCCACAGTTCAAAAGAATTATTTAAACTAGCCGATCCTAAGCTATTTTCCCCGCTATAGCTTGCCTTTCCTGCAGAAACCCCAGTAAAGGCTCTGACTTTGGCTTTCCCCTTGCTCCTTTCTGCCTCTTGACCAAACCTGATGCTTCCCCATGTGGCCACATGTGGTGTGCCTCCTCTTCTTGGGAAACATAAGTAATAAATAATTCTTTCAATGGCATCACTTCTCTCCGTGCTGTCACTCAATCACTTCCATAAATTAAAATTCTGCAGTTACAGTTGAGACAGGAGCTACCACTGCTGAGTTCTCAGAACTGGAACACCAGGTTTGTGCATGTATGTGCATCTGTGTGTGTGCGTTAAAGTGTATGTGATATAAATTTTACCATTTTAACCATTTCTAAATGTACGGTTCAGTGGCATTAATTACATTTGCATTGTTATGCAACCATAATCACTATCCATCTCAAGAACTTTTTCATCACCCTGAACAGAAACACTACCTATTAAACAGTAACTCCTTATGACACCCCCTCACCCCCAAATCCTAGTGACTGTTATTCTGTGTTCTCTCTCTGAATTCTAGGTACCTCATATAAGTAGAATCATAAAATATTTGTCTTTTTGTGACTGGCTTATTTCATTTAGCATAATGTCTTCGAAGTTAATTCATGTTGTGGCATATATTTCATTCCTTTTTAAGACCAAATAATATTCCATTGCATGTATATACCACGTTTGTTTATCCACTCATCTGCACTTGGTTTCTTTCCACATTTTGACTATTGTGAATAATGCTGCTATGAGCTTTGGTGTACAAATATCACTCTCTACATAACAGCCAGAAAGAGCTTTCTGTTCAGTCCCTTCCCTCATAAAAACATATGGTAAATTAAACCACAATGAGATACCATAGAATATCTACAGATAGCCAAAATGGAAAAGACTGACAATTCCAAGTGTTGACAAGGATGCAGAAAATAAGAAACTCATACAGTGTTGGTGGGAATGTAAAATGGTACAATCACTTTGAAAACAAGTCCATTTTTACCAGTTACCCTATGACCCAGAAATCCCATTCCTAGATACTTACCCAAGAAAAATTAATGCATATATTCACAAAAAGACGTATACAAAAATGTCCATAGTGACTTTATAATAGGCAAAGGGAAAAAATTCAAATGCCCATCAGTAGATGAATGGATTAATAAACTGTGGTGTGTTTATACAATTGCATACACTTGTTAAAGAATAATTTTTAAAATCTAGTATAATCATGACTCACACAGATATAAAATGAATGTGTCAAAGGTTTTATTTAAGTCATTAATTAATGAGAGACCCAGAAAGATATTACAAAGTTCAGAGGAAAATTCAAAGTACTGCACGCACATATATATTCAAATGAGGAATAACGAAATGCTTTACAAATAGATGCAAAACCTGGCAGAACTGATCAGACCCACAGTGCAATAATAAAATACATCCCCTTGAACACAATTTGCATTTCTATACACAAGAATAGGTCTTTTAAAAAACTAACAGAGTTATTCTTTACCTCAAAGACAGTGAAAGGTATGGAGCCCTCATAGAATCAGATATCCCAGAAGAGTGTGCTAGATAGCACCTTGTTTTTCACTGGATACTTAGTAATGTTTTTTAGACCATTTCAAAGTTTTTCAGTTTTCCTCTATATTACACAGTAATAAAAGAGAAAACTACTGGTACACAAACAGATGAAGCTCACAGATACTATGTTCAGGGTAAAAAAAAGGCAGACAGAAAAGAGTATATACTGTATGATACCAGCTTACTCTGGGGGCAGAGGTAGACTCCACAAAGGAAGCTCCACAAGAGAATCTTATGGGGTGCTGGAAATGGTATATAACTTGATTTGGGTGGTGAAGATACATATATATATGGCATATATATATATATATATATATATATATATATATATATAATATATGTAAAATCATTGATTTTACTTAAGATTAGTACATAAGACTCTACCTATCCCACTTGCCCCAAATCCAACAATTGCCATTTACCTTCAGAGTGAAGTCCAAACTTGAGGTCTGTTGTCTGTTTCCTCTTGTGTACCATTTCTCTCTATTTCCCCTTTTCCTGACAGTTTCTCAACTAACTTCTTACTTAGTCTTTCCAGTTTCATGGACTTTGCCTTCAAATCATACCTGTTATTTATCTCGCAGGTATCAGGACACCTTCTGAAAGCCTTACCTTACTAAGTCTATCTAGTTTACCTCTACCCCCAGAGTAAGCTGGTATCATACAGTATATACTTTTTTTTGTCTGCCTTTTTTTACCCTGAACATAGTATCTGTGAGCTTCATCTGTTTGTGTACCAGTAGTTTTCTCTTTTATTACTGTGTAATGTAGAGGAAAACTGTGAAAAACTTTGAAATGGTCTAAAAAAACATTACTGAGTATCCAGTGAAAAACAAGTTGCCGTCTAGCACACCCTTCTGGAATATCTGATTCTTTTGGGCTCCATACCTTTCATTGTGTGTGTGCAAATCTCCCATCCTAGGTGCCTCCATAACATGGGTCAGCATTCTTATAGCTTGTGTACCCTTTGAGTCTAAATGTTAGAGGCTTTATTCTTTTGGTAAATTATTCACACCTGGGCTTTGTCCCTATCCTGCTTCCTATGTGGCCTTTTTTGCTATTAAAAGTCTGCTTAACTTACTCTGCTTTTGCTTTTTCCTACAGAGTAATTTAACAGCGATGCGTTTTGATTGGCTGCACCGTTTGGTTTGGTTTTTGTAACATTTTAAAAAACGGCAGATATCACACACAAAACAGGGCAGAAGCAGATTTTAGGTTTTTCTTAAAAGAGAAATAAATGAAAGAAGAAAAGAAAGGTCTGGCATCACAGGGCCCACAGTCCCTCGTGGAAACAATCAGCTGGAACCTCAGGTACTGCACACGTCCCTAGAGGCATCTGAGTTTGATACCCCTTTCTCCGTCAATGACAATTTCCAGTTGCTCATTTAGAAGAGAATGGGTGGGGCAGAGGCCAGCGTTACCAGGAGGGTGGAGAGGATAGCCAAAGCCTCAGAGACAGACGGTCAGAGCCAAAGAGATCGGGGTGTAGAGCCTTGGCCTGGTCTGTGGGAACTAGTAAATCTCAGGCTCGCTTAAACTTCGGGGTTTTCAATGCCGCCACGGTCCAATTCCAGGTGCGTGCTTTACTTAAGTCTTTATCGACTCCACGTCACATTCTGAAAACAAAGAATCCCACCAGCCCCGGAAGCCCTGGGTTCAACCGTAGTCATCTGACCTTGCATTCCAGGCTCTGATTGGGCTTTGGGAATACGTGCCCTTCCTTCTCAGACCCTTACGGGGACCCCGTCCCAGCAGCCCACGGGGGCGGGGAAAGGTACCACGGGGCGACGGTATTGGTCGGCTTTTTCAGGACGCAGCCAATCGGAATCTGCCGACTTCCGGCGTGACGTGAGCTGGCGCGTGGCGTCAGGGCGCGGCTGCGGCGCGGGCAGTTTGGATCGAGGTTCCGCCCGCTTCGAGACTGTGGGAGAGGTGAGTGCCGGCGCACGCTGAATTATGGGCCCGTCCGCCTGTCCCAGCCCCGCTACTGGTCACGCGGCCCGGGGCCGGAGAGGAAGGCCTCTCCGGTTCCTCCCGTTGCCCTCCCCGATTCGGCTAGGCCCGCTGAGTCCTCTCGTCTGGCGAACAGCATGGAAGGAGAGCGCAGACGCACATAGATCCTCAGATGGGGAAACAGAGGCCTGGGGGCGTGGGCGAGCTTTGCCAAGCTGTCCCAGGACCTTGGTGGCAGAACCGGCCTAGCACCTAGTATGTCCTTGTTCGTGTACTCCAGTGCCTACCAAGATGCCTGGCACAGAACAGTCACTTACCAGATTTCTGGCATTACCCCCATTTCCCCCCCGAGGGATAACCAAAACTCTGTACTTTGTCTATGGCTTTCCACAATCATGAGCCAGGCTGCGTGTATTCTTAGTATCTACTGTGTGCCACGTGCCCGGCACCCCTTTACCTTATAGTTGTAGCTTCGCAATACCCCAGCAAAGGGAAATGGTTAAGGACACAGACCGTATCAGGTTGCCTGAGTTCGGAAGCTGGCTCCTGCATGTACTAGCTATGTGACTATCCAACTGTTACTTAAAGTGCCTCAGTTTCCTTTTGTCATATGAGGGAAATGACCTACTCTACCTCCTGGAGTTTTTGTTATTATTGAACGACTTAATATATGCAATAAGTGCTTCAAAGAGTACTTGACAACATAGTAAGGGTTTTATTATAACCACCCAGAGAACTGGCTGAGATTGTCCTCATTTTATACATGGAGACTCTGAAGCACAATTGTCTCTGTGATGAAAGGGCATTTGGTGATTAAATGCTAGAAATAGGATTTGAACTGAGAACTGCCTGACTCCAAAACATCTTGCACAACATGGGGATTTCACCCTTACCCCTCACCAGCCCTTAGGTTACTTGGCACTTTGGACACCTAGTGGCCTGAGATGGAGCAGGTACCTGACAGCTCCTGGTGCCACCAACGTGGATAAATAGCACTCCTGTGCCCCTTCAAGATGAAGGGGCAGTAATGAGAGAGACTGGGTGAGCGACCAGAAATTGGAGAAGGTGGGAGATGAGTATTCTGTGTGAGGAATAGTAAATAGTATTAAATTGAGCCGACGTTTAGTTAGCCAGGCTGCTGTCAGAAAGTAGCTTGTAGTCTAGTAGGAGAAATATGGTGCATGTATCTTTTTGAATTCGTGTTTTCATTTTTTCTGGTTATATACCCAGAAGTGCAATTTCTGGATCAAATGGTAGTTCAGTTGTCAGTTTTTGAGGAACTTCCGTATTGTTTTCCATAGTGGCTGTACCAGTCCCATTAAGAGTGTACAAGGGTTCCCTTTTCTCCACTTCCTCTCCAACATTTGTTATTTGTTTTTTGGGATTTTTTTTTTTTTTTTGGCTGCACCCCACAGCTTGTGGGATCTTAGCTCTCTGCCCAGGGATCAAACCTGTGCCCCCTGCAATGGAAGCGTGGAGTCCTAACCACTGGACCCCCCCCCCCAGGGAATTCCCCAGCATTTGTTATTTGTAGGCTTTTTGATGACAGCCATTCTGACAGATGTGAGGTGATATCTCATTCTTGTTTTGATTTACATTTCTCTAATAATTAGCAGTGTTAAGCATCTTCTCATGTACCTGTTAGCCATCTGTATGTCTTCTTCGGAAAAATGTCTATTTAGATCTTCTGCGCATTTTTTGATTGGGTTTTTTGTTTACCAGCACCACTTGTTGAAGAGACTGTCCTTTCTCCATTGTATATTCTTGCCTTCCTTATTGTAGATTAATTGACCATAGGTGTGTGGGTTTTATTTCTGGGCTCGCTGTTCTGTTACATTGATCTATGTGTCTGTTCTTGTGCCAGTACCATGCTGTTTTGATTACTGTAGCTTTGTAGTATAGTCTGACGTCTGGGAGGGCAGTACCTCCAGCTTTGTTCTTTTTTCTCAAGATTGCTTTGGCACTTCGGGGTCTTTCATGATTCCATGTGAATTTCAGGATTACTTGTTTCAATTCTGTGAAAAATGTTGTGGAATTGCATTACATCTGTTTATTGCTTTGGGTTATATTCTGTATATATTCCTTTTAAGGGAAGGAAGGGTAGAAAAAGAGGTCCAGTGTAATTGTAGAATATTTGGGGGAGCTAAATGCCACAAGCCCCTGTGGGTCTCCATTGCCTGTAGCATGATACATGAGGCCTTTGAGCAGTCTTCTCTAACCACCTGCTAGTCTACCTCAGTCTTTGCATGACTAGTGTGTAGACTACCCTTCACAACCTCCACCCTGTTTGGAAGGTTCCAGTTGTCCTTCAAGATCCAATTCAGTGTTCTTTGGAAAACTGCTCTATGATTTTCCTGAGTTTTACCTTCATCTGGGAAGCCATAAGACTTTTAAGAAAAGACTTTATTATAGGACTTACCCATTTCATTGTAATTTTTTATTGACATGTATGTTTCATGCTAGTCTAGAAGCTTATTGAAGGAAGTAATTATTTCTTGCTTATCTCTGTCCTCTAGTGCCTCCTAGGATCCCTGGCACAGAGTGAAAATACAAGTCGAAATCAACTAATGGAAGTTCTTGGTGTTATGACATATAGACTTTGTTCTCTAGAATGGCAGGGAACTATTGAGTTTACTTTGTCTAAAAAGTCCTATATATATATATATTTTTTTTTTGGCGGTATGCGGGCCTCTTACTGTTGTGGCCTCTCCCGTTGCGGAGCACAGGCTCCGGACGCGCAGGCCCAGCAGCCATGGCTCATCGGCCCAGCCGCTCCGCGGCATGTGGGATCTTCCCGGACCGGGGCACGAACCTGTGACCCCTGCATCGGCAGGCGGACTCTTAACCACTGCACCACCAGGGAAGCCCAAGTCCTATATCTTAATGAACCTTATTCTCAATGTCAAGAAAAATATTGCAGTCATAATCCTGTCTTCCAAACACTTCAGCTATTTTTATTTTTTCATGAAGTTTAAATTTTAAATTTTCTAAATTTTAACTATGCATCTTTCTTACTGTAAGCCTAATATACTCATAATTTATTGAGTTTTTTTCAGTTTTAAATTATTCCATGTAGCTTCTCAGTCTCCATGGTAGTCATTTATCTTGTAAATTATCACATTATCCCACTCTCCTTCTTGGTTTAATAGGTGTGAAATGTTGCTTCATGCTATTAATTATTAGAAGAATTGAACATTTTTCCATGAGATTATTTTGTCTGTGTATATTCTGGTGAGCTATGTGTTTATACTCCCTGATCATTTGTTCACAGGAACTTTATGTGTTTTTAATATTAATCCTTTATTTGTTATTCGTTGCTAATTTTCTTTTTAAAAAAATTTCATATGTGAAAGTAGATACATTTTTAAAACTACGTAGTGTGTGTGTATATGTATATATAAATATAAAGAAAAATTATAAAGTTTAATTTTACATTAAAATTATATAAATGTAAAGAATAATTATAAAATTATAATTACATGTAACTTTCATCCAAATCAAGAAATCTGGGGTACTTACTAGTACCCCAGAAGTATGCTTCCCTCATCATAACCTCCTCCCTACACTAGAGGTAACTGTTTTCCTGTTTTTTGTAATAATAATTCTCTTGTCTTCTTAATTTACCCATATATGCAACCTATAAGTAATGTAGTGCAGTTTTGCTAGGTTTTGAACTCTATAAATGGGATGGTAGTTTGTGTATTCTACTTTGTCTTTCTCATTTAGTTCAACATTACGTTTGTGAGATTCTTCCATATTAGATACAGGTTTTTAAATTTTTAAAATAATTTTATAATTGTTAATAAAAATGTATTTTGTTGCCATAGAATATATGCCATTGTATGATTGTACCACAGTTTATCCGTTCTGCTTTTGATGACATTTAGGTTGGTTTCAGATTTGAGCTATTAATGTTGCTGTGAATGTTCTTGTTCATATTCCCTGCTGCACATGTTCATAAGTTTATATATAACTAAGAGTAGAACTATTGGGTCTAAGGATATGTATAGGTTTTACTTTTCGATCTAATAGCAAATTGTCTTCAAAAGTGGTTGCACTCCTACCAGTGTTTGTTTGTTTATTTATTTATTTTATTTAATTTTTATTTTTTGGCTGCGTTGGGTCTTCATTGCTGCATGGGCTTTCTAGTTGAAGTGAGCAGGGGCTCCTCTTCATTGAGGTGCATGGGCTTCTCATTGCGGTGGTTTCTCCTGTTGCGGAGCACGGGCTCTAGGCGCATGGGCTCAGTATCTGCGGCATGCGGGACCTAGAACACGCAGGCTTCAGTAGTTGCAGCGCGTGGGCTCAGTAGTTGTGGCGCACGGGCTCTAGGGTGCACAGGCTTCAGTAGTTGTGGCACGTGGGCTCAATAATTGTGGCTTGTGGGCTCTAGAGTGCAGGCTCAGTAGTTGTGGCACACGGGCTTAGTTGCTCTGTGACGTGTGGGATCTTCCCAGATGAGGGATCGAACCTGTGTCCCCTGCATTGGCAGGGGGGTTTCGTTTTTTTTTTTTTTTTTTTTTTTTTCTTCTGTACGCGGGCCTCTCACTGTTGTGGTCTCTCCCGTTGCGGAGCACAGGCTCCGGACGCGCAGGCCCAGCGGCCATGGCTCACGGGCCCAGCCACTCCGCGGCATGTGGGATCCTCCCGGACCGGGGCACGAACCCACGTCCCCTGCATCGGCAGGTGGACTCCCAACCACTGCGCCACCAGGGAAGCCCGGCAGGTGGATTCTTAACCACTGTGCCACCAGGGAAGTCCCTTACCAGTGTTATTAGACTTTCCATTGCTCCACATCCTTTCTAATATTTGATATTGTGTATTTAATTTTTGCCTATCAAGTAGGTGTATGTATTTTCTTATGGTTTTAATTATTATTAATGGATTATTACTGAAGTTGAGCACCTTGTATTTATGGACTGTTTCCTCTTTAAAAGTGTCTCTTCAAGTTTTCTGTCTTTTCCATGGAGTTGTCTATCTTTTTCTTATTTTGTAGGAGTTATTTTTTCATTCCACATAGTGGTTATTTATTTGTTAGTTATATATATTGCAAATATCTTCTACTCTGTGGCTTTTAAAAGTGGATTTAATATAATTTTAGTCAACTATTTTTAAACACTTATTGTGAAATATTTTTTAACTTTTTATTTTATATTGGAATATAGTTGATTAGCAATGTCGTGATGGTTTCAGGTGTATGCCAAAGTGATTCAGTTATACATGTACATGTATCTGTTCTTTTTCAAATTCTTTTCCCATTTAGGTTGTTACATAATACTGAGCAGAGTTACCTGTGTTATACGCTAGGTCCTTGTTGGTTATCCATTTTAAATATAGCAGTGTGTACATGTCAATCCCAAACTCCCTAACTATCCCTTCCCCCCACCCTGTTGTGAAATATTATATATTTCATAGAGAAAAGTGCAGAAAACATCTATATAAGCTGTTCAGGAATGGGTTAACATAGTAGGCCTGGGAACTTGGGTTTTGAAACCTTTCCTAAGCTGATAAGGTTCTTTTGCCCACCTGTGGCACTAATACTTGCTTTCATTCTGAGAATCTGAAATTTTGGTGTTAAAGCGTTCCTCTGTGACCAGCCCCGGATAAAAACCCTAGACAATGCATCTCTGGTGTGTTTCCTTAGGGCAAAAACATTGTGCATGTGTAGCTGCAGTTTTCTTGAGAGAGAATGTGCTCTCTGGGAGGTAGAGAGCATGTAGAAGCCAGCACATGGATTCCTACAGACTGATGTGTCTTTTCCTCTTGTTGCTCTGTTGGTGTGTCCTTACTGTCTGTTGCTGTAATAAAACTTGGCTGTGAGTTAGGACGGTATGCCTGCGGTCGTTCATCACTGAACATGAGGGAGTGGTCTTTGGGCATCCTGGAAACAGCAGTTTAATGACATGTATCAAAGCAAACACCTCTGTACCTGTGTCCCAGGTAAGGAATAGAACATTGCTAACACCCTCAGAAGCCTCCTGTCTGTTAACACATATATGTGGAATCTGAAGAAATTGGTATAGACGATCTTATTTACAAAGCAGAAATAGAG
The DNA here is from genome assembly GCF_000442215.2 of Lipotes vexillifer. Lineage (NCBI taxonomy): Eukaryota > Metazoa > Chordata > Mammalia > Artiodactyla > Lipotidae > Lipotes > Lipotes vexillifer. The sequence continues at coordinate 1,703,519 of NW_006798464.1, read as the reverse complement.
ACACAGATGTAAACAAACGTATGGATACCAAGGGGAAAGGGGGGGGTGGAATGAATTGGGAGATTGGGATTGACATATATACACTATTGATACTATGTATAAAATAGATAACTAATGAGAACCTACTGTATAGCACAGGGAACTCTACTCACTGCTCTGTGGTGACCTAAATGGGAAGGAAATCCAAAAAAGAGGGGATAAATGTAACTATACTTCAAAAAAAAAAAAAAAAAAAAAAAAAAAAACAGGAAGCCTCCTGTCTGCCCCTGTCTTATCCTCTACCCCAAAGATAACTGTTATCCTGACTTTTGTGCTAATCAGTACATTGCTTTTCTTTATATTCAGGTGTCTCAAGTCTTAGTGCTGTTTTAGCTAGTTGGCACACAAAAGATTCTCAATTAAAATGCAATTCAGTTTTTCTAATCTTTTTCTTTTTTGTTAGTGCTGTTTGTATCTTGTTTGAGAAATCTCTTGGAGGTTATAAAATTATTCTTCTGTATTATTTTCCAGAAACTTTATTGTTTTGCCCTTTATATTTAGATCTGCAGTTCACTTGAAAATGATTGATGTGTATGGAGAGAAGTAGGATTTAAATTTCATTTCTTCCCACGTAGATATCCAATGTTCTAGCACGATTTACTGAAAAGACTCCTTCTGTGGTGTTCTGCAGTGCTACTTATAAATTAAGTGTCTTTATATTGGCTTGTTTGTGGGTTCTTTATTCTCTTCCACTGGTGTTTGCCTATCCTAGCATCAATATCTCACCGTTTTTAAAGTAGTTTTTTAATAAGTCTTTATATGTCTGCCAGAGCAAGTCTTCTCATCCTATAGGTATTCAAGAGTATGTTGGCTATTTTTGGAATTTTGCATCTCCATATAAATTTTACACTCAGCTATTGAGTTCCTCCAGGGGGAAAAAATAGAATTTTGGTTAGAATTGCCTGAAGTTATAGATCAATTTGGAGAAAATTGGCATCTTGACAGTTTTGTTGTCTTCCAGTCATGATTATGGTACAAATATTTGTTTGATTACTCCTTAATTTCTCTTAATAATTATTTATAATTTTCTGAATAGAATCATAGACATAGTTTGGTAGATTTATTTTTTTGATATTTAAATTTTTATGCCATTGTGAATGGTAAGTTTTCTGAAATTTCATTGTCTGACGGTTTATTGGTAGTACATAAAAATAGAACTAACTTTTGTATATTGACCTCATATCAGCAGTCTACCTAAACTCACTGCATTAGTTTTCTGCTGTAACAGATTACTACAAATTCAGTGGCTTAAATCAACACAGATTTACTATCTTACGGTTCTGTAGTTCTGAAGTTGAATGAGTCTCATTGGGCTAAAAATCAAGGTGTTGGCAAGGCTGTGTTCCTTTCTGGAAGCTCTAGGGAAGAATCTGCTTCCTTGCCCTTTACAGCTTCTTGAGGCTTTCCTCCTCCATTAATCTGAAGATTCTTTTAGTTGTTCTATATACACGGTTGTATCATTTGTGAACGTTAAGGTTCTTGCTTCTTTCCAGTTTATTTACTGTTCTTGCTTTATTGCTCTGGCTTAAATTTCCAGTGCACATCATATGGAAGTGGTGAGAGTGGGCATCCTTGTACTGTTCCTGATCTAAAAGGAAAAGCTTTCTAAATATCACCTTATTGGAGGTTTGTTTATTTTTAAATTATATATCCCCTCTGTAGGGTTAAGGAAGTTCCCTTTTATTCCTTGCTTGATAAGAGTTTTCATAATGAATGGATTTCATTGTGAATGGATATTTGATTTTGTTGTATGCTTATTCTGCAGCTCTTGGGAAAAGTCATACGATTTTTCTTCTTTAATAATTTGGTAAACTATATTAATTGATTTTTTAATGTTGCCAATCATACATTCCTGAGACAATAAAACTTGGTCATAGTATATTTTATACATGACTAGATTTGGTTTGCTAACATATTGTTTGGGATTTTTTGCAGCTACATTTATGCATAAGAATTAGCCCGTAATTTTTCACGTTGAACTGCCCTTGCAGAATTCTGTACCAAAATTATGATAGCCTCATAGAGTGAGTTGCGAGGTTCAGTCTTTCTGTACTTTGGAATCGTTCATAAAACTGGAATTTTAAATACATTTTTCATTTAAAAATTGGAATATTGTCATAAATACTCAGAAGAATTCACCAGCTCTCAGGTGTTGATGCTGTCTTTATGGGTAGATTTTTAGCCACAGATATTTCTTTAAAATGGCTATAGGCTATTAGGCTTTCTGTTTCTTTTTGAGTGAGTTTTGATAAGTAAGTTTGTGAAGAAATTTGTCCCTTTTATCTAAATTTTAAATTTTATTGGCCCAAAGTTGTTCATAACAACCTATTACTATATTTTAATGTCTATATTATATGTGGTTGAGTTTCTTCTTTTAGTCCTGATACTGGTTTATTTATGCCTTTTTTCTTCTTTTTGATGTCTTTTAAATTAATTAATTAATTTTTGGCTGCATTGGGTCTTCATTGTTGCATGTGGGCTTTCCCTAGTTGTGGCGAGCGGGGGCTACTCTTCTTTGCAGTGTGTGGACTTCTTATTGTGGTGGCTTCTCTCGTTGCGGAGCACGGGCTCTAGGCATGCGGGCTTCAGTAGTTGTGGCATATGGGCTCAGTAGTTGTGGCTCGCCGGGCTCTAGAGCACAGGTTCAGTAGTTGTGGCACATGAGCTTAGTTGCTCCATGGCATGTGGGATCTTCCCGAACCAGGGATTGAACCTATGTCCCCTGCATTGGCGGGCAGATTCTTAACCACTGCACCACCAGGGAAGCCCCTTTGATAAGTCTTTTCATAGAACAAACTTGGTTTATTGGTTCTTTCTATTTTATGTTTATTATTTTAGCTCTTTATAATTTTCTTCTTTATATTCCCATTGGGCTTATTTTGTTTTTCCATTTTCACAAATGAAAGAGATACGAGATAGATGCCATCTGCTCATTAATTTTCATTTGTCCTTTCTAACAATTAAGGCTATACATTTCCCTGTAATTTAGTTGCGTATCACAAGTTTTTTTATATGTAGACTTTCATTATTATCCAGTTCAAAAATATATTCTAATGCCCACTCTGTTATCTTATTTGATCCATGTTTTTTTTTAGTAAGTATATTTCTTTATTTCCAAACATCAGGATTTTCTGGATCCATCTCTCTCCTTCTTTCTCTCTCTCTTTTTTTTTCTTTGAAAAATTAAAAACCTGTGGAAAAGTTGCTGGGTTAGTCCAGTAATAATATGTCTTCTCAAGTGGTTAGTCCAGTAATAATATGTCTTCTCAAGTGTGCATTTTGCATTCTAAAAATAGTTCACATTATCAACCTTAAAAATAAAATAGCCAGTTATTTTACTAGCAAAATGAGCTTATTCAGTAATGGCAGAGGAATTGCCATTTAGGACATGAAAACTATAGCAAACCACGGGTAGGTCTGGAGAACAAAGGAGAGCAACCTTACTTTATATAGAAAAAGGAGAAGTTGCGAAGGGCTGCTCCAAACCACAGTCCGTTGGAGGAATGTGAACGTTCAGAGTGGCTGAGTTGTTGGAGTTCTCATTGACTGGGCTGTTGCTCAACAAGGAGAGAATTGGGTAATAAAGTAAGCTTCCCGCCCAGGAACGTGAAGTAAGCTGTGAAGGAAGGTACATGTGTGGAGAGCTCTCCCTTTAAGACTTCACAACTCCATTTTAAATGAGGTTTCCCTTTATTAATTTTTACAATATGTTAGGTCAGAAAGAAAACATTAGTATTTTCCAAAAGTAGAAAGATTATGAACAGTCCTTATCATTGTACAACAAAACTAGAAATTTAAAATGAAATTTAAAAAAAAAAGGAAAAGCCCCTTCCATCTGGAAGATTAAAAATCTTCTATTAAAGAACTATTGGATACAAGGGAAATACAAACTGAAATAAAGGATTCCTGAAAATTAACGAAATGAAAACACAACAAATCAGATTTTATAAGACATATAAAGCAGTGGTGAAGGGGGAAAATTTATAGCTTTAAAGGCATTATAAATGAAGGATGGAAAATAAATGAACTAAATTCCAAACTTGGAAAGTTAGAAAAAGAGCAAAAAGTAAACCAAACGAAAGCACAAGAGGCTAAAAAATAATAAAGATAGAAACAGAAATTAATGAGATAGAGAATGGAAGAAAATGTGATTAATCAAAATCTTGTATCTTGAAAAATTTAACAAGCCAGCAAACTAATAGCTAACTTAAGAAAATAGGAGGGAATCGCAAATGCAAAATAACAAATGACAAGTGGGGGAAGACCCACTAATATAGAAGAAATTTTTTAAAATACGAGATTAATTTGTATACCTCTAAACATATTTGAATATTTATATGAAATGTGTAATTATTTAGGGAAATACAATTTAACAAAATGGATCCCCGTAAAGATTACAAGTTAAATACCTCAATTTCCATAGAATAAGCAAAGTTTTGAAAGAACCATCCCAATGAAAACCAAAAAACACTAGGTCCAAATGGTTTCATAGGGAAATTCTACCAAACTTCAAGAGTCTAGATAATCACAATGCTAATAAATTGTTTCAGATGAAGGAAGGAAAACTTTGAAATTCTTTTTTTTTTGGATTAGATACTTCATATTATAGTCACTGATTTAGTCATCTATCTCTAGTTGTTGTCTCTATTTGTTGTCAAGGGGCTGAAGGGAAGTAAAATTTCCAAAACACTTTTCAGTCTTCTAGATGCTCTTTGAGTTTACTTTTTCTGAAGCAGCTTTATTGACCTACAATAAACTGCACATATTTAAGTTATGGTTTGATCAGTTTTGATATATAGGAGATACCATCACCACAATCAGATCAATGGACATATCCCTCTCTCCCAAAAGTTTCTTCATGCCCCTGTGTAATGCCTCACTCTTGCTCCCTTTCCCCAGTCCAGAATCTGTAAAGAACCCCTACAGTTCTTTAAAACGAACAAATAACAAATAACCCAATGAAAAAGGAGGCAAAGGATTTGAATAGATGTTTCTCCAAAGAAGATACACAAATGACCAACAAACAGTTGAAAAGATGCTTAGCATCACTAATCATCAGAGAAATGCAAATCAAAAACACAATGAGATACTGCCTCACACTCAGGATGGCTACTATCAAAAAACCCCAGAAACGACTTCTGTGGTGGTGCAGTGGTTAAGAATCCACCTGGCAATGCAGGGGACTAGGGTTCGAGCCCTGGTCTGGGAAGATCCCACATGCTGCAGAGCAGCTAAGCCCGTGCGCCACAACTACTGAGCCTGCACTCTAGAGC
>NW_006798464.1:1692572-1697911 GCF_000442215.2 Lipotes vexillifer | reverse complement strand
AGGGAAATGAGGATTATGGAGAAATTGGAACTCGTGCACATTGTTGGTGGGAATGTAAAATGGTGCAGCTGCTGTGGAAAATAGTATGGCAGTTCCTCAAAAAATTAAAAATAGAATTACTGTGTGATCCAGGAATTCCAGTTCTGGGTGCATACCCAAGAATTGAAATCAGGGTTTCAAAGAGATGTTTGTACACCTGTGTTTATTTCAGCATTATTCACAATAGCCAAAGGGTGGGAGCAACTCAAATGCCCATCAGCAGATGAATGGATAAACAAAATGTGGTATGTACATAGAACTGAATATTATTTAGCCTTTAAGGAAGGAAATTCTGACACATGCTGCAACATGAATAAACCTTGAGGACATTATGCTAAGTGAAATAAGCCAGTCACAAAGAAAACAAATACTGTATGATTCTACTCAAGTAGTCAAATTCATAGAAACAGAAAGTAGAATGGTGATTGTCAGAGGCTGGGGGGAAGGGGAAATGGGCACACATTTTCAGTTGTGCAGGGCAGAAAAGTTCTGGAGATTGGTTGCACAGCAGTGTGGATACACTTTACATCACTGAACTGTACACTTAAAAACGATTAAGATGGTAAATTTTTTTTTTTTTTTTTTTTTTTTTTTTTTTTTTTTTTTGCGGTACGCGGGCCTCTCACTGTTGCGGCCTCTCCAGTTGCGGAGCACAGGCTCCGGACGCGCAGGCTCAGCGGCCATGGCCCACGGGCCCAGCCGCCCCGCGGCATGTGGGATCTTCCCGGACCGGGGCACGAACCCGTGTCCCCTGCATCAGCAGGTGGACTCGCAACCACTGTGCCACCAGGGAAGCCCAAGATGGTAAATTTTTAATGTTAGGTGTGTTTTGGCACAATTAAAAATAAAATGGACAAAGGAGCCGGCTTGAAGGAATTCTATTCCCACTGCCCATATATGAAACAATTTGAGCATCAGCATAAATAATGACAGTATGGATTGCAACCCACTGAATAAATTAAGAATCTTTACTGATAGAAAACAAATAGGGAAGAAGGGGAAGTTCTTTATAGTGGAATGCTAATTACTAAATGATGATGCCAGCTACTAAAGAATGACTGGGGTTAGAAAGACCATCATTATATAATCATATTATTTCTTCAGGTATGAATCTCCAGTGGATATGAAAACAGTTTTTTTCTAGTTATCTTTTTTATTATTGATTTCTAGCTAATTTATGTTTGGTTGGAAACAAGCCATTATGATGTCAGTCCTTTGAAGTTTGTTGAGACATGCCTTGTGACCCAGTACATGGTCAGCTTTTGTAAATGTCTGTTCTTGAAAAGAATGTGTACATTTTATTGTTGTCAAATTTGTGTTATTCAAATCTTTGGGTTGTTACTGATTGTTTAGTTACTTGTATCGAATACTGAGAGAGCTAATTTTATACTATAATTACAATCTTTTTTCTGTTTCTTCTTGTCATTCTATCAGTTTTACTTCATGTATATTTTTTCCATCTTCTTACTTTTAACCTTGCTATACACCTAGTGTTTTAGATGTGTCTCTAATAAATAGCAAATACAGTAGTTAGATATCATTTTAAAAATTCAGATTGTAGGGCTTCCCTGGTGGCGCAGTGGTTGAGAGTCCGCCTGCCGATGCAGGGGACACGGGTTCGTGCCCCAGTCTGGGACGATCCCATGTGCCGCGGAGAGGCTGGGCCCGTGAGCCATGGCCGCTGAGCCTGCGCGTCCGGAGCCTGTTCTCTGCAACGGGAGAGGCCACAACAGTGAGAGGCCCACGTACCGCAAGAAAAAAAAAAAATTCAGATTGTAATCTTTTAATCAAGGCAATTAGTCTGTTTACATTTATTATAATTCAGAAATTTTTGGATTAAAATCTACTACCTTATTTTTTTCTTTGTATTATATTTTTCCTTTTTTCCCCTTTTATGTAGCTTTCTTACAGGTGAAGTGTTTTTTTTTAATTATTTTTTTATTATTTATTTATTTATTTATTTTTGGCTGTGTTGGGTCTTCATTTCTGTGCAAGGGCTTTCTCTAATTGTGGCAAGCGGGGGCCACTCTTCATCGCGGTGCGCGGGCCTCTCACTATCGCGGCCTCTCTTGTTGCGGAGCACAGGCTCCAGACATGCAGGCTCAGTAGTTGTGGCTCACGGGCCCAGTTGCTCTGCGGCATGTGGGATCTTCCCAGACCAGGGCTCGAACCCATGTCCCCTGCATTGGCAGGCAGATTCTCAACCACTGCGCCACCAGGGAAGCCCTGAAGTGTTTTTTTAAAAAATCATTTCCCCTTCTGGATTTTAAGTTACATGCTCTGTTTTTGTTCTTTAGTAGTTACTCTAGAAAGTACAACATGCATATTTATCCTCTCCAAGTCTAAAGCTTATCAACACCTTACACTCCCAGGCAATACAAAGGCCTTGGAACACATTCACTCTCTTTACCTCCCTCCTCACTTATGGGTCATTATTTTTGGGTATTTTAACTATTTTTTTTAACCCCAGAGGACATTATTGTTGTTGTTTTGCACAGGCAAGGTTTGCATAAATTTAACCTAATATTTACCATTTTCTTTGTCCTTCAGTACAGCTATCATCTGAGAACTTCCACCCAGGCTCACTTTTCTACTACCTCAAAGTACATCCTTTAGAATTTCATCTAATGAGAGTTTGCTGGTGACAAACTATTGGTTTTTGATGATCTGAAAATGTCTTTATTTTGCCTTGATTTTTTTAAATAACAACTCTTTTGAGATATAACTCACATACCATAAAATTCACCCATTTTAGGTGTATAATTCAGAGGCTTTTAGTATATTCATAAGTTTGTGCAGCAGTTGTCACACTCAATTTTAGAACAGCTTTGTCAGCCTGAAGAGAAACCCCACCCCCCTAGCCATTAACCCCCAATCTAACCAGCAACCGCCCCCTCCCTACCCCGCCCCGGCCGGCAGTCACTAATTACTCTCTATAGGTTTGCTCATTCTGGACATGTCATATAAATGGGATCATACTATATGTGGTTCCTTATGACTGGCTTTTTTTTTTTTTTGCGGTACGCGGGCCTCTCGCTGCTGTGACCTCTCCCGTTGCGGAGCACAGGCTCCAGACGCACAGGCTCAGCGGCCATGGCTCACGGGCCCAGCCACTCCGCAGCATGTGGGATCTTCCTAGACTGGGGCATGAACCTGTGTCCCCTGCATTGGCAGGTGGACTCTCAACTACTGTGCCACCAGGGAAGCCCTGGCTTTTTTCTCTTACCATAATATTTCAAGGTTCATCATTATTGTAGCACTTATCAGTATGCCTTGGTCATTCCTTTGTATGATCAAATAATATTCCATATGGATATACACATTTCCTTTATCCATTCATTCATCAGTTGATGGACTTTGGGTTGTTTCTAGTTTTGGGCTATTATGAATAATGCCCCTGTGAACATTCAGATACAAGTAATTGTTGGAATACCTGTTTTCAGGGTTTTGTGTGTGTGTGTGTGTGTGTGTGGTACGCGGGCCTCTCACTGTTGTGGCCTCTCCAATTGTGGAGCACAGGCTCCGGACGCGCAGGCTCAGCGGCCATGGCTCACAGGCCCAGCCGCTCTGTGGCATGTGGGATCTTCCCAGACCGGGGCACGAACCCGTGTTCCCAGCATCGGCAGGCAGACTCTCAACCACTGCGCCACCAGGGAAGCCCTGTTTTCAGTTTTTTTGAGTATATATCTAGGAGTAGAATGCTGGGTCATATGGTAACTCTGTGTTTAACTTTTTCAGGAACTGCCAGACTGTTTTCCAAAGCAGCTGCACCATTTTACATTCCCAGCAGCAATGGATAAGGATTCCAGTTTCTCCACATCCTCACCAACACTTTATCTGTTGCTTTTATTATAGCCAGTTTTAAAAATAAAAGGTTTATTGAGATATAATTTATATACCGTTAAATTCACCCGTATGCAATTCAGTCTCAATTGTTGCAGGATATTTTTGCTGGGGGAAAAGTTCTAGGTTACTCTCAGCAGACGGAAGATATTCCACCGTCGTCGTCGTCATTTTTTTTTTAAATTGAAGTATAGGTCATTTACAATGTTGTGTTATATTCCACTGTCTTATGATTTCCAGTTTCGCTGAAGAGAAATCAATTATCTGTCCAAATATTGCACAATGAGGGGAATTCCCTGGAAGTCCAGTGGTTAGGACTCGATGTTTTCTTTTTTTTTTTGGCTGTGCTTCATGGCATGTGGAGTCTTAGTTCTTCAACCAGGGAGAGAACCCGCACCCGCCTGCATTGGAAGCACGGAGTCTTAAGCACTGGACCACCAGGGACGTCCCAGGACTTAGTGCTTTCAGTGCCAGGGCCCAGGTTCAATCCCTGGTTGCGGAACTAAGATCCAACAAGCTGCTTGTTACAACCAAAAAGAACCCCAAGTTTTGCACAATGATGTATTTTGGTGTGGATTTATTTTTCTCTGTCCTGTTGAGAATTTGTTTGCTTTCTTTCTTTAAAAAAAAAATTAATTTATTTATTTATTTTTGGCTGTGTTGGGTCTTCGTTGCTGCATGCGGGCTTTCTCTAGTTGCAGCGAGTGAAGTTGTGGCGCATGGGCTTAGTTTTTCCGCGACATGTGGGATCTTCCCGGACCAGGGCTCAAACCTACGTCCCTTGCATTGGCAGGTGGATTCTTAACCACTGCACCACCAGGGAAATCGCTGTTTGCTTTCTTGAACCTGAGGATTTGTGTCTTTCATTTTGGAAGTATCCCAGCTATTATCTTTTAAAATATTCTGCCCCAGTTTCTCCTCTTTTTCTGGAACTAGATTTCTAGCTAGATTTATGTTAGACTTTCTTACTCTATCTCCCATATCTTGTAACTTTTCATATTTTCCGTCTCTTTCTTTAGTTTTCCATGTATGCATCTATTAAGTCAGAAACTGTGGGAATCTTAAAATTTACCCTACTTTTAAGCTAACAAGTCAGCCTCTAACAGTTATTTATATGCGCGCGCGCACACACACACACGCACATAAATGTTTACACGTGTACTGACGAGACAGACCCCTCCTGGGTCAGAGATACAGATGGTTTATTGCAGCAATACCTTGCATCCATTCCCTACACCCTAATTCCCACAGGGTGATGTGATAAGGGCTAGATGATACCTGTGTATACAGTTGAGTGCATCACAGGAAAGAAACCCCAAAATTCAGAGACTCTGAGCACTCGAGGGTTTCTGGCACATCTGCACATCCTCCCTTCCAGAGAGATCACTTTTTACCTTAGAATGTAGGCAAATCTCCCCTGGGTGAGAGGGGAAGGAGCCTTGAGGATTATTATCTTG
>NW_006798464.1:1672529-1692562 GCF_000442215.2 Lipotes vexillifer | reverse complement strand
GGGAAATGTCTCCAGGGAGAGAAAAGAAAGGGCTTTATCTTTACTACTGTGAGATGTCTCTGGGGGGAAGTGTGACTCCAAATCTCCCCAGAGGAATACAGCAACCAAGACCATCTGCTACTTCACATGTCCTTTGCTCAGAAGGCTTGGACCGTGTAAGAATGTGAGAAATCCATGGAGCTAGATCCTGGATACTTTCTTCTGGTTTTTCCCCCACTTTACTAATGATCTCTTTAGCTGTGTGTAGTCTACTGGTAAATCTATCTGTTGAATTCTGAATCTTGGTTATTGTATCTTTCATTCCTAAAAGTTCTACTGGCAAGGTCAACTTTATAGTTTTCTGTTTACTGTAGATATTTTCAAGATTGTCTTTTATTTTTGTAAACATAAGTTTAATTGCTTTATACTAGTATGTCTGATACTGTTTGACTATTTCTGTTACAACTAGTTCTCATTCCTGTTGCCTTGTTTACTTGTGTGGTTGACAATTTTTGTCTGTATTTGCTATATATTGTCTTGTTGTGGGAACTATGTAAGGCCTAAGATAAAGGCGTAGGCCTCCAGAGACATATTTGCATTTGGAAGATGCCTTGGAGTTAGGATCACTTTAATCTAAATTCATGACTTGGATTTTTTAAAAAATATGTGGGTGATAAAAATTGGGTTCAGAAGATTCTCAGGTTTGTGGTTTCGGAGTCTCTCCCACTCAGTCCCTCAGCAATTGATAACTTTACTTATAGATACCTAGGGATAGAAGTGAGGTTTAATTTTGGTTTACCTTTGCCCAGATGGTATAGCCCTTTGGGGTGCTGGTTTTATAGGGGAACATTTCCCACCATGGTTGTGCCCTAACTTTGATTCTGTCCATCTTTTTCCTCCAGGGCTAGCAAAACTGATGTTCAGATTCTCAGGATTAGGCAGCTGTCCTCAGGATGAAAACAACTGTCAGTGCTCTCCTTACCTCTCTGGGTTCCCACTTTTGGCCTGATCATTTTAACTTCTTGTCAGAGATTTACTGTATTTAATAATTTCTTTTCTTTTTTTTTTGCTTTCTATTTTTAATTCTTATTTTATTTGTTTGTTTGTTTGTTTTGCGGTACGCGGGCCTCTCACTGTTGTGGCCTCTCCCGACGCGGAGCACAGGCTTCGGACGCACAGGCTCAGTGGCCATGGCTCACGGGCCTAGCCGCTCCGCGGCATGTGGGATCTTCCCAGACTGGGGCAAACCCGTGTCCCCTGCATCGGCAGGCGGACTCAACCACTGCGCCACCAGGGAAGCCCTAATTCTTATTTTATATTGGAGTATAGTAGATTAACAATGTTGTGTTAGTTTCAGGTGTACCGCAGAGTGATTCAGTTCTATATAAACATGTATCTATTCTTTTTCAAATTCTTTTCCCATTTAGGTTATTACAGAGTATTGAGCAGAGTTCCCTGTGCTATAGTGTAGGCCCTTGTTGGTTATCTATCTATCTGTCTATTTATTTATTTATGACTGCATTGGATCTTCGTTGCTGCACGTGGGCTTTCTCTGGTTGTGGCGAGCGGGGGCTACTCTTTGTTGCGGTGCATGGGCATCTCATTGTGGTGGCTTCACTTGTTGTGGAGCACAGGCTCTAGGCACGTGGGCTTCAGTAGTTGTGGCACATGGGCTCAGTAGTTGTGGCTCGTGGGCTTTAGAGCGCAGGCTCAGTAGTTGTGGCACACGGGCTTAGTTGCTCCGTGGCATGTGGGATCTTCCCAGACCAGGGATCAAACCCATGTCACCTGCATTGGCAGGGGGGGGGTTTTTTTTTTTTTTTTTTTTTTTTTTGCGATATGTGGGCCTCTCACTGTCGTGGCCTTTCCCGTTGCTGGACGCGCAAGCTCAGCGGCCACGGCTCACGGGCCCAGCCGCTACGCGGCATGTGGGATCCTCCCAGACCGGGGCACGAACCCGTATCCCCTGCATCGGCAGGCGGACTCTCAACCACTGCGCCACCAGGGAGGCCCGGCAGGCGGATTCTTAACCACTGTGCCACCAGGGAAGTCCTTGGTTATCTATTTTAAATATAGCTGTGTGTACACAGCTCAAACTCCCAATCTATCCCTCACCCTCACCCTGTATTTAATAATTTCTTATTTTATCCAGCAGTAATCTAGAATAATTGTCAATAAGCCTTTTCAGTAAAGGACCAGATAGTAAATATTTTAGGCTTTGCAGACCATTCTCTGTCGTAACTTCCCAGCTACGGTGCTAAAGTAGCCTTAGGCAGTATGTGAAAAAACAGGCCTGTGAATCATAGTTTTGCCAACTCCTGATGTAGAATATATTGCATACTGATTATGCCAATAACATTTTTTAAATATTGATTACCCTATTTTGTTATGTTTCTCTCATTAAACATTAAACACTATTTTGGAGACTAGGATTTTCTCTGTCTCTCTCTTTCTATGTTGGGTCTTCGTTGCTGAGCACAGGCTTTCTCTGGTTGCGGTGAGCGGGGGCTACTCTTCGTTGCGGTGCGCAGGCTTCTCATTGTAGTGGCTTCTCTTGTTGTGGAGCATGGGCTCTAGTTGCACGGGCTTCAGTAGTTGTGGCACGTGGGCTCAGTAGTTGTGGCTCGCAGGCTTTAGGGCACAGTCTCAGTAGTTGTGGCGCACGGGCTTAGTTGCTCTGCGGCATGTGGGATCTTCCTGGACCAGGGGTTGAACCCCTGTCCCCTGCATTGACAGGCGGATTCCTAACTACTGCACCACCAGGGAAGCCCTAGGATTTTCTTTTTCAAAGATGAGTACCATGCCATTTGGGGACTTCCTTGGTGGCGCAGTGGTTAAGACTCCATGCTCCCAATGCAGGGGGCTGGGTTTGATCCCTGGTCCGGAAACTAGATCCCACATGCATGCTGCAACTAAGAGTTTGCATGCCACAACTAAGGAACCTGCGTGCCACAACTAAGGAGCCCGTGAGCCACAACTAAGGAGCCTGCCTGCTGCAACTGAGACCCAGTGCAACCAAATAAATAAATAAATGTTTAAAAAAAAAAAGGCTGAGTACCATGCCATTTAAATTAGTTACATTTAATATGATTATAATATTTCTAATGCTAGTTCCCACCCCATTGTTATTTAGTATTCTTGTTTCATGCTTTTGTCAAATGAATTTTAGAAGTGTTTTTGTTGAGTTTTGTGAAATATTCTTGTGGTGTTTTAATTGGAATTTTGTTGAACTCACAAATTAATTTATGAAAAACTGTTACCTTTGTGATATTTAATCCTTTCATTTAAGAACATGAAATATTTCTCTATCCAAATCTTTATCCTAGCACTATTTGGTCATTTTCTTTATATCATGAAGATGTATGTCTTTTGTTAGGTTAATTGGTAGTTTAATGTTTTTCGTTGCTATTGTTAATTGAATGCTTTTTTAAAATTATATTTTCTAGCTCGTTATTACTACTACATGAGAATGCATTTGACTTTTGTGGGTTTATATTTATCTTTCATTTACCCACTTTACTGAAGTTTTAATGATCTATTGTTACGACTGATTTTCTTTGAACTGTGTTGGTATATAATCGAATTGTCTACATATATGATATCCTCATCTCTTCTTTTCTAGTATTTCCCTTTTTGAATATCTTTGCATTGGTAAGAATGTCTAACATGAGAGTGAAAATAAGAGAACAGTCTCATTTTAGCCCCTATTTTTAATGGATTCATCCCTGTTGTAAAATATAAGATATTGTATTGGGTCTTGATTTTAAGTACTTCTAATTTTATGTTTTAATATATCTGTTAGAAATGATTTGAGTTTAACAGATGTCATTTCAAATATGCATTGATAATACATACTGTGTGATTCCGTATATCCATATAAGTTCAGGAATAGGCAAAACTAACCTATGGTGAATAAGTCAGATAATGGTTATATCTGGGGTGTATTAACTGGGAAAAGGCGCAAGAAAGCATACTGATATGCTAGAAATGTTCCGTATCTCTATTTGAATGTTGTTCATGCAGTTGTATACATAAGTAAAACTATACTGAGACATACACTTAAGATCAGAGAAGTAGTTAGAAGTAATTCTGTTTGTTACTGTAAATGTGATATGTTTCTTGCTTAGCCACTTGTAGGGTTTTAAAAAGAATGTTGCCCTTTAGTTTAATTTCAGGAGACTATGTCTTAGTCTTATCTGGTTCAATGAAGGTCCTCTCAATTTCTGGCCTGAATTATTTTTATTTGTTCAAGATACTGTTGAGATAGGACTCCTTTAATCATTTATTATTTGTGAGTGGTTTCTTTTACTACTTCAAGAAGTCTCATTCGCTGGATATATTTTTTATATTCCAGCCCTGGATTGTTGTCATTCTCTCATACCTTTTTTTTCATTGATTTATTTATTCTTTCTATGTATAGATACGGTTTTCTAGTTTACTTGTTTCATTCAATAAATTTTTTTGTACTGTTCAATCAGCTTTTTACTTATTTATATTGTTTTACAATGCCATGATAACTTCCTTGATGTACTTGAGAGAAATTTTTAATCATTTTCCAAATTATACTTGTGACTTTTGTGGTGAGTCTAATTCAGAAGCCTTATCCGTTTCTGGGCTCTCATTGTTCATCCCCTTTAGTATTGTGAAACTTTGCACTAGTCTCTATTTATTTTCCATTTATTTTCTTCTTTTAATTTTGTATCACTGATCTTTGCTGTTGATTAACAATTTTTTTGCGTGTCAAACAATTTTATTGATATTTTTTGCTTCCCAGTACTCACCAACTCCTTAAAAGCATTACTGCTGAAAGCTGTTGAGAAGGAAAATTGTGTACTTGCTGCCATGCTTCAGAATATGACTGACTAGAGGATGCTACCCTGTGGGAATAACCAAAGAGCAGTGTAGCTTGAAAATAGGGAAGGGTGCCCCAGGGTTAAGGTTGACTACATGCCAACTATGAATCCATAATGTGTCACTACAGTTACGAATCAAACACATGTACTATTGAGATGACTAAATATGCATATCAAATCGTACTGTGGAATAATATTGGAAAACTCTATTAGAATACCATGGCTAGAGGAATCCCCTGGCAGTCCAGTGGTTAGCATGCAGGGCTTTCACTTCACGGGGGCACGGGTTCGATCCCTGGTCAGGGAACCAAGATCCTGCATGCCGCATGGCACAGCCAATAAATAAATAAACCCTCTTTCTAAAAAAAAAAGAATACCATGGCCAGTTTTGATATAAAAATAAGTAAGGTATGAAAAATTGTAGAAAGTTGAGACAGGAACAATAAAAACTTAGAAGGAATGTGGGGAAAGGTTAAGTAATGATGCCATGGACCATTTTGTCCTGCTTTGTCTTAAGGCTGAAGGGCTGTGTGCCTCTGCCTCCGTGTCAGCCATCTAATTGTTTGAGGTTGAAATTTTGAGAGGGCAGTAGTGTGACTTCACTGTTTATCATTTATTCTGTGAAAAACTTCCATATTGGACAGGACCTTGGAGAGAGCATACTTCAGTGAAAGGCCAGTGCTTTTTAAACTGGATGTAAAATGGAGAGGTGCCTTTGGATGTGCAGGGACTGGGGTCTTAAAATATTCACCACTAAAAATAAAAATCAGGGCTCCTTGGGGAAATGGCTGATGCTAAGTCTGGGGCAAAAAAATGCACAAGGTAAGTCTGGGGTGTCTTTTCATTCCAGTTAGTAAGGAAGCTCTCAAAACCTACTAAGTTTGTGTCAAAAGTACTGAAGAGTCAACCTGGAAAGGCTCCCACTGGGCAAACGTGAAACAGTTTGAGAATCGATAAGGATGATAATTATATTGGATTAAAACATACCTAATGGTTAATTCATGAGTTTATAATGATACTGAGAAAAAGATTGACCACCATTAGAGGCTGCTAGAGAATTAACTCATTATTTTGAAAACTAATAAATAAAGGAAAAGAATCCAACATTTATCCTGTCTTTTCTATGTCTACCGTACCACTGGGTAACAAAATAATAGATCAGAGAACATTTCTCTTGATAGAACTATTCCAGCTAATGAATGAAGAAGGAATGACAGAATTAAAATATCACTATTTTGGGAGGTTGACTTCCAGAATGGTGAAGTGAGGACCTTGGGATGTGTGTACAGATGAAACAGTATTGGATGAGCTGATAATAGTTGATGAGTTGATAAATGTTGAAAGTGGGTGGTGGGTTGGTAACAACTTTATTAAGATATGATTCACATATCAGTGTGAATTATTCAGTGTTTATTAATTAGCTATTTTACCTAAAGCATTTTAAAGAGGAAGAAGAGGCAGAAATCATTCCTTCTTCTGGAGAAGGTGGAACAAAATCTATATCATAATCATCTTCATCAAGCTCAACACATGGAGATTTCCCAGTTGAACTTTCTACCAAGTTTTTCTTTTTTCACTGTTATCTAAAGTAAAGCAGTTGTTAAACATAGATTATTTTAATAATTAGCGAGTGGAGTATGATATATGTAAACCTTCATATTTCCATGAATATCATTTAGTATTGTTATTCCTTCCTTCTAAGATATATAGCATAAAATAAAAGGAGATCTCTGGTAAACATAGAATGGGAAAGAGGGTTATAACTCTCAGCTCAAATGAATGAGAATTGTTTACTAGCCGTATATTCTGCTATCCCATCTTCCTTTGGCCCCAGTAATTTTAAGTTGGCTTAAGCTACACATTATCCCAGGCAGTAGCTCAGCAGTGTCACAATTTGTTACACAAGAGGTGTAAACATGCTTGGTAAAAGTGTTCTTTCAGGTTGAAACTAGGTAATTATGAAGCACGGTATCTTGCTGGTAAACCATTGCTGTCATTGGTGGTGCTCTTCCTTCTTTTCCCGATTTTCCCCTTAGGCAGAGAATTCAGTTATTCCTTTGTTCTTTGGGTTTTCAGTGTGCTTTGATCATTTTCTCCCACCTCACTCCCCATTCGGCTTCCATTTATGCTTCAAGCCTAGGCCAGGTCCCATTTTTCTGCAAGCCTTTTCCTAATAAGCCCTTCCCTAATGTCTTTTGTGCTTATTTTAGCATTGGGGGAAAACCAGGTCATTTGCTATTTAAGTGAGACTTCAGTTAGTTAAAGATTATATATTTCAAATGTTACCGGTTGTAAATGTCAAAACATTTTTTTGACCCAAAAAAACAAAAAAACCCGTCACTACTCTGGACACAGTTGGAACAGTGCTCTACCCCCCAATAAATAGTGTGATTAACGCAAAGTACGTAACTCCACTGATATTTTTTTCCCTCACTTTTTAGGATCATGGCTGCTGTTCCTCAAAATAATCTACAGGAGCAACTGGAACGTCATTCAGCCAGAAAACTTAATAATAAATTAAGTCCTTCAAAACCAAAATCTTCGTAAGTATTTTGGTTGGTTTGCTTCCATCCAGGCACTAACACACAAGTGAAATACCTTCTCTTTCAACCCTTTCATTGTAGAGATGA
This sequence comes from Lipotes vexillifer, assembly GCF_000442215.2. NCBI lineage: Eukaryota > Metazoa > Chordata > Mammalia > Artiodactyla > Lipotidae > Lipotes > Lipotes vexillifer. The sequence continues at coordinate 1,685,100 of NW_006798464.1, read as the reverse complement.
GGAAATGAAGCTGAGAGGGTCAGTGATTTTCCTACTTTGCAAATTAATGGTAGAGCATGTTTTAGCAACGCTAGGTAATGTATTGTTCAGCACCTTTGCATGGTTTCTAGCACATGGTTTTTGTTCAGTAAATATTCATTGAATGAATGAATACAGATCTTGTAAGTTTGGGCAGATCGGTGTTTTTAATATTTTAATATAATTTTATATCCTTTTCAAAAACCGTTTCTAAGGAAACTATAGCTCTCCAGTTCTGTTCTTTCCTCCAAGCTATATTCCAAACTCCTTCTAACAGTACCTAACATTTTATAATCTTTATTGTGCCCTTAACAGATTCTAGACACTATTCTGTGTGCTTGACTTGCAAGTCACCATTGACCTTCATGTCACTAAATCCATCCGATGTCCAGGACTCTTGCCTCTTTCACTTGTCTTTCAGATTTCAGCATAGCTGGCAGTTTTTGACTCTTTTCCCCATAAAACTTTTATCAGAGTAGAAACAAGTAGCCACGTTTTTCGCTTACTCCGTCCCCTCCCTCTGAAGAGGCTATTAATTAAGGACTATGAGCCTGAGAAACAAAGTAGTAGGAATGGCCCAGATACTCTCAAAGCTGAATAATTAGCTTCTGAATAGGAAGAGTCAGAGCATACAAAGCATAATTTAAGTTACCTTACACACTTTAAAATCAGAGAGGGAGATAGATTCTTCGCTCGCTCATTTGTGATACAAGGAAGTAAGTTGTTATATAAATTAGGCTTTTGTTTTGTATACTTGCTGGGTTTTGTATACTTGCTGGGTTTGTTGAAATTAATCCATCTAATTCAGTTTTTCGATTATTTTTCAGAGGTTTCACTTTTAAAAAGAAAGTATCTTCAGCCAACAATGTGTCTGTAACTAATGTGTCAGTAGCAAAAGCTCCTGTGTTGAATGATAAAGATGTTAATATTACTGAAGCCTTTTCCTTCAGTGAACCTTTTCCCCACACCACAAATCAGCAGACAAAGATCAATGACTTTAAAAATACTCCAGCTGGACAGCAAACTAAGAGAGTTGGTTCAAAACCGTTATTGCCAAATTTGTCACACGTTCCTCAGGAAGTTTTATGCACTACCCAGAACACACTGGTTGTAAAGGAATCCTGCGATGCTACTTTCAAGAAATTAGAATTTAGTTCTTCATCAGATTCCCTTATTATCGTCAATGATTGGGATGATATGGATGACTTTGATACTTCTGGAGATTCAAAAGCATTTGTGACACCACACCAAAACCACTTCATAAGAGTAAGCACTGCTCAGAAATCAAAAAAGTCTAAGAGGAACTTTCTAAAAGCACACCTTGATAAAACAAATACAGTAAAGACTGATTTGACTCCTTCCTCCTCTGAGAGCAAGCAGGCATTTTTGACTAAGAAACAGAAGGATGACGCAGAATGGTTAAATAGTGATGTGATTTGCATTGATGATGGCCCCAATTCCGAAGAGCTTATAAATGAAGATACTCAGGAAAATCACCCTTTAAAAACTCATTTGGGAGAGGAAAGAGGTAAAAATTATTGTTTTATTTCATTTCAAAAGGTTGTATTAGTTTATTCAAAGCTAGGCATTGGGAACAGCAGCAAATATGATTTAGCTTTTGTCCTTAGGTTGTACAGAGGTGCTTACACATCCTAAGCACCATCTGTTGGCCACGTTCTTGAGGCAGGGCATACTAAGGAAATGAAAGATTTTATTCTGCTATTTATATAAACAACAAGGATAGCTCCGTGATTTTATGTGTGAAGAAATACGTAGAGGGACTTCTCTGGTGGTGCAGTGGTTAAGAATCTGCCTGCCAGTGCAGGGGACACGGGTTCGAGCCCTCGTCCGGGAAGATCCCACATGCCGCGGAGCACCTAAGCCCATGAGCCCCAATTACTGAGCCTGCACTCTAGAGCCAACGGGCCACAACTACTGAAGCCCTCACACCTAGAGCCCATGCTCCATAACAAGAGAAGCCACCGCAGTGAGAAGCCTGTGCACTGCAATGAAGAGTAGCCCCCTCTTGCCACAACTAGAGAAAACCCGTGTGCAACAATAAAGACCCAATGCAGCCAAATAAATAAATTTAATTAATTAATTAACTTAAAAAATAAGAAATATGTAGAGAATATAATGCTTAGTGAAATAAGTCAGAGAAAGAAAAATACTATATGATATCATATGTGGAATCTAAAAAATAATAAAAATGAATCTATATACAAAACAGAAAGAGACTTGCAGACATAGAAAACAAACTTATGGTTACCAAAGGGGAGAGGGAAGGGGGAGGGACAAATTGGGAATATGGGATTAACAGATACAAACTACTATGTGTAAAATAGATAAGCAACAAGGATTTATTGTATAGCACAGGGAATTATACCCAATATCTAGTAATATCCTATAATGGAATATAATCTGCAAAAAAAACTGAATCACTTTGCTGTATACCTGAAACTAACACAATATTGTAAATCAACTATACTTCAATAAAAAGAAAAGAAAAGAAGGTCCATAGAAGTTAAAATGGCTTCTTAATGGTCTACTGGCTGGTTGGTAGTAGAAATGGGATGTGAAACTAAGCCTTTGTGTTATAATTCTTTTGTGGTTTGTACCACCTAATGTTGATGTATAATATGATCTAATCATGCTATTAAAGTATTTTAAATTACATGCAAATTGTTTTCTGTTTAGGTCTCATAGTTATTAGATGTCTAGAACTTAATAGCTGACATTAGCCATATGTGGAGGTACCCACGTTATGAAACAGTTGTAAATATGAGACTAATATTTTTAAACACCTGAATCCCATCAAGGTTACTGTGGGGTGAGAGAGGACTGAAAAGTGATTGACAATAAGCAAAACTATAGTCTAATCAAACGTTTTGCTATTTATGAAGAGAAAATTTGGTAAAAGGTAAACTAGAGAGCAACAGTTTGGCAGTGTTTTCCCACATAGTCAAGAGAGAGACACTCTGGGAGACTTAAATAACTAAGACACCTTTGTGGTAAAGTAGAGACTGTTTATCTGTATAAACAACAGTGTTTGTACAATTATCAGGCTTACTTGTACTTCATCCTTATTTAAGTGTGAATGAAAAACAGAGAAACGAAAGTACTGATAATAAGGATGGTTTCATAATTTAACTGGAGACAGTCATGAAAATCCTTAAGCAAATCATCAGCCTCAATCCAGCACTCATTGGACTTAATCCGGTTGACTCAATCATCGTTTATGAAGAAACAAGGCAACACTAATGTGTGAGAGGAGAGAACTCGTATCACACAGAGTGGTGTTAGTGCTTATGACTTGCTCAGAGCACTCACAAGTGCTCACACCCTGTTCTTTCTGTCTCATTAATATTAACCTATGTTTATCAGCTGTTTTTTTGTACTTTAGATAATTGTGAAAAGAAGAAAAACTTGGAAGAAATGGAATTACATTCAATTGAGAAATCTCCATGTGTTGAGCTTGATGAAGATGATTATGACATAGATTTTGTTCCACCTTCTCCAGAAGAAGGAATGACTTCAACCTCTTCATCCTCTTTAAAATGCTCTAGGTAAAATAGTTTATTAATAAACATTGATTCTGGGGTAGCTGAAATAATTTAATTTAGTTATGTAGTATCATCTCAAAATTGATTAATTTCATGCTTCTGCACAATTTATTTTGTATCCAAATGAAAGCATCAAAAAGTCCCTATTTATTTACATTTTATTTAATTGTTGGTATTCTAAAGCTGTAAAGTTCCATTATGAGTCATTACATGGGACCTCTAAACAGTTTTATGTAATTGGTCTTGGCATGTGGAATATAGTCCTAAAGATACTGTATTTCCAACCTCATGTACCTGAAATGACCCAAAACTAACACCTTATTTGTGAAGTGACTTAGTAAGTAATGTGTTCTTCTTCGTCTTCTTTTTTTTTTAATTTTTTTAAAAATCCAAATAGAATTGACCATTGTATTTGTCATTCACTGAATTTTGGTAAATTAGTGACATGATTGTGGTTAGGTGGTAGTATTATGGGAAAAATAGAGTCCACATAGTTCATTATAGTTCATTAATAGCTGAAAATACTGTCTTTGTTACCTCCATCCTCACCCCAGTCTAAATCACAGTTCAGTTGAGTGGTCTGGTATATACTCTGCTGTTAACCATATTTTGATGAGAAACAAATCGCTCTAGTATATCACCTGAAGGCAGGAAGGAGGTGTTTGCCTGCATAACTTAGTTTTCTCTAGGTTTTTGTTTTAACAGGTGGGTTGAGATGTTAAAGGAGGTGGGAAAGGTTGAAGCATGATTGCTGTTAGACAACAAAACAGAAAAACTGTAAGAGCTCCCCTCTTTCACCTCCCAGTAGAAATTGAGACAGAATTGTAGGAAAAAAACTGAGCAAGAGTTCATGTAGCATTCATCAGCATTCTCTTCTAACAGGAGCAGCAGTTGGGGCCTAAGGAGGAGCAGGGGATTGTCTGGGGTGATAATTAATGGCAAATGGACTAAGATCCAGTGTAGGGTTATTTCCTGGGCCATACCATTCTCTGTGGACTGCCTGGCTTTTGTCTTTGTTTATTAAAAAAGTGTGTATTGCACAGATAACATTGTAACCACATTAACAGGATACTTACTGGTAGTCTTACAGTCCAACAAACCGAACATTTTCTGTATCCACATTAAGTTTTTTTATTTTTTTTAATTGAAGTATAGTTGATTTACAATATTGTGTTAGTTTCAGGTATACAGCATAGTGATTCAGTTTTGTTTTTTTTCAATTATATTCCATTATAGGTTGTTACAAGACATTGAGTATAATGCTCTGTGCTATACAGTAACTCCTTATTCCTTTATCTATTTTGTGTCTGTACTCCTAATTTGTTCCTCCCCCGTTCCCTAGCCACATTGTTTTGTTTCTTCTCTACATGTGTATATGATTTTTACATTGCCTTAATCAACATGTAGCTATAATTTTTCAATCTGCTTTTCTTTTAACATTATTTTTTAAACATTTTACATATTGCTACAATCATTATTTTTATTCCTTTTAATGGCTACATAATTTAATGAATTTTCATACCATAATTTATTTTACCTAAATCTTCAGCAGTTGGAAAATGGTTGTTTCCAAGGTAAATTCTCTCTATATGTTTCCATTGCAACCTAGTATACATATTTGTATACATTATAAAACTAAAATAGAATTTTCACAAATGATACTGTATGTGCAGTGCACACAAATTTTCTGTTATATTTTATTTCATTTTAAAGTGCTGGTTGTGACTTCCGAACTAATTTCAGAGGTGTAATGGTCAGGTAATATATGACAGAAAAGAGAACATGTTTTTGTAACTCCTGTATTCCTAAACCTCTTTAGCTGAGCCTCAAAACCCTTCATCTTCAGACCCCAAATTACCTTTACAGCTTTATCTCCAGTTATGCTCTTACAGTAACCCTAAGCTCAATAGCCTAATGAGACTTATAACATAGTTTTTCATCATTCTTTGATTTAGTTAGAAGATTGCATTCCAAAATCCTGCTTTAGAAAAGTACAGTTGATTCCTGAATATCGAGTAAATAGAATTGTCTTTTTTATCTCTCCTTTGTAAGCTGTCACTTTTCCATACCCATCATTCAAGGTTTCCTCAAATCCTACCTTCTTGACAAAGCCTTCCCAAGTTCCAGAAAGTGTTATCTTTCTTTGGATTGCCATAGTACCCTCTCTTTAATACTCCTTTAGTATTAATTTATTTTGTTACTTTTTTAAAGTATTTTTTATATCCAATCAGACTGACCATGTTTATATGTGTTAATATTGGGGCCAGGGTCTTCCCTGGTGGCACAGTGGTTAAGAATCTACCTGCCAATGCAGGGCACACGGGTTTGATCCCTGGTCCGGGAAGACCCCACCTGCCACGGAGCAACTGAGCCTGTGCACCACAACTACTGAGCCTGTGCTCTAGAGCCCGTGAGCTACAGTTATTGAGTCCACGTGCCACAACTACTGAAACCCGCGCGCCTAGAGTCCGTGCTCTGCAACAAAAGAAGCCACCACAATGAGAAGCCCGCACACCGCAACAAAGAGCAGCCCCCACTAGCCACAACTAGAGAGGGCCCGCACACAGCAACGAAGACCCAATGCAGCCAGAAATAAATTATTATTAATTAAACATAATATTGGGGCCAAAAGATGGAAAACTTGGAGGGCCAGCTAAAGAGGTTTTAGAATAGAGGAGACAGAAAGACATGTTCCTCTTTTCTGTCACATAGCATCTGACCAGTTGTGGAAAATATTAAAGGAAAAAGTATGCATTTGGTCTAGTCTATACTGTGATTGGTTTAATATTTTTTAATTTGTAGTGTGTTGAAGGATCTTGACACCTCTGACAGCAAGGATGGTCTTAGCACATCAGAAGACTTGTCAAAATCTGAGAAAATGACTACGAAGCAGCCTAATCAAGAAACCAGCACAAGCTATGATGGTACAAAAGTGTTTGGGACATAACACGTATTGTAACTGCTTACTTATGAAAACAGAGTAAGATTGTATTCTTAACCTGTGACAGTATAGTGCACGATGGTGAGCTCATAGTTCCTTTTCCCGTAACAGTGAATCATCCATAATAACCAACCACCATGGGTTAACCATTGTTGATCGAACAGCTCAGAAACCGAGAAACTTGTTTTCTCGCAAGGTGACTTTCTAACAAGTAACGTTTTCAGAATAGACAATGAATTATTTCTCCTACTGAACCAAAATTTTGCCTTCCTGTAACTTTAATCTTTGTGAGATAAGTCTGAAGCGCCTAGCGCTAAATAATGTTAGATCTTTTACCTCTTCTTTATAGGTACTGGTTTCTAGACCTTTCATCCTCCTGGTTCTCTGGGTTTGATTCTTGGTGTCCGCTTGAAGTTTAATACTTTTTGTTTGTTTGATTTGTCTCTAATTCATTTTTAACTTTTCTATTAAATATCTAGTATAAATAATCCAGTAGCACTACAAGGCTTTGAAAAACAGTTGTCTCCTTTCCCGCTCCTGATTCCTACTTCCCAGAGGCTTTTTTAGGCTAGAGATTTGTGTCCTTCTATTCTGAAATTTTTTCTGGTATCATTCCTTTTTATTTTCTTTTTTTGTTTTTTCTTTTCTCTTTCACTCTTCTTGGAACTTTAATTATGGGGCTATTAGACCTCCATTAATTAACTTTCCTATTTTTCATCTCTTGCCTTTTTGCTTTCTGGGAGATTTCCTCAATTTTTAAATTAACTCTTCGATGGAATTTTTCATTTTCATCAAATTAATTTCCAAGAGCTGTGTTGTATTCTCTGAGTGTTTCTGTAACGTTTTCTGTCCTTGTTTGATGGGTACTGTACTTATGGTGTGTGAGTGTGTGCAGGCACACGCACATGTGTAGTGATCTCTGTGTGTTGTTCCTGTTTCCTCTGAATTTCTTTTTGTTTATTTTGGTCTCTGAGTTTATTGTTAGAGATGTTCCTGAAAAACCTGATGTTGTAGGCACTCTTCTAAGTGCCTTAATATTAACTAATTTAATCCTCACAGTGATCCTTTAAGGTGGTTTCTGTTATCCTGTTTTACAAATAAGGAAACCCCAGGTACAGGAGAGTTAAATAATTACTCATGGTCATAGAGTTAGACAGCATCAGAGCTAGGATTTGAACCCAGCAGTCTTGAGGCTCTTGAGTTTACATTGATAGCCACTGCAGTATACTGTTTCTGCCTCATTAAGTTTCACTGGTAAAATAGTGAGGATGAGAGCAAGGACAGAGTCCCACAGAATGTCATTAGCGGCCTCCCTCTCAGCTGACATCAGTCCCTTCATCACCACTTCTTGTTCATCTTGTTACACGTCTGCCTTCAGACTGTGTTTCTCTCCCTTGTCCACGGGGATGCAAAAGACCCAGTCATATGACTCTAGAAGTTCAAGGTCTGAGGCAGCAAGAGGGAACAGGTGGGACATTGGCTCTAGAGTGATACAGACCTAGTATACAAGCCTGCCTCTTCCCACTCCTGGCTGGGTGACTATGCCTAATTAATTAAGCTTCTTTGGACCTCAGTTTCTTCTTCTGTTAAATGAGGAAAATAGTGCCTGCCTTGCCCAGTAGTTGTCAGGATTCAAGGTAAAGTACGCAGCACACTGTAGGCCTTCAATAAATGGTAGCTGTCATTATCTGCTAGTCTAGTAATCCTTTCAAAGAAGGAAATACGTTGAGATGGCTGGTTTATTTTTATGAACTCTTGCTAACTCTATAATTGTTTCCTCTTTTTCTTAGAGCTCACAAAGCAGCCATTTGATAACATGTTCTGGAATTTTGCCTTGAATTAACTTTTAAGATCACCAACCTGAAGCTTTTGGCATCCCTTTAGAATTTTTTTGAAAATTAAAGCAATATTTGCCTGTCTTCACTCTTCCATCACCTCTTCTATTCACTAGATGCCGCATGCATCAGTGACATTTTCTTTGCAGGTTTCCTTTGTACTCTGAGGTGTAATCTGTCTAGACGAAGACTTGAGCTCCTTTCCAATAGCTGTATCTCTCTGAGCCTGTCTTGGTTTTCATTTCCTTTGGCCTGTTGTTTATGCTCCTCTCTCCAATCCAATGCCCATTCTCCTTGCAGAGAAAACAGGTGTGAAACAGGAACCCAGCAAGTCCATTTTTACCATTTCATACTTCATGACCCTATTTACGTCAGCCAAAACTAGTAAAAGTCCACACCCCCAGGTCATTTTCATACAGACGCATGCATCCCATCATCTGTGTTATGTCCCCACCACCACCCCTGTCTGTCTTCTCTTCCTCTCCTTCCAGCCCCTTAGACCCTTCAACCAGCTGCCCTCGGTCAGCAATTTCCCAGTAGCCTCATTCTCTTCTCTGATTGTCTTCTGAGAATACTGTTGCCTCTGCAGCCCACCTAAACTGTTTATTTCTCCTGCACACCTTAGGCCCCAGAGGTAGGTGGGCATCTTCCTTGCTTCCCATTGCTAACCTAACCCATTTTTTTTTTCTTTCCGTCGTATAAAGCCACCCCTCCTTTGACATTATTTCTTAGTTACATAGCTGAAATTTAAAAGTGTGAAGTGGGCTAGCCAGATTCAGATGTCCAGACATTGTTATCAGGAATTTCTCTCTTTCACACCTGCCTTCTCTCTCTTCTCTTTCATCCCATCTCTCCATCTCAATCTCCCATTTCCTTCCATCTCTGTTTTCTGCTTTTCCTTGTGTTGGTCTTATTTTCAAGCTTGTGTTTTTCTCTGTGGTGGCAGAGATGGCCACCAGCAACCTGTCCAACTTGTTAAAGAGAGAGGTCCTCTTTTCCAGTCAGTCGAAAAACTCTTAGATCTAATTCTCATTGAGCTGCCTTACATCAGATGCCCACTGAGGACGTGGGAGTGGGGATGGGAGTAGTCTCCAAAAAGAAAGTCCAAGTGCTGTACTGTTAGGAACACTGGTTGGCAGGCAAACCAGAGCAACAGGTGAGGTTCTTACCTGTCCATACTTTATGATGTACTTTGTATGGGCATGGTGAGATTTACACCTGAAGTTAGTAAAAAGTCATAAACTTTTGTATCTTACAACAACTTTGGTTACTCTAAGAGAAATAGTAAGAATTAACATGAAATGAAAGGATAACATAGTTATGAGCTCTTATGATCTAGAATAGAGACAGTATGACTTCAAATTATTTCATAGGCAGATAATGGGAGAATATATGGTTATTTCTAATCTTGTTTGTAAACTACTTCAAGTTTTACATGCATGGCTTTCAAATTGTTAAGTCTTTTTTGTTGTTGACAAAAAATATTAACAACATAAATACTTTATAGCTAGACAGATAAGTTTACAGCAGCAACTTATTCGTGTGATGGACCATATCTGTAAATTAGTTGACACTATTCCTGATGACAAGCTGAAAACTTTGGATTGTGGGAACGAACTGCTCCAGCAGCGGGACATAAGGTATCGATTTTTCTCCTTCTGGAATATATCTGATTGCCTTTCCAACACCACTGTAAGTCACAAATGTATGGGGCAAGATTTCCAGGCATTCTGGCCAAGAAATTGAATAGGATAATTATCATTTTGTCTTTTTTTTTTTTAATTGGAATGTAGTTGATGTACAATGTTGTGTTAGTTTCAGGTATACAAAAAAAGTGATTCAGCTATACGTGTACATATATCTATTCTTTTTCAGATTCTTTTCCCATATTGGTTATTACAGAGTATTGAGTAGAGTTCCCTGTGCTATACACTGTGTCTTAAATTTATTACTTTTTCAAATGAGGGCTACATGCGCCAAGGTGGCTACCGCCAGCAGCAGTCTCAGATGGCCTACTGATTGCTTGACTTCAGTCCCCAGTGCCCTAAACCATTCAACGTTTAGGTCCAGCCACACCCCAGTCATTAAAAGTCTATTTAGAGTTGCTGCAAACAACAACAACAACAACAACAACTGTTCCTTTAGCATTTGTATTCACATTTTTAGGGTTGGAAAAAAAATGATATATTTTGCCACAGTCTGGCATGAAAACTAAAGATAAACTTGTATGCCTACCATAGTTGACTACTTATAATTAATTTGATGTTCTTTGTTCTCTCTTCAGAAGGAAACTCCTAGCTGAAGCAGATTTTAATACGAGTGATGCCGGTGTTCTTGGCTCATTGTGGAGATGCAGGCCTGATTCACTTGGTAGCTGTGTGGAGGATATGGCATCTGTTTCCCCACCTTGTGCATTTCCAAAGGGTGATTCCTGTCCTACAGGGAATTCTGTTAAGGAGTTCACTTTTCCAAACCTTCCCTCAAATTCCATTTCTACTGGGGAGTACTTACTGACTCCTACCCCAGGAAAGACAGGATTCTCAGCCACCACCAAGAATCTCTTTGAAAGACCGTTATTCAATTCCCATTTACAGGAGTCCTTTGTAAGCAGCAACTGGGCTGAAACACCAAGGGTAGAAAAAAGAAATGAAAGCTCTTATTTCCCAGGAAATGTTCTCACAAGCACTGCTGTGAAAGATCAGAATAAACACACTACCTCTATGAATGACTTGGAAAGAGAAATCCAGGCTTCCTATGATATTGACAATTTTGACATAGATGACTTTGATGATGATGATGATGACTGGGAAAATGTGATGCATAATTTAGCAGCCAGCAAGTCTTCCACAGCTGCCTATCAACCTATTAAGGAAGGTCGGCCAGTTAAATCAGTATCAGAAAGAATTTCTTCTTCAGCCAAGACAGACTGTCTTCTGGCATCAACTGCTCAGAATAAAAACTTCTCAGAGTCAATTCAGAATTACACTGGTAAGTTTAAAATAAATTGAATGCTTATATTTTATATGAAAACAAAACTGTCCAAAATAGGAATCTATAAGAAAAACCATAGCAAATCATCATGGCCTGAAAACAACATTGTTTCTATGCAAATTTCTGCTGATAATATGAATTACAAATCACAATTTCAAAAGCAAGTTGCTCTTTTGTCTCTGTAGCAGCTGTAGTTTTATAAAATGTGTAATTATAACCTATTGTAGTAAAAGCTCTAAAGTCATTACAAATGTGCTTTGCCTTTAAATTAACATTTTTCAGTCCCTAAAACAATAAAGCTCACGAGGGCCAAGTTTTTAATGATTATGGGGATGGATAAAAAGCAAAGCTGAATTTATGTTAAAATTGTAATTGTGTGTATTTTTAGAATTCTGGATTGATGAGAACTGATCAGTTTATAAAGTAGAAACACGTTTTGTGTCTTCAAATATTAAAATTTAGGGCAGCCTAAGAAAGATAAGAAGTCAGAAATTTCTTAAATCAGTCAAGTTATTTCTTTTGGTCTAGAATCATTTTAATTCAATCAGCAAATATTTATGGAGTGCCCACTGTGTGCCATGTTCTGTGCACAGGTCCTGGTAATAGATGAGTAATGAAGAGTTCCTGCCCTCTTGGAGCTCACAGTTTACTGAGAGAAGTTTTTGGAAGAGTGAAATTAGCTGTTGTAAAGGCTGCAGAGAAAACCCAAAATGAATTTTAAAACCTTACATCGACCCTATAAAGTTATCAAAAAGTGTTTTTTTTAACTGAAACAAGTTTATATGTGTAAGTTTTCGTAAAGTACAGTCCTCCCTGTTTTTGCCATTGATGACTTAATGCCACAGAGGTTGTTCTTACAGTTCCTCTGTTGACCTTTAAAATAACCATTAATGGATTTATTTTTGTGTCATGTTTGGGCATGTCATACTTGGTGTTCGCAGTTATCTTTGCGGTGGTTGAGTGCTGGGGTTGATGTAACCTCCAGCGCTGGCGTGAGCACCTCTTGTTCTCTGTGCGGAGCCAGAGTTGCAACAGCGAGGAGGCAGCGTGGGGGCGGGTGTGAGAGACGCCATGGAAGAAGAGCCAGAGGAAGTTGGGGTGATTCTGCGGTTTCAGACCCAGTGACTGGGAAAATCGTGACACTGTTAACAGAAACAGGGAAGTCAGGAGGCAGGCAGATTTGGAGCAAAGCTGAGGAGGGCTGTTTTTTTTTTTTTTTTTGG
>NW_006798464.1:1660020-1672314 GCF_000442215.2 Lipotes vexillifer | reverse complement strand
CCCGTGTCCCCTGCATCGGCAGGCGGACTCTCAACCACTGCGCCACCTGGGAAGCCCGCGGAGGGCTGTTTTAAGGCTTGTTGAGCATGAAGTGTTGGGAAGTCATTCAGGTAGAAATGTCTGGCAGACAGTTGGAGGTGCGTGCAGGACTGGAACTTAGGAGTGCATCCGTCAAGTCTTAAGAAAGAGATCTAGGCGTTGTGTGCACATCAGTGATGTTTAAGGTCATAGGACTAGAAAAATTCCAAAAAAAAAACCAGTCTAAAAAGTCCAGTCCCAAGTGTCCAAAAGATTCCCAAATTTAAGGGGCAAGTGGAGGAAATGGAGCCAGGAAAGGGAATTTAAAGCGAGTAGAAAACCCATGATTATCTTGAAGGTCAAGAGAGAAGCAGGAGAGAATAAATAGTAGTGGTAGATGCTGCAGAAAAGTCAAGGAAAGACTTGAATTTGGCCCTTAGGAAGTCTCTGGTGGCTTTGACACTGGACAGCGAGGAAACCCTGATAAACAGGTAAAGACGGATGTGCTGCAGGGAAACGTACACCAATGATTATGCAGGGCAAAGGGTTAAAATGCTAAAACTGATTTGTTACAGTAATGCCCTGATTTCTCTTAATATTGATTATTTTCTTAGACAAGTCGGAGCAAAGTTTAGCATCCAGAGATCTGAAACACGAGCGCTTCCAAAGTCTTAATTTTCCTCATACAAAAGAAATGATGAAGATTTTTCATAAAAAATTTGGCCTGCATAATTTTAGAACTAATCAGCTAGAGGCGATCAATGCTGCACTACTTGGTGAAGACTGTTTTATCTTAATGCCCACTGGTATGTATTTTTAGATATGAATTGGCAGGAATCCATTGGCAGATGTTAAATGAAAGCCCTTTAATAAAAATAAAAAGAACCTACACAGTATTTCTATCATTTAGGGACCTCTAAACCTCCCATGCCATAGTTAGGAAAGTGTATCACCTCAATCCTCTATTCTAGTTGTTGATATGATAGCATTTATTGCCCTTTAAGATTTTCAACTCAAAGCTCATTGTGTTGAATTGATCTAGGATTTTCCTTTGGGAATTTTTCTTTTTTCTAGTTGAAATTAGCCTGGAACGTGAGCCAAAAAATTACTGTCAGAGACCACGACCATTTCTGGCAGTTTATTTGGTACAACCTAGTGTTGTATGGTGGTTAAAAATCATCAGCTTTGGAGCGATGCCCTAGGCTTAAAGCACAGCTCTGCCACTTATTAACAGTGTGGACTTGAGCAAGGCACTTCACTCCCTGAACCCCGTCTCCTTGTGTGCGCAGTGGGGATAATACCAACGTGCCCATTTCACAGAATGTCTTGAGGATTAAGTGAAAAGCGTTGAGTGTAGTTCTTTCTTGTCCTCAGTTTTGAAGAGATCCAGGACTTTTCCTCATGCTATTAAAGTTTATAACAGCTGTTCAATGATTTATAGTCATCCAAATAAGAATATTAAATAAGCAGTTAGGATAAGAGGCATGGGGACACTGTAAATCAACTACACTTCAATTAAAAAAAAACAGCAGCAGCAGCATAGGGAGTTTGGAGTTTCATTATTCACATGTAGTCTTCCCTCTGCCTTTTACTCACCTTTGTTGTGACCTTCAATCAGTTGTTGCCATCATTAAATAATGTTGCCTGGGTATCCGAATTTTTTCAAACTGATTTTAAATTTTAGACAGTGTTGGTTTGTTTAATCAGCAGCATTTCATACTTCATTAACTTGTTCAATCTGTGTCTTCTGATTTGACTCCAATTTGGTACTCCAAAACTAAAGCTGGAGAGGACCCTGGCATTGATCTCGTCCAGAGGTTTGAGGCGTTGGTTCAGTGGTAGAATTCTCGCCTCCCTCGTCCAGTGGTTTTCATGGCTTTCCATTATCCTCTAGGGTTTCAAGGGGGCATTTTTCAGGGTCTTTCTGAAGTAGACTTTTAAAGTATTCTGTTGATTTAAGTTTCCTGCCCTGATTCTTGCTTTTGCTATGATATGCACATACATAAGATGTCCCAAGAGATCTTTTTTTTTTTTTTTTGCGGTACGCGGGCCTCTCACTGTTGTGCCCTCTCCCGTTGCGGAGCACAGGCTCTGGACGCGCAGGCTCAGCGGCCATGGCTCACGGGGGCAGCCACTCCGTGGCATGTGGGATCTTCCCGGACCGGGGCACGAACCCGTGTCCCCTGCATCGGCAGGCGGACTCTCAACCACTGCGCCACCAGGGAAGCCCCCCAAGAGATCATTTTTACACATTTAAATTGACCAAGTATTTTGGCTCATTCAAGTATGGCATATTTTGGCACCATGGAGAATATCGCTTGGTGTCCTATTAGTTAATTACTTTAAATATTATATGTAATTTATATTGTAACTTTTGCCTTCATGCTCTCAAAATAGAATCTGACAGATTTTTTTGTTGTTGTAATTTCTTTTAGGAGGTGGTAAAAGCTTGTGTTACCAGCTCCCTGCCTGTGTTTCTCCTGGGGTCACTATTGTCATTTCTCCCTTGAGATCACTTATAATAGATCAAGTCCAAAAGCTGACTTCCTTCGATGTAAGTTAAAACACTACCAATTATAATAAAAATGCTAATAAAAACATAATTTAAAAACAATTATATTTCAGTACTCTGGGTAACCTTTTTTATTATATAGTTCATGGATTATAAGAATAAAGCACGGCAGTTATATTAAGTTGTACATTTAAGAACAAGTCTTTGAGAATTCTGGTACAGGTAACCTTCTGGAGTTCAGTCTGATTTTACTCTAGAAGAATGTATTTTGGTAAGAACTTTTAACCTGTATTTTACTGATGTAAATTTTTTTTTCTAATATGGAAAGATTTCTTTTTTTACTCCTGTCAGATCAGCTTAGTTCTGTCTCACTCCCTTAATATCTTAAAATGTGTACACATGTGCATGCCCACACACATATGTCCTTTTTCCTCCTGGCTGAGGTTAAGAAAGTATATGAATACAGTCTATTAAATCCTACATACTGTGATCAAACAGAACTGTTTTCAGCTTTATGAACCACCACCCCTCAGTAAGACCACTGGTTTGATTTTTCTTCCCAAGCATGTCTTAGTACAGTGATGGTAGCTGTTGTTCAGCCATTCATGATGTTATGGTCCTTTCAGTGTTGTTATGCATTAAAACCCAAAAGATGCATTTACCTTTAAAAAAAATGTGGTCATACATTAGGACTGGAACCTTCTGGATGCTGAATTCATATTTATCTTACTTACAGATATGAAAAGCTAAGGAAGTAAAGAAATGGGAAAAAAAGAAAAGAAAAGGAAGTAAACAGTGGGAAGAATATTTGGCTTATGGTTAACAAGGGTTTTTAAAAAAGATGTACTGATTACTTTTTCTTATGTTGAGATTCTCTTTCCTTTGACAGGTGTGATATGTGACTTGTAAAATATTTATGAAACCTATGGATAAATGTAATCTTGAGTCAGATTAATGGGTAAAATTTAAATTGTTTACTACTTTTATGCTTAGATTCCGGCTACATATCTGACAGGTGATAAGACTGACTCAGAAGCTACAAGTATTTACCTCCAGTTATCAAAAAAAGACCCGATTATAAAACTTCTTTATGTTACTCCAGAGAAGGTTTGTATTTATATCATTATTTTAAAATACTATATTAAAGCTGTTTTAGAAAAACAACGCAGTTCTCCCTGCTGAGTAAGGGAAAACCCAGTCTTTCCCTTCTGTGTTTCTCTCCTTTACTACTCACATAGAATATTTCACTTCTAGTCACCAAATGTATGGAGGTTTTTCCTTATATCAAGTGGTTCTCTGTCAGCTATCCAGAGATAGTGTCAGGTCCCACAGGTTAAGGGCTCAGTCCCACAAGATTCTTACCACTCTGCTTCAGGGGCCAATCCACAGGGTACTCGCAACTTCTGTCTGACTTGGCTACAAATCAGAGGTTCCCGTGACCTCCTCCTGCTTGAATTCAGTGACTTGCAAGAGCAACTCACAGAACTCAGGGAGATACTTACTTACATTTACCAGTTCATTAAAGGCTATGGTAAAGGACACAGATAAACAGTCAGATGAAAAGATACACAGGGCAAGGTCTGGGAAGGTCCTGAGCACAGGAGCTTCTGTCCCTGTGGAGTTGGGGTGCATCAGCCTCCAGTACATGGACGTGTTTGCCAACCTAGAACCTCTCTGAACCCCATACTTTTGGAATTTTATGGAGGCTTCCTCATGTAGGCATGAACAATTATTGACTCCACTTCTAGACTGACTCCCTTCTCTGGTGGATGGGGGTAGGACTGAAAATTCCAAGTTTCTAATCATGGCTTGGTCTTTCTGGTGACCATCCCCCACTCAGGAGCCCACCCACAGTTGCCTCAAGAGGACAAAAGATGCTCCTAGTGCTCTTTTTTTTTTTTTTTGGCTCCGTTGGGTCTTTGTTGCTGCGTGTGGGGTTTCTCTAGTTGTGGCGAGTGGGGGCTACTCTTTGTTGCCATGCACTGGCTTCTCGTTGCGGAGCATGGGCTCTAGAGCGCAGGCTCAGTAGTTGTGGCTCACGGGCTCAGTTGCTCTGTGGCCCATGGGATCTTCCCAGACTGGGGCTCGAACCCGTGTCCTCTGCATTGGCAGGCGGGTTCTTAACCACTGCGCCACCGGGGGAGTCCCGCTCGTGCTGCTTTATCACTTAAGAATTTACAAGAGTTCCAGGAACCCTGTGCCCAGGAACTGGAAGCAGAGACTAGTGTATCTTTTCTATTATCTCATAAAAACCCATTAGAATACGTATATTTTAAATTTTTTGACATAATTTCTGATGTACAGTTTAGTGCAAGAATTCCTGTATAACTTTCACCAGGAAACCCCAAATGGTAGCATTTTACTGTAATTGCTCTATCATTTTTTCTCTCTTTTTCCCTCAAACATTTGAGAGTAAGTTGCAGACATATCCTTTTAACCCTAAATACTTCACTGTACATCTCCTAAAAACAATGAATTCTCTTGCATAACCTCAGTACAGTTATCAAAATTAGAAAATATTCATTGATGCAGTACTATTACTTTATCTGTAAACCTTATTCCGGTTTCACTAGTTGTCCCAATAATATCCTTTCTAGCAAAAGAAAATCCTAGATTATGCATTGCATTCTATCTTTCATGATTTTGACAGTTTTGAAGAGTGAAGGCCAGTTGTTTTGAGGACTGTCCCTCAGTTTATGTTTCCTCCTGATTGGATTTGTATTCGTCATTTTTGAGGGGAATATCACAGAAGTGGTGATATGTTCTCAGTGTATCCTATCAGGAGGCATTTGGTGTTGATTCATTCTATAATATTACTGGTGATGTTAGTTAACTTTGATCATTTGGTTAAGGTGTTGTTGTCTGCCAGACTTCCACTGAAAAATTACTCTCTTTTTTGTGATTATTAATTACAAAAATAAATGTAATTTTTTTTTGTAATTGTAGGTATCCTGTTGTGGAATACTCTTGAGACTATGTAAATATCCTATTACTCATCAGACCTTGACCCAAGAGTTTTATCATCCATTGATGATTCCCTATCAGTTATTATTGTAGTGGGTGCCAAATGATGATTTTTTTCCAATTTAGTTGGCATTCTGCTGTAAGGACAGGCTTTTCCCTTTACCCACATATTTATTTGTATCAATATGAAATCATGGATTCTTAATTTATTCAGTAGGTTATACTCAATTACTATTATGTATTTTGATGTTCTAATTGTCCTAGGTTTGGCCAGTGGGAAAGCTCCATCAGACTGGCTTCTATGACCTTTTGACATGTCTATCAAGACGTGGGTGCAAGAGATGGTCATTGCTACTGGCATGTCATTGCTTCCAGGCCCAGTTATGGACAGAGCTACAAAATATAAATATATGTACATATATAGATATATATATGTACATATATATGTATATATTTCCCCCAGACAACACAAACATGTAACACACGTCTGTAACCCTGCTACCAGTGTAAACATGTGGTGGCTCCCAAATACACTGAGGCAGAAAAATTCTTTTAGAACCACTGACCTAATACAAAACTGTTTGCTAAATGTGGGTAAACATTCTAAAATGTCTCATTTGCTATTTCCTATTACTTCTACTTCTATTCGTAGATCGAAATCAGAACCAATTTTATGTGGAGGTTTTAATACAACTTAAGTCATAGTGGAACTTAAAGACAACCAAATCCTTAAGGTGATATGTTTAAATGTTTTTAAATGTCTGATTAATGCATTTCTGGTCTAGGTCTGTGCAAGTAACAGACTGATTTCTACTCTGGAGAATCTGTATGAGAGGAAGCTCTTGGCACGTTTTGTTATTGATGAAGCACATTGTGTCAGTCAGGTAAATACTGTTCTCTATGTCTTGAGATACCAATAAATTGTACTACCAACAGTATATATATTTTCAGAGCCAAGAGAAAAAGTATTGAGTGAATTATTCTGCTATTTCACTGAAGAATAAGGTGGTTCTTAATATAGTGAGCAGTGTTTGCTTTATTTAAGGAAGATCCAAATAGTCTGAAAAGCAGTATTTTTTTTTCCCAACTAGTGGGGACATGATTTTCGGCCAGATTACAAAAGAATGAATATGCTTCGCCAGAAGTTTCCCTCTGTTCCAGTGATGGCTCTTACTGCCACAGCTAATCCCAGGGTACAGAAGGACATCCTCACTCAGCTGAAGATTCTTAGACCTCAGGTGTAAGTTATCGAAAGTTATTAATTTTAAAACCCTGGGGCAGTGGTTCCCAGATTGCTGCACATTAGAATCATCTATGGAGTCTTAAAAATCCCAATGCCCAGATTGTATCCAATGCCAATTATATCAGAATTTGGTGGGCTGGGAGCCAGTATGGTTTTTGTTTTTTGTTTTTTCGGCTGCATTGGGTCTTCGTTGCTGCGCGCAGGCTTTCTCTGGTTGCGGCAAGCGGGGGTACTCTTTGTTGTGGTGCGTGGGCTTCTCATTGCAGTGGCTTCTCTTGCTGCAGAGCACGGGCTCTAGGCGTGCTAGCTTCAATAGTTGTGGAGCGTGGGCTCAGTAGTTGTGGCTCGCAGGCTCTAGAGCTCAGGCTCAGTAGTTGTGGTGCACAGGCTTATTTGCTCCATGGCATGTGGGATCTTACCGGGCCAGGGCTCAAACCGGTGTCCCCTGCATTGGCAAGCGGATTCTTAACCACTACACCACCAGGGAAGTCCCAGCCAGTATGTTTTTTAAATTCCCAAGTGACTCCAATGTGCAGCAAAATTTGGGAGCCAGGACCCTGGGGCTTTTCTTTGCTCACTGAAATTAAAACTCTATCCCAGTACCTGTTTTGGAAATAAGGATAAAGTGCATGCCATACCTGTTAAATCCTAGGATAGTCCCAGTAATAAACTAGCTTTTATTTATCCAGTTTTGGCTCACGTATGTCCTAGAGTATACATGATGAAATGAACAGATGAACCTGCTTTGTCATTTTCCTCTGATGTCCCAGCTATATCCAGGATGTTGAAAACAGTCCAGAAACTATGTATACAGCTTTTTTAACTTTGTTTTCATCTGAACAGCAAAGTGCTTCTTACTGCCACCAAATCCATAATTATTCAATAGCAAAAACTACTGTAAAAAATGTCCCCAATATAGGTTGCACTGAATTATTTTGTGCCTCTGTATGACTTTGTAGAGACAGGTACATTCTCTGACGGGTTAATTTACTCAGCGAATATTTACTTAACAGCTGTTGTCCACCAAGGTTAAAATATTTTTTCCTTCTAATTTATTAGTGGTTGCTTTGAGGAATGGAATGCTTTGAGGAATGGAATTAGTGGGTGTTTTAAGGTCTGAAGGAATAATGACTAATGTATTGGGGTGAATTTTTAAAGCTTTGTTCATTTGGAAACAAAGAGAATAAGCTGGTTCTGTAAATATTATAACCAGTAAGAACAATAACAGCATCTCAGTGGTAATGAGAAGAACTCTAAGTGCCATATGAGGGGACATGAGGGTGTTTGAGATTAAGATAGCTTCAGAGACCTTTGCAGATTAAACTGACATTCTTAAGCCCAAGGATTTTAGAGTCCTCAGAATTTTGTGCGTGTAACCAAAAAAATTGGAATGCAAATTTTTTTTTTTGGCTGTGTCAGGTCTTCGTTGCTGTGCGTGGGCTTTCTCTAGTTGTGGCGAGTGGGGGCCACTCTTTGTTGCGGTTTGTGGACTTCTCATTGTGGTGGCTTCTCTTGTTGTGGAGCACGGGCTCTAGGTGCACAGGCTTCAGTAGCTGTGGCATGTAGATTCAGTGGTTGTGGCTTGCAGGCTCAGTAGTTGTGGCACATGGGCTTAGTTGCTCCGTGGCATGTGGGATCTTCCTGGATCAGGGCTCGAACCCGTGTTCCCTGCGTTGGCAGGCAGATTCTTAACCACTGCGCCACCAGGGAAGCCCCAGAATGCAAAATTTTAATTTAATCTTACTTGCAGAGGAGTGTTTTTATAAAATTTGGGGGGAAAAGGTATTTTCTTCCGTAACTGATTTACATTACAACATTATATTTAAGGTGTCTTCAGGTTCTAGTGAAGAACCCACATGCTAGAAATTTGCTTCTACAAGTACTCCATTGATCTATATAAGCTTTTTTAAATTTATTTATTTATTTTTTTGCGGTACAAAAAGGAGGCCACTGTCGTGGCCTCTCCCGTTGCGGAGCACAGGCTCTGGACGCGCAGGCTCAGCGGCCATGGTTCACAGGCCCAGCCGCTCCACGGCATGTGGGATCTTCCCGGACGGGGCCACGAACCTGTGTCCCCTGCATCAGCAGGCGGACTCTCAACCACTGTGCCACCAGGGAAGCCCTAAAAGCTTTTTTTTAAATAGGCAGTGTTTTTAGCTTTTTTCCATCAGTTTATGCCAGATGCAATCTACTATTGTTTTTTTTTTTTTTATTTTTTTTATTTTTTTTTATTTTTTGCGGTACGCAGGCCTCTCACTGTTGTGGCCTCTCCCGCTGCGGAGCACAGGCTCTGGACGCGCAGGCTCAGCGGCCATGGTTCACAGGCCCAGCCGCTCCACGGCATGTGGGATCTTCCCGGACCGGGGCATGAACCTGCGTCCCCTGCATCGGCAGGCGGGCTCAACCACTGCGCCACCAGGGAAGCCCTTAGACCAGTAATATTAATTGCCAAATGCCCATAGTTAAAAGAAGTGATATAAATTCAATTCACCTTTTTTTTTTTTTTTGTGGTACGCGGGCCTCTCACTGTCGTGGCCTCTCCCATTGCGGAGCAGAGGCTCCGGACGCGCAGGCTCAGTGGCCATGGCCCACGGGCCCAGCCGTTCTGCGGCATGTGGGATCTTCCCGGACCGGGGCATGAACCTGCGTCCCCTGCATCGGCAGACAGACTCAACCACTGCGCCACCAGGGAAGCCCCAATTCACCTTTTGAATAACCTTTTGAAAGTGTAGAATTTGTCATTTTTGTTTGAGTAAACATTGCACATACAGGTTTAATATCTTTTCCTAGTAATGTGCGTGGGATGTCTGCTTGGAAAAGTAATAGATTGTACATTTCCTGAGTCTAGCATGTGGTGCCCTGTGCATATTTGGCACTCAGTAAGAATGAATAAATGAAACATATGGAGGAACTTTGGTAAATGTGGGTAAAATATGAAAATTTGGGCAGGTCTGTTGACTCCTTAATATATTTGGTACTTCTATATTTGGGAGAATTTAAATCCCTGAGTGGAAGTAAAAGATTTTAACAAACACTTTCTATTACATTTTTTTCCTGATCTTTTCTGCCCATAGGCCTCTTGTTTGGATTAAATTTCCCACCTGCTGCTATGTCATGGCCCTGGTGAAGGCATGTGTCCCTAGGGTTGAAGCCATGGCCCCCATGCTTCTCTCCTACTGCCAGTCTGTGATAGTACTCTTCATCTTTGGGAAATATGAGGATGGAAATACATAAAATGGATTGACTTTATTCCTTTTCCTTAGGGCCTTAAAATACGAACTGAGGGGCTTCCCTGGTGGCACAGTGGCTGAGAGTCCGCCTGCTGATGCAGGGGACACGGGTTCGTGCCCCGGTCCAGGAAGATCCCACATGCCGTGGAGCGGCTGGGCCCGTGAGCCATGGCCGCTGAGCCTGCGCATCCAGAGCCTGTGCTACGCAATGGGAGAGGCCACAACAGTGAGAGGAACGCATACCGCAAAAAAAAAAAAAAAAAAAAAAAAAAAAAAAAAAACGAACTGAGAAAGAGAAAAGAGATAGACATTTAGACAGTAAATACAACAATAATACTGTAATACCACAATAATAGCTAACACTTACATATCTAGCCTATACAATGTGCCAGACACTGTTCTTGGCATTTTATGTGTATTGACTCATTTATCCACACAAAAGTCTTATGAGGTCAGTGCTCCTATTTCCCTCACTTTATGGATGAGGAAACTGAAACACAGAGAAATTAAACAGCTTAAACAGTCATACACCTAGCAAGTATTGGAGTGAGGACTTAAACCCAAACAGTCTGCTTTCAGAACCCTTTAAATACTGTGCCAAATGCAGAATGAAGTAAGTGGTGATTAGAGATGTAAATTGACTGCTGGAACTTGGAAGGCAAGATTGACTGTAACCCAAAGTAACAACTAACTGTTACGAGGAGGGTTCAGGTAGGGTTTTATAAAGGAAGTGGACTTTGTAGGAACAATGGTCTTTTTAAAGTTTTAAACGGCTGTACTGAGATATAAATTACATACCTTAAAGTTCGCCTATTTAAAGTATGCAGTTCTATGGGTTGATGTTTTGCTTTATTTTTCATTTATTCACAGGGCTGTGCAATCCCACCACTACCTAATTTTAGAACATTTTTGTCTCACTTAGAAGAAACTCCATACCCATTAGCAGTCAATTCCCACTATTCCCTATCGCCCCAACTCTAGGCAATCACTAATTACTTTCTGTGTCCATAGATTTTTGCCTATTCTGGACATTTCATGTAAATAGAATCATATATTATGTGGTCTTTTGTGATTGACCTCTTTCACTTGGCATAACATTTTCAAGGTCCATCCATGTTGTAACACATATTGGTATTTCATCCTTTTTTTATTGTATGTATATTCTGTTTTATTTATCCATTCATCATGTAATGGATATTTGAGTTGCTTCCATTCTTTGGCTGTTATTAATAATGCTTCTGTGAGCATTTGTATACAAATTGTCATGTGGATGTATGTTTTTATTTCTCTTAGGCATATACCTAGGAGTAGAATTTTTGGGTCATATGGTAACTCTACATTTAATCTTTGAAAGAGCTTCCCGATTATTTTCCAAAGCAGCTGCACCATTTCACCTTCTGTAGTATATGAGGGTTGCAATTTCTCCACATCCACACCAACACTTGTTACTGTATCTTTTTGATTATACTCATCCTAGTGGGTATGAAGTGGAAGGTGAATGGCATTTTAACAGGTGAAGAGTGAGAATTCAGGGCTGAAGTTTCTGGCATGAAATTACAGGTCAGGCCCAAGGAATGGTGGATAATCCATTGGATAAGAAGAGAAATATAAAGGGATGACCCTAGAAAGGTGGCTTGAGGCCAGATCTGGAGGGTCTTGCATATCATGATGGTAAAGTGTTTGGACTTTCTTATGTAGGCATTTTGACCTGGGAAGTGGCTTGATCTGAACTGTATGGTTGAATGATAACCTTGGCAGTGGAACAGAAGATGGAGTGGAGGAACAAGAGATTAGACGTAGGGTGGCCCTTTAGGAACCCAGTTGTAGCCATCTAGGAGAGAGATTGGCAACACCAGAAGTGGAAGGAGGGGACAGAATCCAGAGAGAAAGCAGAGTTGAATCAACGAGACTTAAAACAATTTTGGAGAATTGTACCACTTGTACATTTCTAAACCTGACACCTAAAATTTTTCAACATGACTTTTTTTGTTTTTCGTTGTTTTGTTTTGGTTTTTTGAGGGAGTTCCCCAACCAGGGATTGAACCCAGCCCCTTGGCAGTGAAAGCAAGGAGTCCTAACCGCTGGACCACCAGGGAATTCCTCAACATGAGTTTAAATAAAGAGAACAGTGGTCTGTTGTAAATAACATTTTTAAACAAAATTGTTACTTAGCTCTTTTAAATGTATCCAGTAGACTTAAACATAATATAACAATTCTGTACCTACTATCTCCCACTTATAGAAGACATAATAAAAATTTTAACTCTTTAACAGGTTTTTTAATTTCCCCTTTTCTTTTCAAACTCATATATCTCTTTCAGTTTCCC
>NW_006798464.1:1638630-1659951 GCF_000442215.2 Lipotes vexillifer | reverse complement strand
TTTCCCTACAGAATTTTATGCTAATTTTATCCTGTTTTTATGCATGAAGCCTGTTGCTTACTCTGTCATATGTACCTGCAAGAAAAATATGTATATAAATTATTTTAAAATTTCCTATACCAAAATTTTTGTCCTAATTGAATTATATATAATCATTAGTAGTACCTGACTGATCAGAATAGCTTAAATATTTTTTAAAATAATTCTTAAATATAAATTTTGTTGGGGAATGTGTAACTTAATGAGATAGGACTTTTTCCCAATTAGTACATATATCTATGGATGAATCAAGTCTGTTCATATTTCTTATTTTTATAGGTATATTTTATAGCATTGAGAAATGTTGCTCACATAAACATGTAGATAAGAATGGAAAACATTTTATTACAGTATTAACGCTCAATTATTTGAATTCCTTCTGATGTAAATGCCAAAATTATATGATGTCATCAAAAATTATTTTTAATGATCTGTCAGCTGACATCTCAATTGAGTCCTGCAGATATTGTGAAAAGCGAAGAATTGAAAACCATCTGACTGACAAAATAAATCAGATCATTAGTTACTCACTTAACTTTTTCTGGGAAATATGCCCTAAAAAAAAATGCTTTACCAAAACTTTTCTAATGACAATTAAGTATTTGTGTTACTCTTTCAGTCAGGTCAATCTTGTGTCCAGTATATTTGAAGGAGTTGGAGAAATCAAAATACTATTAGTTTCAGTACACCTTTCCTAGTATATTTTTGACATATATTTTTAATCAGGTGATATGCTTTTCTTTTTTTTAAATAATTTTCTTTATACCAGTCCCTCAGAGAGCTTATCTGTCTTCTCTGCTGTGTGGAGGGACTCTTAATATGCTTTCCTAGTCCTCAACTTTTTTTTTTTTTAATATTTATTTCTTTTATTTTTGGCTGCGTCGGTTCTTAGTTTCTGTTACTTGGATCTTCGTTGCGGCATGCTGGATCCTCTGCTGCAGTGAGCGGGCTCATCGTTGCAGGGTGCGGGCTTCTCTCTAGTTGTGACACATGGGCTCAGTAGTTGTGGCACACAGGCTCCAGGGCATGTGGGCTCTGTAGTTGTGGCACATGGGCTCTCTAGTTGTGACCCGCGTGCTCAGTAGTTGTAGCACGTGGGTTTAGTTGCCCGGCAGCATGTGGGATCTTAGTTCCCCAACCAGGGATCGAACCCGCATCCCCTGCATTGGAAGGCGGATCTTAACCACTAGACCACCAGGGAGGTCCCTGATATGCTTTTAAATAATAGTTTTGTCAAAACTATTCAAACGATGGCACATGACTACCATCTAACCTAACTGGCAAAGCCAGTTGTCATTGCCAAACCAATTGGCCAAACTTACTTTCTTACATATAAAAAAAAATTCTAACATTGTTTTTCAGTTCACATAAACTACTTAGTGTGTATCCTCATGACAGTGCCTCAGTTCCAAGAGCAACAAGAGCTGAGTGCAAATTGATTCCATTTCCTGACACATCACTTAAAATGGCATGAGTTTGACACCCTGGACCTAATAATATTTACCATTTTAATGGCAACGTCAGTACTCCCTTCGTGAAGATATTTTGGAATCCAAAGCTTTTTTAGAAAAGAAAATATTGAGATATAATTGACACACCACAAAATTCACCCATTTAAAGGTTAGAATTTAGTGCGTTTGTTTGTATTTTCAGAGTTGTGCAACCATCCCCCGAATCTAAGTTTAGAACATTTTTATCACCCCAGAAAGAAACCTAGTACTCAGCAGTCACTCCCCATTCTCTCATTTGTGCCCGTCTTCTTTCAGTTAACCTGTGTTCAAGGGTCATCCATGTTGTAACACATATCAGAACTTCATTCCTTTTTATGGCTGAATAATCTTCCATTGAATAGGCATTCCACATTTTATTTATCTATTCATCAGTTGATGTGAACTCTCTGTAACTAGAATATCTGTTAATTCCAAACATCCCATTTTCCAGCAGACCAAGTAAGATATGCTATATGTAATGAACTCTAAGAGACTGTTAACTTTCTCATTATAACAAATTGTGTGAATATAGTGGACCCTTGAGCAACTTGGGTTTGAACTGCATATGAACATTCACAAACAAAAGGTTTTGTGTGTACCTGTATTTTCATTTCTCTTGGGTATATACCCAGGAGTGGAATTGTTGGGTCATATGGTTACTATTTTTAACCTTTTGAGGACTGTTTTAACCTTTTGCCAGATTGTTTCCCAAAGTGGCTGCACCATTTTACATTCCCACCGGTGGTATAGTGGGTTCTGATTCCACCAGCACTTGCTGTTGTCTCTCTTTTTTTGACCCAAAGCTTTTTTTTTTTTAATGTATAAAACATGGTTCTGAAATTAAAGTATAGTGTAAAATGTAGGGAAGAGCAGTAAAGCCATTCTTGTGTATAATCATTTCAGCATTCCTATTGGTAGGGAGACACATGCACCATTCCCAACTTAAGCCCAAATCATATCAAATAAGTTTCAAGAATATCTACATCATTTGTATTCCTGGGCAATTCTTTTTATGCCTTAGTTTTATCAGGACTGCAGTTTCCTTTGCTGTGGCAGTGATTGTAAATGATTAACAGAACAATCAGAAGAGTCTATGGGCGGGCTTCCCTGGTGGCGCAGTGGTTGAGAGTCCGCCTGCCGATGCAGGGAACACGGGTTCGTGCCCCAGTCCGGGAAGATCCCACATGCCGCGGAGCGGCTAGGCCCGTGAGCCATGGCCGCTGAGCCTGCGCGTCTGGAGCTTGTGCTCTGCAACGGGAGAGGCCACAACAGTGAGAGGCCCGCGTACCGCAAAAAAAAAAAAGTCTATGGGCATATCAAGTCCTTTATCTACCGTCTTTTTTGCCACAATCTGCTACACATTCTTCTGCCATTTCAAGCACTGAAAGATCTCTAAGTGTTTTGTACATAGAAATGATATCTTTTTTTTAATGGATATTTTTCAGGATATTTTTCAGGATTTTTAAAACATTTTATTTATTTATTTAATTTATTTATTTTTAGCTGCTTTGGGTCTTCATTGCTGCGCGCGGGCTCTCTGTAGTTGCAGCAAGCAGGGGCTACTCTTTGTTGTGGTGCACGGGGTTCTCACTGCGGTAGCTTCTCTTGTTGCGGAGCATGGGCTCTAGGCGTGCAGGCTTCAGTAGTTGTGGCACACGGGCTCAGTAGTTGTGGCTCTCAGGCTCTAGAGTGCAGGCTCAGTAGTTGTGGTACGTGGGCTTAGTTGCTCCACAACATGTGGGATCTTCCCGGACTAGGACTCGAACCCGTGTCCCCTGCATTGGCAGGTGGATTCTTAACCACTGCACCACCAGGGAAGCCCTAAATGATATCTTAAGAGGGATGGTTTCAAAGTATTGTTTAACTGTAGTCTCACAAGACCCTCAGAGTAATGTGTTTTATGACAATAGGAATGAAAGAAGCAACTTCATAAAGTGAGAGTCATCTTCTCTCCCACCACCTTACTCTCAGTATATCTGAAATCAGAACACCCCAATAAAGGCCAAAATACTTTATTCCTGATGTTATACTTTACTCTTAACAGAAATAATGTAAAACACTTAGAGACATGAAGCCCTACCAAGAGTTTCTGGTATTTGGATTAGAGAAAGTTTCATCTACACCCATACTATATTTCAATTTGTGTTGTTTGGTGTACTGGAGGTTTTTATGTCCAAAACAATGCACAGTGGTAAAGTTGAGAATGGGTGAAAAGTAAAATTCGTTTGTTTTCCAAAAGTGAGAGACAATTGTAAAAGGAGAAAACGGGATAGGAGTAACAAGCAGGGAGTCCTGACTACAGGCATTCTCAGATCCATCTTTTAGGGGGAAATTCGTAAGTGTGAAAACAGAGGATCTGGAAATTGATTCCTTTAAAATTGTCTTTGCTCATGTACCTTTGGAAAGTCTTTGTGAACCCTAGGTGTATTCACACCCCAACTTTAGACCACTGACCTGAAAGAAGTTGGACTGTGGTTTAGAACTCTGAAAAGAGGTCTGAGCTGGGGGTGCAAGTTGGGACTCGCAGGAATGATATTTGGTGCTGTTTAAAGCAGTGAGAGTGAGGTCCCTGAAGAAGGTAATACAGGGGAAGAAGAAAGAAGAGCCAAGCATTTTGGGGAGTGATTCTCACTTAAGGAGTATGCAAGGAAAGGAGAGAAGGAGAGGAAGAAATCAGAGAGGTAAGGGGGAGAAACCCCACGGGTGTGAGCACTAATAGAGTTTTCGGTAAGGATAGCCAACCACGTGGAGAGGTAAGAGAATGAGGTCTGACAAAAGACCAGCATGCCTGGGGCTTCCCTGGTGGCGCAGTGGTGAATCCACCTTGCACAGTGGTAAAGTTGAGAATGGGTGAAAAGTAAAATTCGTTTGTTTTCCAAAAGTGAGAGACAATTGTAAAAGGAGAAAACGGGATAGGAGTAACAAGCAGGGAGTCCTGACTACAGGCATTCTCAGATCCATCTTTTAGGGGGAAATTCGTAAGTGTGAAAACAGAGGATCTGGAAATTGATTCCTTTAAAATTGTCTTTGCTCATGTACCTTTGGAAAGTCTTTGTGAACCCTAGGTGTATTCACACCCCAACTTTAGACCACTGACCTGAAAGAAGTTGGACTGTGGTTTAGAACTCTGAAAAGAGGTCTGAGCTGGGGGTGCAAGTTGGGACTCGCAGGAATGATATTTGGTGCTGTTTAAAGCAGTGAGAGTGAGGTCCCTGAAGAAGGTAATACAGGGGAAGAAGAAAGAAGAGCCAAGCATTTTGGGGAGTGATTCTCACTTAAGGAGTATGCAAGGAAAGGAGAGAAGGAGAGGAAGAAATCAGAGAGGTAAGGGGGAGAAACCCCACGGGTGTGAGCACTAATAGAGTTTTCGGTAAGGATAGCCAACCACGTGGAGAGGTAAGAGAATGAGGTCTGACAAAAGACCAGCATGCCTGGGGCTTCCCTGGTGGCGCAGTGGTTAAGAATCCACCTGCCAGTGCAGGGGACACGGGTTCGAGCCCTGGTCCACGAAGATCCCACATGCCACGGAGCAACTAAGCCCACGAGCCACAGCTACTGAGCCCACGTGCCATAACTACTGAAGCCCGCATGCCTAGAGCCCGTGCTCTGCAACAAGAGAAGCCATCACAATGAGAAGCCCGCGTACTGCAACAAATAGTAGCCCCGGCTCGCCGCAACTAGAGAAAGCCCACGCATAGCAACAAAGACCCAACGCAGCCATAAATAAATAAATAAGTAACTAACTAACTTACAGACCAGTGCGTGCACCAGACACAGTTGAAAGATTACCTGCACAGTTGAAAGAACCACTGCCTACTGCATGGCCTTCTTATCTGTATTGCAGCCCCTTCAGGAACACGACTAGTGCCCTCCACATGTGAAGTGTTGCGTTATTTAGTCCTAAAACTAAATGCTTATCTTATCAATGGCAACAAAACCTGGACCCATCTAGCTTGGACTTAGATACAAAGACAGAAAGGCAGTGGTTTTATTCCCCATCTTTCCTCCCCCTGATCCCCACCGCCTGTCTAGAGGCAACCTCCTTACCACAGGTTATTGCTGTTCATGGTCTCTTTGTTTCCTTCCGTCCACCCAGGCACTGAGATGTCTTTGTGCTCTAACTTTAACTCATTAGATAGTGTTCTCTCCCCTTCCTGTGGCAGTGTTGGAACCTGGCGCAGTTGGAGGGTGTCGTCAGGGCCAAGGGCCCTGTAACAATTCCCTTACCCTTCAGTTTTTAAAAGCTTTGATAGGATTTCCCTGGTGGTCCAGTGATTAGTCTGTGTGCTTCCACCACAAGGGGTGCGGATTCCATCCCTGATCAGGGAAATAGGATCCCTCCTGCTGCGTGGTTCGGCCACAAAATAAGTAAATAAAATAAAAGCTTTGCTAAAACAATTTTGGTAGAATGGTAATGGCGAAAGCCAGAATGGAAATGATGAGAGTTGAAATTAGATGTATGGTTGGTTGGTTGGGGGCATGAATCTTCTTAGAAACTTGCCTTTGGAGGGAAAGAACGAGGAGGGATGCCAGCTGCAGTGGAATGTATGTAGGGTCAAGAGAAGCTTTTGTTGGTTTTAGGATTGGGGGTCCTAGAACATATGCAGAGATAAAATGGAAGAGTTCACAGAAGAGACTAAAGCACAGAAAGGAGATAATGGAGAGGAAGATCTCACTAAGGAAGTGGGAGGAAGTGTGGGACCAAGAGCAAAAGGCCAGAGAAAGAGGAGCACATCTGTCTCGGAGTCAGCCACGCTCCCCTTGGGCACACAGCCAAAGTACAGTGATCAGGGTCTGCAGGCTTGAGCTCCTGCAGCCCTGCAACCAGTTCCTCACTCTTCTGTACACAGTCAAAATTTGGGGGCGTTGGTGGCCTAAAGTTATGTATGTTTTCTCTATGATTTTCTTAATCTTTTAAATAATGTTTTAGCCATCTCTGCTTTTAATCCACCTCATCTTAGAGACTGGCTGCAGTCTTTTCTACAGGTTTTTCTCTTCTGCATTCCTTCTGATTCTTTGTTAATAACTAGTCCCGTAGACATTGCCTCCTTATCACCATTCTTAATCCTTAACCTAACTTCCATCTGTGTTTTATCATGTAAGCTGCCAGTAGCTACATTCAATTTAAGACAACTTGATAATTAGGTTTGCATGGTGGAAAATCAGCATTTAATTTTTGAAGATGGCTAAAACTATATTTTCTCATAATAACAAAATTTTACGTTTGCGACTTCTTTTAGGTTTAGCATGAGCTTCAACAGACATAATCTAAAATGCTACGTGTTACCCAAAAAACCAAAAAAGGTGGCATTTGATTGCTTAGAATGGATCAGAAAGCATCACCCACGTGAGTACAGCCATGTGGTAAATCATGTCTAGAAGTAATAAGTGTCTTTTTAGTACCACAATTGAATATATAAAATTGCATATTAAACATTTCTTTTCTCATTATGATAACACTAACTTGCTATTCATAGAGCAGAATATTGCAACTCTCTCAATTCTGGAAATTATAATATCTCATTTGGTTTGTTAACAATAAACCCTAACAAAAAGTATATTAAATACTCCCTCCTACACACCTGTATTGTAATTCATGGTTTCACTGTCTTTCCTCTGGCTTCTATCAGTTAATGAATTACACGGCTCTGTTTTATTGCCTTCTCCCAAGTGTGTCTGCCCTTGAGTTATATTAACTAAAATGAGATTCTGAAATTCATGGCAGTTTTCCATGTAACCTCTTTTCTACTTTTCCATGGAGAATTTTTTTGTTAAACATCTCTATTTCATTTTCGTTAATTAGTATACGTATTTGTTTGAATAAATCAAACAACGCAGAGATAGATCAAGAAAAAGTCAGTAATTTCCTTTTCCAGTCCCCCCCCTCTCCCAGGCACCTAATATAAATAATAGCTTGTGTGTGTGTCTGTATCTTTGGCTCTGCCACAGAGAGATGACTTTTTCTTTAATACCTTTTATTTTTTTATTTTAAAAATAGCATACATACAAACAGCAAGAAATATAGTGAAGAGAATTTAGAAAGCAACAAAACAAAAGAAAGAATCAAAAGAGAAGCCTCACCATAGGACAAGTCACTGTTACCATTTTGGTTTATTTCCTTCCAATAATTTTTGTACGCATTTTTCTTTCCATTAGCATACTGTATCTACAGTGTTTCTACCTTTACCCTGTTTTATATTTTAAACATTTTCTCATGTCATTTTAAAAACTTAGAAAACACTTAATAGTTGCAATTTGTTTTAGTTTATAAATTCCTTTCTTAATTATTGTCCTAATGCTGGCCCTTAAGATTTTTCTAATTTTAAAAATTATAAACAAAACTTCTTATATAATAAGTCCTTGGATCACTTTATTTCCTAGATTTGTTTCCTAGAAAGAAACTGAATCAAAAATTAGGAGCATTGGGCTTCCCTGGTGGCGCAGTGGTTGAGAGTCTGCCTGCCGATGCAGGGGACACGGGTTCGTGCCCCGGTCTGGGAAGATCCCACATGCCGCAGAGCGGCTAGGCCCGTGAGCCATGGCTGCTGAGCCTGTGCGTCCGGAGCCTGTGCTCCGCAACGGGAGAGGCCACAACAGTGAGAGGCCCATGTACCGCAAAAAAAAAAAAAGTTAGGAGCATTTCTAAGGCTCTTGATAGGTATTGCCATATGCTTTCTACAGTTTGTGAAGAGTGCCTTTCCATTTTATAGCAAGTGTGAAACAGATCCCAGGGTTCCTCCAAGTCTACCTAAGGAGTTATTTGGAGGGACAGGATTAAAGGTTAAATCTTCTCATTTCCAGTGCACTTGATCCATTGCTTGACTTATTCTACCTATGTGGTTTTCCTCTGCTGTAAGAAAACTATGGAGAAAACTATACCTCTGTTTACAATTCAGATATTTCTGAGAACATAATGTAGGTTGTGTTATTTATGTTAAAAGTCCTCATTTCACAATACTGTTTGGTTTCTTGGCAGATGACTCAGGGATAATTTACTGCCTTTCCAGGCGAGAATGTGACACAGTGGCTGACACATTACAGAAAGATGGTCTCGCTGCTCTGGCATATCATGCTGGCCTCAGTGACTCTGCCAGAGATGAAGTACAGCACAAGTGGATTAATCAGGATGGCTGCCAGGTAACATTTTTAAAAATAAACAAAAGAAACAATATTTTATAGTACATAAGCCACCTTGTACACGTAGGATGAAAATTGTTTTCACCTTAAAGGTAGTAAACATCAAAATAAGGCAGATTTAAAAACTTGTTTTTTGAGACATCTAAAATTGCTTTTTCTTTCTTTTTTTAAATTTTATTTTATTTGTTTGTTTTTGGCTGCATTGGGTCTTCATTGCTGCATGCAGGCTTTCTCTAGTTGTGGTGAGCAGAGGCTACTCTTCGTTGCAGTGCTCGGGCTTCTCACTGGGGTGGCTTCTCTTGTTGTGGAGCATGGGCTCTAGGCGCACGGGCTTCAGTAGTTGTGGCACGTGGGCTCAGTAGTTGTGGTACACAGCCTCAGTTGTGGCTTGCGGGCTGTAGAATGCAGGCTCAGTAGTTATGGCGCACGGGCTTAGTTGCTCCGCGACATGTGGGATCTTCCGGGACTAGGGCTCGAACCCATGTCCCCTGCACTGGCAGGTGGATTCTTAACCACTGCGCCACCAGGGAAACCACATTTTCTTTCTTAAATCAAAAAAACTTTTTATTGAGATGTAATTCACATACCATACAATTCCCCCTTCCAAAGTTTACAAGTCAGTGGAGTTTAGTACATTCACAAGGTCGTGCAGCTGTCACCACTGTCTGATTCCAGAACATTTCATCATCCCAGAAAGAAACCCCATATCTACTAGCAGTCACTCCTCACTCCCCTAACACCTGGTCCTTGGCAACCACTAATCTATTAACTACTACTAATCTGTCTCTATAGAGTTTCCTATTCTGGACATTTCATATAAATGGAATCATACAATATGTGTTCTTCTGTGACTGATTTCTCTTACTTAGCATGTTTTCAAGATTTATCCATATTGTAGCATGTATCAGTACGTCACTCCTTTTTGTGGCTGGATAATATTCCATTGTATGGAAGTACCACAGTTATCCATTCATCAGTTGGTAGACATTTGGGTCGTATCCACTTCTGTTTTCTTTTTTTCTTTTTTTTTTTTTTTTGGCTGCATTGGGTTTTTGTTGCTGCGTGCGGGCTTTCTCTAGTTGAAGCGAGGAGCGGGGGCTACTCTTCATTGCAGTACGTGGGCTTCTTATTGCGGTGGCTTCTCTTGCCGTGGAGCACGGGCTCTAGGCACGCAGGCTCAGTAGTTGTGGCACGCTGGCTTAGTTGCTCTGCAGCATGTGGGATCTTCCCAGACCAGGGCTCGAACCCGTGTCCCCTGCATTGGTAGGCAGATTCTTAACCACTGCGCCACCAGGGAAGTCCCTGTATCCACTTTTTGACTATTGTGAATAATGCGTCTGTGACCATTTCTGTACAGGTTTTTGTGTGAACATGTTTTCAGTTCTCTTGGGTAGATATAAGATTGGAATTGCTCAGTCATATGGAAGCTCTGTTTAACTTTTTGAGGAACTGCCAAACTGTTTTGCAAAGCAGCTACAAAATTTTGCATTCCTACCAGCAATGTATGAGGTTCCAATGTCTGCATCTCACCAACACTTATCATTGTCTTTTTTTTACTATATCCATCCTAGTGTATGTAAAGTGGTATCTCGTGATTTTTGTTTGCATTCCCTAGTAACTAATGATGTTGAGCATCTACTTCTGAGAGGATAAATTTATCACCCAAGTAGATCAGGAAGGAAGCAAGAACATTCTAGGGCATCCCATACTGTGGCAAATATGAAACTTGGATAGATCTCTCCACATACAAGGATGAATTTGAGGAGAATGACTAATAATTTTTTTGTAGCCTATGAAGTTTTCAGCTCACAAAAAAAGAAATCATTACCTTGAAGATTCAGAAGGAAAAGTATCTCCAAAAATTATTTCCTGAGGGAAAACAAAAGGAAATCTTAGAGGATATCAGCTTAATATCCTCAGGAAGATTTAAGAAGACTTGACTTATATGAACTAGAAACAGTTTGCCATAGATGTTGTGAAGAGGCTGAGATGAAGGGATAAATAAAAAGTCAGTTTATTCAGATAAGAAAATACAAGAAAAATAAAACAAATAGAATTATATATCAAGACACAAATGGTTCAATTCAATGCAGACGTTTGAATCAGTGATGTAGTGAATAATTTGAGAATGTGAAGGGGAAAAAAACATATGAAAATTGAACAGAAAAAAAAACAAAAAAATTGTTGGTAGCTGGGAGAGGAGGGGTTCAGCCTAAGAATAATAAGTATACTCAAAAAAGAAATAGAGATAGTTGAGATCGATAGAGTAGTCAAAAGTATTATGAATAAATACATAACAAATATGTAACAAATTTAAGAGTTATCTCAAGATCACTGGGGAAAAACATGTAGACATAGTTCAGAACATTTTGTTTGATTTACAGTTGTAAGAAATTGTATTCATGAAGATAAAAAAATAGGTTACTCAACAAAGAACGAGAGGGACTTCCCTGGTGGTGCGGTGGTTAAGAATCCGCCTGCCAATGCAGGGGACACGGGTTCGATCCCTGGTCCGGGAATATCCCACATGCCGCGGACCAACTAAGCCCGTGCACCACAGATAGCAAGCCTGCGCTCTAGAGCCCGCGAGCCACAACTACTGAGCCCACGTGCTGCAACTACTGAAGCCCGTGTGCTAGAGCCCATGCTCCACAACAAGAGAAGCCACTGCAATGAGAAACCCACGCACCGCAATGAAGTGTAGACCTCACTCGCTGCAACTAGAGAAAGCCTGCACACGGCAACGAAGACCCAATGCAGCCCAAAATCAATCGATCAATAAATAAAATTAAAAAAAAAAAAAAGAACGAGTAATAGGCATGCCTGAGACAGTTACACTAAATTAAAAAAACAGAAGTGAACTATCTCCAGAATCAGAAGAGGGAAGGCTGGGACTTAAGTGTTTCACGCCAGCTCATTGTCATTTATGTCGGAAACAATAGAAAGGCTTTTTCAGATATGTAAAATATTGGTTTATTTTCACTGATATAACTAGAAGGCATTCTTCCCAAATTAATATGTAGCTAATCAAAATTACAGTGTTTTCTTCCTTTGATAAACTTTTCCCAAAGTTTTCCTGGAAGAATATTCAAGTGAAAATAACCAAAAGAATTTGGCAAGAAAATAATAACACAGGAACACTGGCTTTGCAATACATTAAAGATCAATGGAACAGAAATCCAGAAATAGACTGGACAATAGGTAAAAACAATATATGATAAGGAAGGCATTCAAAATTAATTAGGAAAGGAAGATTATTCAACTAGTGGTACTGGTTACCTGATGGGGAGAATTGTTCTGAGTCCTCATATCAAAGTTAATTATAGGTAAATAAAGGTACAGATATTTTTAAATGTATGCACGCTGAGTGAAAGAGAACCTAAGCTTAAAAACAGCCCAAAAGGAAGTAATTGCTAGAAATGATTAAAAACCTAAACAGCTAAACACTTCTATATCTGTAGAAGAAAATTAAAGGCAACAGCAAAATGGAAACTATAGCTTCCTCAAATAAAACATAATGAAGAGCTTGTAAAAATGTGAGAAGAAAAACATGAATCTCAAATAGTAAATTACTCAAGGCTATCAAGAAACTGTTGGGGGCTTCCCTGGTGGCGCAGTGGTTGAGAGTCCGCCTGCCAATGCAGGGGACGCGGGTTCGTGCCCCGGTCCGGGAAGATCCCACATGCCGTGGAGCGGCTGGGCCCGTGAGCCATGGCTGCTGGGCCTGCGTGTCCGGAGCCTGTGCTTCCCAGCGGGAGAGGCCACAGCAGTGAGAGGCCCACATACCGCAAAAAAAAAAGAAAAAGAAACTGTTGGAAAGGAGGAACTACAGAGGGCTAAATACAAATTTTTTAAGTGCAATTTTGCTAATAATCAAAGGAATTAAAATTTAAAACAGTGAGATCATGTTTACCTCATGTATTAGCAAACTTATATTAACTGTTGGGGACAGTGTTGTCAGAGACAATTTCCTGTAGTACTCGTGAAAGCCTTTCTGGAAAACAATGTGGTAGACCATATTTAAGAGCCTCAAATCTGAAATATGGGTGTGGAATTTACATCAGTGTTTTGTTTTTGTTTTTGTTTTTGTTTTTTTGTGGTATGCAGGCCTCTCACTGTTGTGGCCTCTCCCGTTGTGGAGCACAGGCTCAGCGGCCGTGGCTCACAGGCCCAGCCGCTCCACGGCATGTGGGATCTTCCCGGACCGGGGCACGAACCCATGTCCCCTGCATCGGCAGGCGGACTCTCAACCACTGCGCCACCAGGGAAGCCCGAGATTGCACACTTTTGAATTATATTTTCCCCTACATTTATCCATATTAACATTCGAACATTTTCATATCATTAAAAATTTCTTCATAAACCATTTTTTAATGGCAGGGATGTCCCATAATGTAACCAATCATGCTCTCAGGACATTTAAGCTATTTACTATTAAAAATAACACTGATGATTGGGCTTCTCTGGTGGCACACTGGTTGAGAGTCCGCCTGCCTATGCAGGGGACATAGGTTCGTGCCACGGTCCAGGAAGATCCCACATGCCGTGGAGCGGCTGGGCCCGTGCGCCACAGCTACCGAGCCTGCGCTCTAGAGCCCACGCACCACAACTACTGAAGCCCGTGCACCTAGAGCCCATGCTCTGCAACAAGAGAAGCCAGCACACTGCAACAAAGAGTAGCCCCACTCGCCACAATTAGAGGTAGCCCACTTGCAGCAACAAAGACCCAACACAGCCAAAAATAATAAATAAATAAATAAATTTATTATTTTTTTTAAAAAGTGTGTAATCTCAACCATAAAAAAATTGAATAGAAAACTAATGAGAAAAAAGCCAATTTTTTAAAGTTCTTTAATTCTTTATTTATAGTATATTCTATAACATACACACATACATGTATACATATTTTTATATTTAAAACACTGATCAAATATATAGTTATTTTAATTGGTGAGCTTTTTTTTTTTAATCTAATTGTTTCTGCTCTCAGAGCAGCTAATCCTCAGTCAAGGTATAATAATATAACCAACTGGACAGCCTTGATCTTACTAGATTTGTGGGATAGAATAAAACTTGGTTGTTTTTCTTCACAAAGATATAATGGTAGCCTGAAGTTTTTTTGTTTTTTGGGTTTTTCTTTTCTGTCTGTGTTGGGTCTTCGTTGCTGCACGTGGGCTTTCTCTAGTTGCGGCGAGCAGGGGCTACTCTTCGTTGCGGTGCGGTGGCTTCTCATTGCAGAGCAAGGCTCTAGGTGTGCAGGCTTCAACAGTTGTGGTGCACGGGCTTAGTTGCTCTGCGGCATGTGGGATCTTCCCAGACCAGGGCTCGTACCCGTGTCCCCTGCGTTGACAGGCAGGTTCTTAACCACTGTGCCACCAGGGAAGTCCCTAGCCTGAAGTTTTAAAAGCAACACAGAAATAAAGAAGGAATTAACAACTCCACAAAGCCAGTGTTCCCAGTTATAAGAAATAAAGAGTCTCAGAAGGCATTGGTATCATAGTCACCTCATGAGCCTGCAGCCTCCCTCACAGCCCTGTGCTCACCCAACCTTGGGAGATGCACCCAGGCTTCTTGGAAACCTGTGCGCCTGTGGGCTGACACACCTTGCTTTACAGCCTCTCCACCTGCTCTCCCACCTCTAGAGACTACAGTAGACTTTCTCTTTCCAAGGAGATTTGCCTTTGATCACAGTGCCATAAATTTAGACGGATGGCTGACCTAAATAAAGTACAGGCCACCAGCATCTCCAGCGTTGATGAGCACCCTCCGTCTGCCATCCATGGCGTGCAGTTCCTGGCTTTGGTACTTACAGTTACTGAAATCATGTCATTAGCCTCAGTCTGGCTGCCAGATCGTCCAGTTGCTTTTGAAATACTATTTTTGAAGTAGCAATTCATTTTTTTAGGTGGTAAAAAAAGGCTCGCAGCTTTATTTGTATAATGTAATTTTGCCTGGAGATATAATATTTTTGGCTGGGTTATAGGTCCTAAATTTGCCACTGAAATGGATAGGCTTGAAAGAGATTTTTTACTAAAAACTGATATATCAAGCTCCTGAAATTTACCTATCACCTTGCTTCCACTGAGTAATTTGCATAGACCAAGATCCATGGTCTTCAGCCTTTTTTTTTCCCTAGTATAAGCAACTCTCAGACTTTTGCCCACGAGTTCCAATACAGTTTTCACAAGTTTTGACTCTGAAATTAGCTGATGAATAAAAGGAGCTGGTGTGTGATCACTTGCTACCACTGGAAAAACGGATAGTAAGTTCTCACCTGGAGCAGGTGAGAACGCCACTGTTCCTGAGTCATTGGAAAGTCTAGCAGCAGTGACCTCTAAAAGCCCAAACCCTGGCAACAACCAGAGCTCCTGAGAAACACAGTTACTGGGGCAACAGGGGTATCATGGCTGGGTGAGCCACACCCCCACGCCTCCATATCAAAAACATACGAGAGGGCTTCCCTGGTGGCGCAGTGGTTGGGAGCCTGCCTGCCGGTGCAGGGGACACAGGTTCATGCCCCGGTCCAGGAGGATCCCACATACCGCGGAGCGGCTGGGCCCATGAGCCATGGCCGCTGAGCCTGCACGTCCGGAGCCTGTGCTCCGCAGCGGGGAAGGCTGCAGCGGTGGGAGGCCCGCGTATCGCAAAAAAAACATACGCAAGCAAACAGTGGTAACACATCAGGAGACTACTGCTGCTGATCCTGGCTCCCTTGGTGATAGCACCAAATCACACAACCAAGTGCCTGCCACACCGAGCTTCTCTTTACTTTCTTGGGTCTGAATAGAACTGCAAATTATCAATATGAAAATCTCATATTAGTCATGCTAAATAATGGAACCAAGTTAAGATATTAGACTCTTATATAGAGTACATTTTAAAGTAAAATAGAAGATAAAGCTTCTAGAAGCATCTATTATTAAAATGTTCCTTTAGGGCTTCCCTGGTGGCGCAGTGGTTAAGAATCCGCCTGCCAGTGCAGGGGACACGGGTTCAAGCCCTGATCTGCGAAGATCCCACATGCTGCGGAGCAACAAAGCCCGTGCTCCACAACTACTGAGCCTGTGCTCTAGAGCCCGTGAGCCACAACTACTGAAGCCCATGCGCCTAGAGCCCGTGCTCCGCAACAAGAGAAGCCACCACAATGAGAAGCCCACGCACCACAACAAAGAGTAGCCCCCGCTCAGTGCAACTAAAGAAGAAGCCCGCGTGCAGCAACGAAGACCTAATGCAGCCAAAAATTAATTGATTGATTGATTAAAAAAAATGTTCCTTTAAATGCATTATGAGCCTAATAGGCTTTTGCTTTTACATCAGGTTATCTGTGCGACGATTGCATTTGGAATGGGGATTGACAAACCTGATGTGAGATTTGTGATCCATGCATCCCTCCCTAAATCCATGGAGGGTTACTACCAAGAATCTGGCAGAGCTGGAAGAGATGGGGAAATCTCTCATTGCCTCCTCTTCTATACCTACCACGATGTGACCAGACTGAAGAGGCTTATACTAAGTAAGCT
The DNA here is from genome assembly GCF_000442215.2 of Lipotes vexillifer. Lineage (NCBI taxonomy): Eukaryota > Metazoa > Chordata > Mammalia > Artiodactyla > Lipotidae > Lipotes > Lipotes vexillifer. Next base: position 1,643,765 of record NW_006798464.1, on the reverse strand, counting down.
GAGCTCCATCGGGGACACATGCTGTCCTCATCGGTCTCGTTTTTGTCATCTACCCCTGCAGTTGTGGTGTTTTGGGTCCAGTTTTCCTTAAAATAGAGGCACTTAGATAGATATGGAAGTTTTATTTTAATTCATGTTTACGATAAAAGTATTACATGCTTGTTATGTAAAATTCAAATGATACAGATGTGTTGAGGACTGAAAAATTTCCAAATCATGCCTCATATGCAGTCCTGCCCTAAGAAATAACTCCAGTTACTGATTTCCTTTGTATCCTTCCAGGCCCAATTTCTGCACGCAACCTGGTATATAACATATTTCAAGCATGCAGAAATGTAAAATGGAAAAAAATAATGAAATGTCACGTACCACCGTCCAGGTTAGAAAATAAAACCCCCACATAGCCCTCTCCTATCTCATCCCTTTACCTCTTCATTGGAGTTAGGCAGTATCTTATATTTGATATTTACCTTTCCCAAATGCAGGTTTTTTACAATATAAATGCGATTCCATTATATGTGCTTTTTTTTCCCCTAAGATGTAGTTGATTTACAGTATTATATAAGTTTCAAGTGTGCAATGTAGTGATTCACAATTTTTAAAGGTTATACTCTATTTATAGTTATTATATAAATGTGCTTTTTTAATATGTATATGTTGACCTGATTTTTTTCCCAGTCAACACTAGGGTGCAATTATGACTCCAACTAGTACACATAGCTTGACTACATAGAGTTCCATAGTATGGTATTTCATGTTTATTGAACCAGTCCCCTTCTAATAGATAAATAAGTAAAATGGCCTGTTTTGAGACCACTTTTGTATGAACTCTGGTAGAGATACTGAGCACGGGAAATGGCACTTACCAAGCTCTGTGCCAAGTAATGTTCACCTTATTTGCTTGTAACCACTAGCTTTTGAGATAGTCCCATGAGAAAAGTGAGCTTCAGAAAGGTTTTGTAACTTGCCCCCAAGAGCAGCAGCAGGGGTAAGGGGAAGTGCAGTGATAATGATGATAAAGTTTCCTTAGCACTTACTATATGCTGCTGTCTTAAATGCTTTACGTATATCACTTCATTTAATTTTCACAACAACCCTAAAAGATACTACTATTATTCTCCTCATTTTACAGAAGAGGAAAATGAGATACAGGGCTAGGTAAGTGGCAGAGCCCTGATGGAATCCAGGTTCATCTGATTGCAAAGTCCATGTCCCTTGCACTATAATTCTCAGTGCAAAAATGAAACTTTTAAACTTAGTGTGTCCATTTATGTTTTTAAGCAGAACCTATATTAAGTTAGGTCCAAATAATTTAGTAAGTATTTAAATGCTAAACACTTAGCAACCATTTGAAAAAAGTAATACTCATAAACCAGAAAAAAAAAATTTTATTTCATTTTTAACTAACTTACAAATGAAAAGTATGTACATGTTGTTCTCAGACCTTGGAATCAGATTGGACACTGCCACCCTCATTTCCTGTTTCACATTGATTTTTTGGAGGTACTTATTTTTATCATAGCAACTGCCAAAATTTCAGCTTCACAATGTCATTAGAAGGAAAGTAGCACATCATAAACTACCTCCAACTAGTTGCTTGTGTGGTGTTCAACAGATGTCAGGTATTGGTGTGTTTCCCTTAAATTTAAAACACCTGCCAGCACCCCTGTGAATTCATTGCAGCACCTGCCCCAGCCCTGGGGGGTCCTTGGTACATACTTTCAGAACCACTGGCTTAACCACTTTGATCCCAGATACTCAGGGAGATGCACAGCCCACTGCCATGGCTCCATGCTCTGCTTACTATGGATGCTGGGTTCAGTACATCCTTGTCTGATAAATATAGTAAATATAATTCAGATATTTATCGTTGGGAATAATGAAGAGTTGCAAAATTTTTTCAGCTACTCCTGACAACCTATGTTTATTCCTGCAAAACTACAGTCTTGAAGATGAACATAAATATTCAATTAATTATAAAATAGATTCATGTCATGTTGATATATAATGCTATGAATAATTTTATTTCATTTAATATTTAAAGTTATATGAACCTATTCTAAATATTTCTGTGATATTCTTTTCTGTTTTTCTACTCTAATATGTTTACTATGTTCTTCATCTCTTTTAGTGGAAAAAGATGGAAACCATCATACGAAAGAGACTCACTTCAATAATTTGTATAGTATGGTACATTACTGTGAAAATATAACAGAATGCAGGAGAATACAGCTTTTGGCTTACTTTGGCGAAAATGGATTTAATCCTTATTTTTGTAAGAAATACCCAGATGTTTCTTGTGATAATTGCTGTAAAACAAAGGTAAAATAAGAAAGTTTTAAATTCTTTGTGATGAGGAACTTGCCAAGATTTTTTTTTTCTTAATTTAGAAAAGTTAGATACAAGTTAGATTGCAGTAAGTGGGCCCTAGGGATTTTAACAAGGGGACAATGGCTTCCTCCCCATGTTAATTGGGAATAGAAACATTTTAATAGTATTTCTGTGGAATATCCGTAGAACTAGAAGCCTGTTAAAAATATATACTGGGGCTTCCCTGGTGGCGCAGTGGTTGAGAGTCCGCCTGCCGATGCTAGGGGACACAGGTTCGTGCCCCGGTCCGGGAAGATCCCACATGCCGCAGAGCGGCTGGGCCCGTGAACCATGGCCGCCGAGCCTGCGCGTCCGGAGCCTGTGGTCCGCGGCAAGAGAGGCCACGGCAGTGAGAGGCCCGCGTACCGCAAAAAAAAAAAAAATATATATATATATATACACTGGACCTGTTTTGGTGGTTATACGATATTTAAGAAATATCATTAATCTCGGGGCTTCCCTGGTGGCGCAGCGGTTGAGAGGCCGCCTGCCGATGCTAGGGGACACAGGTTCGTGCCCCGGTCCGGGAAGATCCCACATGCCGCAGAGCGGCTGGGCCCGTGAACCATGGCCGCCGAGCCTGCGCGTCCGGAGCCTGTGGTCCGCGGCAAGAGAGGCCACGGCAGTGAGAGGCCCGCGTACCGCAAAAAAAAAAAAAAAAAAAGAAATATCATTAATCTGTAAATACCCAAAAAGATCCAACATGGGCAGGTAGAATATTTTACATTCAACTCTATATTTAAACATCTTCATTCTCAAAAGGGTTGTAACTAGTGTACTATGTGTTTGAATTCAGATCAATTAGATTACTCTGTAAACTGGTTTTTAAAAAACTAAAGAGTAAGGGCAGTAGCTTCAGGATGCGTTTGCTATCATCTGTCCTAAAGATAACTTTGGGAGGTTGTTAAATTCAACCGTTAGGTACTGTATTGTACCTATCATGGTAATTCTATGTTTTAATGTCTATTGTACTTCACAGTTTACAGAGCTTTTTTTTTTTTTTTTGGGGGGGGGGGGGTACGCGTGCCTCTCACTGTTGTGGCCTCTCCCGTTGTGAAGCGCAGGCTCAGCGGCCATGGCTCACGGGCCCCGCCGCTCTGCGGCATGTGGGATCTTCCCGGACCGGGGCACAAACCCGTGTCCCTTGCATCGGCAGGCAGACTCTCAACCACTGCGCCACCAGGGAAGCCCCCTACAGAGCATTTTCACAGTTGATATATTATTTGAAATATCTGTGCAAGGTGCTGGGGATTCACATATGAACATGATATAGGCCAATTCACAGACAGGAGGGGAGACAGACGTGTATGTGTTCATATCACTGTGATACCGTAGGCAGTGCTAGCCAAGCAGAGGGTGATTTACTCTCTCTTGGGGTGGAATCTGTGGATTTATGGCCATCTCAATCCACCACACCCCACTCTGTAGACATTGCTAATCAGTTCACTCATTCAACAAATATTTGTTGGATGCCTGCTCTGTGATAGGCAATGTTCTAGGAGTTTGGGATACATCACTGAACAAAATATAAAGATCCCTACTCTTGTGGAGCTTACATTCTAGCAGAGGGAGGCTGAATAAAGGCTATACATTATAAGTACATGTTAAGAGGAAAGAACTTTGATGAAAAGTACAGCAGTGTAAGGAGTCAGGAATGATGAATGGGGTGCAGGATGCAGTGGCCCAGGGAAGTCTTACTGCAAAGATGAGACCTGAGCGAAGACTTGAAGAAAGGAGTTAGCTGAGCAGCTCTCAAATATGGATGTTCTTGGCTAAAGCCAAGACCAGAGGCCCTGAGGTGGGGGGGCATGCTTGTGCCTTTGAGGGGTAGTGAGGGAGCTCACGTGCCTGCCCAGAGGGAGAGGTGAGGCCGGCCAGAACGGTGCCTGGAGGGCTGAGAAACTGGAAGAGTGGAGCAGCCCTCAGCCGAGACGTTCGAGGAAGGCTGGCAGGGAAGATCAGGGGTTTGGTCTGGGGTGTAGTGAGTTAGATATGTCTTGGATCCAGCAATTCTGAAGAGCGGCTGGTGATACCATAACTCTGGGAGTGGTTGACATATAGTTGAATTTGAAGTCATGAAAGCAGATGAAATCTTCACTGGTATAAGTTTAGACAGAAGAGAAGAAAACCAAAGACTGAGCCCTGAGACTTGAAGAGGTTGAGGAGAAGAGGAAGAACTAGGAAAGGAGACCAGGAAATAGAACAAGTGAGGTAGGAGGAAGACCAAGGCAACTAAGCGTAGGAGTGCATCAGGGAGGAGGGAGCGCTCCCTAGTCACCTGCTGCTGCTGAGCCAAGTACCATAAGGACCGAGACATCACCGTTGGGTTTAGCACCGCGGAAATATGGGACCTGGACTTGACCAGTTTCAGTGGAGAGGGGCAAAATTGGAGGCAGTGCATATGGAGAATTCTTTCAAGTTTTGCTTCAAGGATGAACAGAGAAATGAAACCGTAGCTGCCAGGGGAAGTGGAGTCAAGAAGAGACAGGAGAAATAATGTATTTGTGTGCTGATAGGAACGTACCTACGGAGGATGGAAATTGATGTGTGAGGAGAGGGAAGAATTGCTGAAGCAGTGTCCCTGAGTAAGCAAGGGGGCTTGGGTGCTAGTGCAGAAGGACAAAGACTGGCTTAGACAGGAGCTTGGATAGTTCGTCTATAGTAACAGCAAGAAAGAAGAGAAAATGCGGGGCAGGTGCTGGGGATGGATGTAGTGAAGGAAGTTTTGAAAGCTCTCTTCCGTTTGTTTGTTTCCTCAGCAAAGA
>NW_006798464.1:1627691-1638489 GCF_000442215.2 Lipotes vexillifer | reverse complement strand
TCTTCCGATTGTTTGTTTCCTCAGCAAAGTAGGAAGCAAGGTAGTCAGCTGACAGGACAAGAGTGGGGATTGAAGAGAAAGGAGAAAGTGTGAAATTGTCATCTAAGCCGGGGTCAGCAAACTATCTTAAAGGGCCAGAGGGTGGTAAATATTGGCTTGGCCAAAAAGTTCATTCGGGTTTCCATACGATCTTATTTGGAAAAACCCAAATGAACTTTTTGGCCAACCCAACATTTCAGGCTTTGTGGGCAGTCTCTGTCACAACTACTCAATTCTGCTATTTTAGCCCAAAAGCAGACATAAATTATAATAAATACACCCATTTTTCCATAGTTGTGTTCCAGTAAAATTTGATTTACAAAAACAGGTATACAGCTCATGGGCCGTAATTTGCTGACTCCTATTCTAAGAGAATGGGGGAGAGATAGACTAAGCATGTATCATTGATTACCTGGCAGCGTTAAGGATCCACTTGAGGTTTGTGGCCCTGTACTGAAAGTGAAAACAGTTGGCATAGTTGTGTGTGTTTCTCCTGCCAAGTTCAGCTACACAGCTGTAGGCATGGAATGGTGGAAAACTGGATCTCATGTGTTTTGTCAAACGGTGTGACCCAAGGGCAGGGGAGTTGAAGGTATATGAAAGGTTATGTTATAATGATCGGCTCTGGAATTGAAGCTGAGCATCTGAGGACGAGGATCAATGGATAGGCTGTCCCAGTGGATTGCTGGAGTCAAACTAGATGGCGTGAGTTAGAAAGGCAGGAGGTAGCGGTCGGAGAACAAAAGGGTTGCTGATACTAGTAAGGCTAGGTAGTGGGTGTGAGCATGGGAGTGAGGGGCTGACATATGTGGAGGACAGGATCACTGGAGTACAGGAGATCAAGTTGCCAAAGGCCAAGGTGTGGGAGGATCATCTCTGTACACTAGTCACCAAGAATTAAGGCAGGAATGATGTTGGAGAGAGTGAAGGGGCACTCTTTCATGATGATGCCACATAAAGCCTCAGAATCACTACCAATCGTTAGTATAGGACAAGAAACCTATTTGTCTTCAGGACTGTGGTGGATGAACAAGGATTAGAAGGTAGAGGAACTACATATACAGAGGCACAGAAGCACGATGCAGCTTTTGAGAACTGCAGGTGCTTAGTATTGCTAGGTTAGAGAACTAGGATGGACGATAGCAAAAGACCACATAGTAATGGTAGGCAGAGTTTGGAGACAACTGAGGGGAATGAGAAAGGGAACTGACCGGAGATGATAAAAAGGATTGACTGTGGCACCAAAGACCCAAAAGAGATCAGAACTCATACATCTGCATGGTTAGACAATGTTTTTCATCCCTAAAGGTCACCATCCAGTAAGTGACCAAAAGAGGTATGAAGGGTTTTGAAAGAAAAAGAATATTTCTACCCACAGAGCACTCTCAGGTAACTGTCTATGAAACAGAAATGAAATAGATATAGTAGAGTGCTAATTATTCTAGACACAAGGTTAATATAAGAACTTAGAAAAGAATGAACATTTGAAACTTCCTTGGTTTTTGGTCTTGGTTTTAGTCTGGAAATGGTTTATTGTGGGACTGTTACAGTTAGTATTAAATCCTAGCGATCTAGGTGTCGGTATCTTAATTATAGCAAAAGGTAATCTCTTTTTATTCATAGGATTATAAGACAAGAGATGTGACTGATGATGTAAAAAATATTGTAAGATTTGTTCAAGAACACAGTTCATCACAAGGAACAAGAAATATAAAACATGTAGGTCCTTCTGGGAGATTTACTATGAATATGCTGGTCGACATTTTCTTGGGTAAGTCATCTCTTTTATTGTTTGAGTTACATCGATTAAAATGGAACTTTTAGGGAATTCCCTGGTGGTTCAGTGATTAGGACTCTGTACTTACACTGCAAGGGGGCGCAGGTTCATTCTCTGGTCAGGGAACTAAGATCCCACAAGCTGCACGGCACAGCCAAAAAAAAAAAAAAGTTGAACCTCTAAAGAATTCATTACAAGTACATAAAAAAAATCTCTTCTATTTTCTTATAGAAGCTAAGAGTTTTAGAATAAAGCCTTTTTGAGTAACAAAAGAAAATCCATTTTTATGAATTATTACCAATTATTTTTATAGAATTTATATAAGTCACTAAGATGAGTTTCCATAAATAAAAAAGAAAATAATAAAGTTTATACAATTTCATCTGAGTGAATGGAATATAACTTCCCCGGAGAATTACCCATTGACTGACTTCCAGTTCGGGATGGCAGCGTGAGCATAAGTATCTGTCTTCTTTTTTTGCTTGAGACCCCATTAAAATAGTAGCAAGGAAATAAAATGAGGATTAAATCCATAACAGCATAGAAAACCAGAAAGAGACCATCATCAGATTAGAGGTTTTAAAAATCTTTGACGAAATGGAGGGAAGCATATTGAAAAATGGAATGAAATGCAGTAAATCACCATGCACAGTAAAGGTAGAGAAAGTTACAGCAGAGGGGCTGTCAACCAGGTAGAACCCCATTATCACCAGGCTGACTCAGACTTGGAACCTCAGAGGCCTGGGGGGTGGGAGTAAAAGCAGAGGAGCCAAAAATAGGAGGGGACGGTTAAAAGAAAGTCTGCTCACAAAAGAACTGCATGGGATAGCAGCCTGCAGTTGATTCTAGAACAAAGATAAACTGCTTGAGGAGTAGAGAGACAGCTGAGCTGGGGGCCAGCGCCCCTAAGTGGCATTTGGGGGCCACCCAGCCCACTTACCCTAAAGCAAACCTGGTAACTAGATATCCCCATTCAGGGGAGGAATTTGAGGGGAAATAGACCTAGATATAAAATAACAAGAAATCCACCTAAAAAGTTTAACCTGGTCCCTAAAGACTAAATATAAATAGACAATCAAGGGGACTTCCCTGATGGTCCAGTGGTCAAGAATCTATATTGCAATGCAGGGGATGCCAGTTCGATCTCTGGTCAGGGAACTGAGATCCCACATGCTGCGGGGCAGCCAAGCCCACGCACCACAACTACTGAGCCCATGTGCCACAACTAGAGAGAAACCCATACACTGAACGAGGAGCCCGTGCACTGTAATTAAGACCTGACGCAGCTATAAATAAATAAATAAATAAATAATCTGGGGGGGGGGGAAAGACAGTCAAAAGAAAGACCAAGGGACTTCCCTGGCAGTCCAGTGGTTATGACTCCGCACTTCCAATGCAGGGGGCAAGGGTTTGATCCCTGGTCTGGGAATTAAGATCCTGTGAGCCGCGAGGTGCAGCCAAAAAGAAAAAAGTGAAAGACCAAATAAGTAGCGTATTTGACCTTGGGGATAGAGATAATTTAGAAAATAAGCAATAGCTTTGGGGATGTGGGAGGGGAAACTCCTGATTAGTATCTTCATAAAGACTTAAATAATAATAGAATGTTACAGAAAATAGAGAAAGAGCTGTTAAAATTTTTAAATGATTGACGCAAGTAAATTTAGTGGAAAGGTTGGAAGATAAAGTCAAGAAAATTTTCTTAAGACCTGAGCAAAAGGCTATATGGAAAATGTGAGAGACAAAATATAGATCAATTCTTAGGAGATGTAAAATCTGACATAAAATTTTGAAATAGAAAGTAGAGAGAGGGAATTATCAAACCAATGATAAAAGAAAATTTCCCAGAATAGAAAAGAAAAAAAACCTTAATTAAAATGCCCACTTGGGGAGTTCCCTGGTGGTCTAGTGGCTAGGATTCAGTGTTTTCACTGCTGTGGCCTGGTTTCAGTCCCTGGTCAGGGAGCTAAGATCCCACAAGCCACGCAGCGTGGCCAAAATTTTTCTTAAAAATGCCCACTTAATGCTAAGTAAGATGCTTTATAAGATGAAATTTAAGAATACCAAGAGTGGGGCTTCCCTGGTGGCGCAGAGGTTGAGAGTCCGCCTGCCGATGCAGGGGACACGGGTTCGTGCCCCGGTCCAGGAAGATCCCACATGCCGTGGAGCGTCTAGGCCCGTGGACCATGGCTGCTGAGCCTGCGTGTCCGGAGCCTGTGCTCCGCAACGGGAGAGGCCACAACAGTGAGAGGCCTGCATACAGCAAAAAAAGAAAAGAAAAGAATACCAAGAATAACGAGATGTTAGGGAAGAAAACCTTTTTCTCCACTCTGTTATATTTAGTTGTTGGGGACATTAGCAAGAGAAAAGACAGATTTAATCACGTATGTGTGGGAGTTCATAGAAAATGGGACTCAAAGGGGCAATTAGAATTTGAGGCTTGTGTACCATTTTAATAGGGGAAGTAGAGGCGGGAGAAGGGTTAGGAGGAAACAAATGATTTGAGGGAAAGATAAATGGGCCCTTAGGAGAAAGATAGCGGGGAGACATGGCAGTTTTTGTGACAGTGTCTGTTTAGGTGTTGTGTGGAGACTTCTCATCTCCAATGATAAGAGTCAGTTTTCTCTGGTTGCTCTTGGGGAGGGGGTTTAAGACAACTGAGTTCTTTTGGGAGTCTCTGCTTTTTGGCAGATGGATTTCAGAAATTCAAGTACCTTCTGCTCAAAATAATTTTTATGCCACTGTGGCATGTTCGGGACCCCTTCAGAGATACTCCAGAAAGCTTTGGAAAGAAAAAGCAAACCAAAACCAAACTGACATCAGATTAATGTCAGTAGCCTGGAGACTAGAAGGCAAAGAAGGTGATATGATGTATACCATAAACAGAGGAACTGACCCATGGGTCCAGGGAGAAGAAATCCCAGAGTCACAGCTATGCAGCAGGTCCAGTAAGCAGTCTGTACAAATTGTAACAGAAAGCCAGGAAAAATAAGTCCCAAGCAATATAGAGAAAGAACAAGAAATTAATTTTTTTATTGATGACAGTAAAGAACACAAATGTTACTTCTCAACAACAAAAGGAGAAAGGCACTTAGAAACTCCTGGGGAAGGACTTCCCAGGCAGTCCAGTGGTTAAGACTTCGCCTTCCAATGCAGGGGGTGCAGGTTCAATCCCTGGTCGGGGACCTAAAATCCCACATGTCTCGGGGCCAAAAAATGGAAACATAAAAAACAGAAGCAATATTGTAACAAATTAAATAAAGACTTTAAAAATGGCCCACAGCAGGGCTTCCCTGGTGGCGCAGTGGTTGAGAGTCCGCCTGCCGATGCAGGGGACACGGGTTCGTGCCCCGGTCCGGGAAGATCCCATGTCACGGAGCAGCTGGGCCCGTGAGCCATAGCTGCTGAGCCTGCATGTCCAGAGCCTGTGCTCCGCAACGGGAGAGGCCACAACAGTGAGGGGACCACATACCACAAAGAAAGAAAAAAAAGGCCCGCAGCAAAAAAAATCTTTAAAAAAAAAAAAAAAAAACTCCCAGGGAAAGATTATAAAAGAGAGCCAAGGTCAAATAGAAAACAAAGGAAGTTGGCTGCATCATTTTGAGTAATTAATAAAACGTGAAAAAAAATAATTGGTTTGTCTGAATACAGTGAACATCCTCCTTAGAGTTGCACAAGAGTCATGAGTTCTAAGTGGGGAAGGAAGCTTGTTGTAATATAAATGTTGCTGATTAGCTACAATAGAATCAATGTATAGACTTAAACATGGTTAGAGAACAAGGCAGGATATAGACGTTAATCTTGATGATGCAAAAATAAAAGTACAATAAATAAAAATAAAAGGGGGGACTGCCCTGGTGGCACAGTGGTTAAGAATCCACCTGCCAGTGCAGGGGACACGGGTTCGAGCCCTGGTCCGGGAAGATCCCACATGCTGCGGAGCAACTAAGCCCGTGTGCCACAACTGCTGAGCCTGCACTCTAGAACCTCCGAGCCACAATTACTGAGCCCACATGCCACAGCTACTGAAGCCTGTGTGCCTAGAGCCTGTGCTCCGCAACAAGAGAAGCCACTGCAATGAGAAGTCCGTGCACTGCACCAAAGAGTAGCCCCTGCTCGCCACACCTAGAGAAAGACCACGCTCAGCAATGAAGACCCAACGCAGCCAAAAATAAACTAATTAATTTTAAAAAATAAATAAATAAAAATAAAAGGGGAGTATATGGACAGCTTGGGGTGCTGGTAGCCTCCTACATAGTGGGGAGGGAGAGTGGTCAGACACTCTAAAGTTACCCCAGAAATCAATAGATGAACCAGTCTTATGTAGCTAGCAAAATTCAGGGCAGTGTAAAGTGAAGGGGGTGGTATAAATGAGGTAAAGCCTCATCTTTCATTGTGAAGGGTCAATAAATAAATGTCAGGTGGTGATTCTGGCCAGTGGCATGACAGCAAGAGTATGGGTTCCATGCAGAGGTAACCACCAGAAGTGCTGAAAACAACCTATTTAAAAAGTGATTGCCGGGGGCTTCCCTGGTGGCACAGTGGTTGAGGGTCCGCCTGCTGATGCAGGACACGAGTTCATGCTCTGGTCTGGGAAGATCCCACATGCCGTGGAGCAGCTGGGCCCGTGAGCCATGGCCGCTGAGCCTGCACATCCGGAGCCTGTGCTCCGCAACGGGAGAGGTCACAACAGTGAGAGGCCCGCGTACCGAAAAAAAAAAAAAAAAAAGTGATTGCCGGAACTTCCCTGGCGATCCAGTGGTTAAGACTGTGCTTCCACTGCAGGGGGCGCGGGTTCGACCAGGGATCAGGGAACTAAGATCCCACATGCTGCGAGGTGCAGCCAAAAAAAATTAAAAATAAAAAAATTAAATTAAATTTTTTAAAAAAGTGATTGCCTTGGAGAAGAGTGAGACTAGGGAGGGGAAGGGTGGAACAGAGGAATGTTGCTTTTAATTATAAACCCGCCTGTGCTATATTGTGTTTTTTTCCTATGTACATGTATTACTTTAATTAAAAATCTATAAAGCAATTAAAAACTTAGTAGCCTAGATTGGAGTAGGAAGATGGTTTGTTCAGTTTCTCAGCTGTGTCTCCTGGATCTGTACATTTCTCAGGACAAAGCAACTTTTGATGCTGGTCTTCCTGTTCTGGATTCTTGCCTTCTCCTAGTTTGGACTCTTTTGGGGGTACAAGGGGTTGCAGATAAAATAATTTGTTATAAGAATGATACATGATCATTCTACATTATAATATGTATGAAACCGAAAAATACAAATAGCTCCCCAAAAAACTGCTAATGTTTTAATGTGTGTTTGCTCACAATCAGATATTTATCATATTGTGTGTATAGTTTCTGTCATTTTTATATAACGAGATATAAGCATTTTCTTATTTTTTTATTCTTAAGTAGTTTTTAATTTATATTTTATCATATTGATGAAATATATTTAAATAGTTTTATTTTAGGACATATTGTTCTATTGTAAATAGTGATGTGATAAATAGCCTTTTAAATACACCCTCATCTACATCTCTGTTTGTACCTTTCATGTACATTGCTAAGTCAGACATTTTTCTGACACATTCTTCAGTTTCTCCTTAGCTCTTATGTGTTTTTTAAGAAAATTGTTTATGTTTCGTCCAGATTTCTTAGTTATCCTCAGCACTAGGGTTGGTCCACATCAGCCAGCCCGTTATCAGAGCAGTAGTCCTGCCCCAGGAATGTGCCATTTCAGGGATACAAATCACTTGAAAAAGGAAAAACTTGAATCATTCAGCATCTATGACCAGAAGCCATCTGAAATTTACAATAATGTAATTATTTGGAACTCTTAAAATAGAACTAAAGCTTTACAAAGTAATTGTTAATTCTGATTATAATCAGTGTCACAAGCCTTCTTAAGTAGATTGTTATAATAAAATTGTGAGGCTTCCCTGATGGCACAGTGGTTAAGAATACACTTGTCGAGCCCTGGTCGGGGAGGATCCCACATGCCGTGGAGCTGCTAAACTCGTGCTCCACAAGTACTGAGCCTGCGCTCTAGAGCCCGCGAGCCACAACTGTTGAGCCCACGTGCCACACAACTCCTGAAGCCCATGCACCTAGAACCTGTGCTCCGCAAGAAAAGTCACTGCCATGAGAAGCCTGCACACCACAAGGAAGAGTAGCCCCCGCTTGCTACAACTAGAGAAAGCCCACACGCAGCAACGAAGACCCAACGCAGCCAAAAAAATAAATAAAAAATTTTAAATTGTGTTTATGATGAAAACATTAGTCATTAGTGCAGCGTGGATGTGAAACCAAGGATCCAGCTGTGGGTGGGACTCTCAGTCAGTGGGAGGAGGAGGGAAGTATACAGCCTTGTGGAGTGTTCTGCAACAGTGATATGAAGCTATTAAGGTTTATATGAACTGTCTTTGATTTGTTTGCTCTAATACAATTTTATAAGCTGTACATGCAACATGCTAAAATGTTAAACTTAATTTTGCTGCTGTTTTTGGCCAATGCACGTTATAAAAAGATGAAGAGAAGTACACACAGTTATTTTAGCGTTCTACTCAAATATTCTTACTTCATGGAAACAAGTGTCTATTTGTGCCATGGTTTTTCCTGCGGAAGAGCTTAGCTATCTCATTTACCCAGACCTGTCCATAAATGGCTTTTTTAGCCTCTTCTGTTAGAGTTATAGTATACCTACATTTACTAATCTAATTTCTCTTACCTTCTTACCAGGGAGTAAGAGTGCAAAAATTCAGTCAGGAATATTTGGAAAGGGATCTGCTTATTCAAGACACAATGCTGAAAGACTTTTTAAAAAGCTAATACTTGACAGGATTTTGGATGAAGACTTATATATCAATGCCAATGATCAACCAATTGCATATGTGATGCCTGGAAATAAAGCCCAACATGTACTAAATGGACATTTAAAGGTATGGTATTTTAAATGTTTATTTTATTTTATTATCTCACAATGAGTAGACAGAACTATTTTACTACAAACTCAAGTGTCTTTTCCAAAGCTTATGGATACTGAATTTATATATACTGTCCTATATGAACATATTCTATTTTTCTTAATTTAGAAAGAGATCTTAAAATTGAACCCAAGTAATGTAACACCTGTCAAAATGAATTGAGTGGGTTGGTTGTCAGATCATTAAATCATCGTATAGTCATTAAATAAACATTTATCAGAAAGCTAGTCTGTGCTGGCACGGGAAATATAAAGATGGAGAATATACAGCCCCGTTCCCAAGGGACTTACTGTCTACTTGGCGTAACAGAAGTACCCCCCCAAAAATGTAATTAAGCATTAAATAAAGCCTCTATGTGCATGCACTCATTCCTGTCCTCTCATTTTCTCTCACAAAGGTAGACTTTATGGAAACGGAAAATTCCAGCAGTGTGAAAAAACAAAAAGCTTTAGTGACAAAGGTATCTCAGAGGGAAGAGGTGGTTAAGAAATGTCTTGGAGAGCTTACGGAAGTCTGCAAATCTCTAGGAAAAGTTTTTGGTGTCCATTACTTTAATATTTTTAATACTGTCACTCTCAAGAAGCTTGCAGGTTGGTGTGTGTGTCTTCTGTTGCGTGGCATAAATTAATAGGCTAAAAGTTAATCTTGCTAAGGAACTTATCAAGAGCATTAATGTATCTCAGTCTTTTTGATCTCTGAATTGAAAGCTCAGAAAAACAGTTTAAACTCATTCTTGAGATAAAATATATTTTTTAAGATATACACAGTACTTTGTTATTCAGACATATGGTATAATTTCAATCTTATACTTCAGTCTAATGCTGAATGTTAGGATATGGATAATTCTAATCGCTAACACGAGATGTCACTTAATGAATTTGTGTGCCTTATTTGCCTGCCTTATGATGTTTAACTATGTGTGTACATGTCTTTGCAATGCGGAGCTAAGTTCCTTTTGAAAAGAGATTTTGTTTTATGCTTCTCTGAATCCAGATCTAGCACACTGCTGTGTCTAAGTATTTTTTGATAAATCCTTGCTGACGTGAGTTATTTCCATGGCTTCAGACAGCTCAACCCAGAATTCTAATAGTAGAGCCCCTGGAAAATAAGTTGGCCACATGGTTGACTGACTAGTGTACATTTCCTTCCACCCTCTTCCTTCATAAAAGCTTATAATCATCACTTCTCTCTCTTCCATTCCCACTCCTGCCACCATAGGTCATTACAGTATTTCATCAACTCTAAAATGCCACATTGTTATTTTATGGACTATTGAGAAAGAAAAAATTCTACTAATTAAACTGTGGCACAGTGCTTTTATTGAAAGAGTTGTTTTTACTTTATTTAGATTTTTATCATATATAACTGTGCATATATGGAAAATGCATACAATCAAAGTAGATTGAATTAAGTACTTGTAAAAATTCACATTCAAAACCTGACTCTTCTGAATTATTTTTTGAGTCAGTTGTCCATGTCTTTGTTTTCCCTCATGTAATCAGGAACGTTAGTGATACAACCTTTTTAGCATGCTCCACTCTGTTCCCCAAAATTTTAATCAAAATCCTTGTCACCCATTCTGATTTGGTGGTGACACTTTCTTGATGATACCGGAAAGTGTCCGCGGGAGGCTGCACGTCTCTCAGTAACACAAATGTAACACTGCTTCATCTACTTCAGGTCATATAAAGCACTTGGTTGTTTCTTGCAAGAAACTGTGCAATTGTCATTTCCTCCAGGACATACAATTTGCTTTGTTAATGCCAAATTTATCCCCCGTTACTCCGTTTCTGAGCTTTTCTGCATGCACAGTCATTTTCTCAATGCTAATCACAATCTAGTCTTTTCTAACACATTTCATGTGCAGTTCAATTCAACACGTGAGGAACCAGCACTGCAGTGGCGCTGTTGGCATGCCGGCAGCACTGATAGCTATGACTGAGATCTCACATGTGGAGGCAGTTACAGCACAGCTGCCATTTGGCCGTCAGCACTTGTAAGACG
>NW_006798464.1:1621771-1627681 GCF_000442215.2 Lipotes vexillifer | reverse complement strand
TCAGGAATGCCAAAATGCAAAAAAAAAAAAGTATATCTTAGAAACCATGAAATGTAGTATTTTGTTCCTAGGCTATTAGTGAAGTTTCCTAACTGTTCTCCTTATCTCCAGATGTGAACATGATATTCATTTTAATCTTCTAAATACTTGGCTAAAATTCCAGCAGCTCTCCAGATAAAGTACAAATTCTATCAGGAATCTGCATTTCTTTTTATTTTATTTATTTATATTTTTTGGCCTCACCCTCACAGCATACAGGATCTTAGTTCCCCGACCAGGGATTGAACCCACACCCCCCGCAGTGGAAGCGTGGGGTCTTAATTACTGGACCGCCAGGGAAGTCCCAGGGATCTGGGATTTGAAATCCTGGATTTGAAATCCACCCTTTGCTCAACTCAGATACATGGGAATTATTACTCCCTCACTGCCCTTAGCCAGTGCATCAATAAATCCTACAGACCCAGCTTCCAAAACATGTCCGAATCTATTTCTTCTCTCTGTCTCCGCTACTACCCACTAGTTCACAGCATCTTCTCTCAGGGCCCCCCCCCAGCCTCTGGTTTCCCCTCTTCCCCTTACAATCCATTTCCCATGTACAGCAGCCAGAGTGATCTTTAAAATAACAGGCTTGTCTAGCTATAAGACTGTTGTGCCTTCTCTACGCAGAAGACTCTTTTTTTAAAAAATTTGTTTATTTAATTTATTTATTTTTGGCTGCGTTGGGTCTTCGTTCTGTGCACGGGCTTTCTCTAGTTGTGGCAAGGGGAGGCTCCTCAGTTGTGTGTGGGCTTCTCATTGCAGTGGTTTCTCGTTGAGGAGCACGGGCTCTAGGTGCACAGGCTTCAGTAGTTGTAGCATGTGGGCTCAGTAGTTGTGGCTCACAGGCTGTAGAGCGCAAGCTCAGTAGTCATGAGGCACGGGCTTAGTTGCTCCGCAGCATGTGGGATCTTCCTGGATCAGGGCTTGAACCCTTGTCCCCTGCATTGGCAGGCGGATTCTTAACCACTGCACCACCAGGGAAGCCTTACGTAGAAGACTCTTAATGGCCTACTTGTTAAAGGCAGAGTACTTGCTTCACCCACGTGCAGAAAGACCTGAAGAACAGGTTTGGGTTGGGGGGAAGTAAGAATTCAGTTAAGGCCTTACTGAGTAGGGTATACAAATGTGGAGTGCAGGGGAGAAGTCAGAGCTGGAAATACAGATGTGGGCCTTTTCTGCAAACAAGCATCACCATACTTGTAGCTAGACAAGTCTTGGTGGTGAGAACAGTGGGCCAAGAGCAAAGTCCAGTTACCTCGCGGGCACACTGCCCAGGAGCCCCCACTCCGCTTCCTCCCATGTCCCCTGCTCCCTCCCATTCTCGGCCCTGACTCCACGCACCTTTGCTGCTGGGATTGGACCACAGGCTCCTGCCCACTGGGCCTGTGCGCTGCCTCTGTCGGCATTTAACTGCCTTTTGGAAAATCAGCCCATGTACCTGGTGCTCTGCAGTTAGTTGGCACTTAACAAACATGTGCTGAATGGGTGAATGAGCATAAATTCAGTGGGTTTTCTCTGGGTGGTAATTTAAATTTCTAATTTTATGCCCATGCACAGAATCTTTATCGTCTGATCCTGAGGTTTTGCTTCAAATTGATGGTGTTACTGAAGACAAACTGGAAAAATATGGTGCAGAAGTGATTCCAGTATTACAGAAATATTCTGAGTGGACATTACCAGGTTCAGTATACAGCCAAATATGGGTTTTCTGAAAGCCTCTCATAATGTTAAACGGTGCATCTCACTGGATTAGAATCATGTGGTTTCTGGCTTGTGTTAATGGGCCCTACACCTTGTCACACTGACATCCAGGTTCTCAGAGGAGACCCCAGTGGTGTGCCAGGCACCTCTTAGAGGACACCAATGCTCAGGTCCCCCAGGGGAGACCAGTTACTGAACTTGCTAACAGGACCCAGAGGACGACCTTTGGGCCCAGAAGTTGCTTGTTCTGTTAAGGCAAGTGCCTGAGGAATCTGGAACCCTGGGTACAGATCACATATCTGCCACCATCTCACTCTGTAATCCTTGGCAGGCCACACATAGCCTCTTTGTTTTTCAGTTTCTATGTCTGAGGACGGGAAGTGTTATCTGACAATCATGTCTAAAGTTTAAGAGTGGAGTTTAAATGTTTTGGGAAAATGAACATGTAATTGGACTACTGGAGAATCTTATTGTTATTAGCCACTGAAAGAATCTGCCCGAGTGAGTGCATCATTAGCGGACGTTCCCAAAGGTTGCTGGAAGCCTGTCATGTAGCACCTCTAATTACGAAGCTCAACACTGAGCTATAGAAAGCATGGACGCAGGGAAAAATCGAGAACAAAGGAAGATTTCGTTGTGGGAGATACAGGTGCAGGAGTTGGGCGCCCTCCTCCAGCATATTGCCATATGCAGACTAGCCAAGTGAAATGTTTCCCTGTTTCTGTAACGGACCATGGGAGGGGTCCTCAGAGTAGCAGGATGAGACATGAGTGAGCATGCATTTCACATTCTGTCTCTCCACAGTCGTGTTTTATCCATTGACAAAACACCGAAGAGTCAGGTTTTCGTTAATTCCTCTGTATGGTAATTATTCCATAAATCCTTACTTCAAATATATTAACCTCTTAGTGGGAACTTAATGTTTGTTTAGTATAGTAACTTGTTTGGATAGGGATTTTTACCCACGTAAGGTAGGGCTGCTCTGCAAAAACAGCCCACAGTGTGGTCATGATCACTCCCACTTATTGAGGAAGGACAGAGCCAAGAGCTTTGCCTGTTCTGTGTCATTCAATCCTTATAACACTGATTTTATTTTGTTTTTTAATTTATTTTTTATTATTTATTTATTTATTTATTTATTTTTGGCCACACCATGTGGCTTGCGGGAGCTTAGTTCCCTGACCAGGGATTGAACCCAGGCCCACTGCAGTGAGAGAGCCCAGTCCTAACCACTGGACCTCCCTGGAATTCCCCAGCACCCATTTTAGAGGGGAAAAGTGGTGAGGCCTTTTCATTTCCGCAAAGTCCCCCAGCTGGGATGACGGCACTCTTCACCCGAGCTGCACTGTCTGCCCGTGTGCCCTTCCTACCATGCAGTAAGGTAGGGTAGCCTGAGGGTGAACCAGACCAGCCAGGAAATATCTTCAGAAAATGAAGACCTGGTCACTGTTAACCTAGAAGGAGATTTCGTGCTTTGGGTGTGCCTTGGGTTGCAAATACCTATGGAAATTACCATTTTCTTTGCAAATGTGTGCTTTCATACAGACCCATTTCCTGCATAGTATGTGAAATGTTCACAACTATTATGCAAAGAAGAGTAAAATGTGGTCTAGAATTTTCTGACAGCCATTTACTAAGTAACTATCACCCAAAGATGAGGTGCAGGACATAGTTATGTTTTCCTTATGTTGGACTTATCTTTTTCAGCATGTGTAAAACTATAAATAAAATTGTCTTTTGTTTAGCACTTTATACTTTTCAAAGAACTTAACAGGATTAATTGCCCAAACAATAACAGGGACGTGGGCTACAGAATGTGAGCTAATAAAACCTGACGTCTCTGATTAAGTTAAAGAGCATCACACGTTTTCTTAATGAACTCTGAACCCCTTTCTTTAAAAATAAATTGCCATTGACTACTTTGGGGCTTTGTGAAATAAAAGAAGTGCTCAGTTCTTGTGGGGTGTTTGAATCCAAATGGCAAGATGCTACAGGAAAGCAGCTGGGCTTTGGCTGAACTGCACCCCTGTGCTGTGTATCTCCGTGTAGACTGTAACCACACTTGGATCAGAATGGCATCACGGGTAAATGTCTGCATTGTCCATTTGTAGCGGAGGACGATTCCTCACGGAGAAGCCCTTCCAGCAGCAGAGGCACTGGAAGAAATGCCCCTGAGGAGCTGGATGAGGAAACACCCATATCTTCTCACTACTTTGCAAATAAAACCAAAAATGAAAGAAAGAGGAAAAGGATGCCAGCCTCCCAAAGGTCTAAGAGGAGAAAAACCGGTTTCGGTGGTTCCAAGACAAAAGGGTAAGTTCTGCCACCTTTTCTGCAATGTAGGGTAGAAGGGAGAAAAATATAAAAGTACAGCTGCTCTGATTTGCTTTGAAGCATTTATTAAAATAAGCCATTGCCATTGTTAAATGTTGCCTCTCCCGTTTGTGGAGTGAGGATTAAGGTCTGATCCCAAACAAAAACATTTGTTTCAGATTTTTAAGATATCTACTCCTAGGTTGATGATCAGAGTTTTCTAGTTTGCAAAAGCTTCTCCAATTTTGACATTACCTTAGGAAAAAAACTTTTTTTTTCCTGCCAGTTGCTCTTAAGTGAATTTTCCACCTATAATACTGTAAATCATATACTAGCTGAATAATCATATACTAGCTGTTTGTTTGGTTTTTGTTTTTTTAAAGTTTTTTTATTTATATATATTTTTGGCTGCGTTGGGTCTTCGTTGCTGTGCATGGGCTTTCTCTAGTTGGCGGCGAGCGGGGGCTACTCTTTGTTGCAGTGCACGGGCTTCTCATTGCAGTGGCTTCTCTTGTGGAGCACAGGCTCTAGGCACACGGGCTTCAGGAATTGCAGCATGCGGGCTCAGGAGTTGTAGCATGGGGGCCCTAGAGCATGCAGGCTTCAGTAGTTGTGGCATGTGGGCTCAGTAGTTGTGGCTCATAGGCTCTAGGGTGCAGGCTCTGTAGTTGTGGCACATGGGCTTAGTTGCTCCACGGCATGTGGGATCTTCCCGGACCAGGGATTGAACCTGTGTCCCCTGCATTGGCAGGAGGATTCGTAACCACTGCGCCACCAGGGAAGTCCCAACAAAGGGTTTTGTTTTCTCATCACCCTTATGCTTTCGCCAATACTTGCCACACCGCTTCTATTGCTGCAGAATCTGCAGGGCCTCCACCCGGAGGCTCCACACACTCCCTGCCATTCAGTAACACCTGGGAGAGTCAGCCTCCCAAGCTTTGCAGGGTAGCAGAGAAGAGGCCACAGCAGGAACCCCAAGAGGTCAGTCCAGCCCTGCCATCTTCCCTTTCCTACATCTGCCTGGCTCCCGAGCTGTGTTGCACCCACTTTGGGTGCTCTCCGCTCACCAAGGCGGAACAAAGGTAGCACTACTGTAAGGTCCTTGTGACGATCCGGGCAGCGTCTTATTTCTTCATAATCACACTGCTTCTGACAGCCCCTTTTTCCTGTTTTCTGCAAGGACATGCTCTGCCCTTGCCTTGTAGGTAAGGTCTGGTAGGGTTGTGACCACCCCATCAGTCTGGAGAATGTGGCCCTAAGCATTTATGTATTGTAACAGAAATGCTTACAGGAAAAGGGAACAAGTCCTCAGGAAACTTGTGCAAGCTGTTGTGTTTTTCTTTTTCAGTTTTTCTACCTCTTTTCCTTCTGGGTGATAAAGACCAAAAATTGAGTGGGGGAAAAGAAAGGAAGGCAGATGTTACCAAATTGTCATTTCCTTGTTAAGTCCATAAACAGACATCTTTTATGTGCTAATCCTTCTGTTGGGGTACAGAAATTAAAGCCATTAGTAAATATTAGTTTAATTTTGTGGGTTTTATTTATTTATTTTAATTCTATTTAAACTTTTAAAAGAAAAAAAAACTTTACCCATTTATCCTACACCCACCCCGCTCCAGCCTCTTGCAACCACCAATATGTTCTCGCATCAATGAACTTGGTTTATATATATGTATATATATATTTAGGTTCCACATGTAAGAGAGGTCATACAGTATTTGTCCTTGACTTATTTCACTTAGCATAGTGCCCTCGAGGTCCATCAGTGTTGTCACAAATGGCAGGATTTCATTCATTTTTATGGCCGAATAATAATTTTTGTGGTTTTTAGTGTGCAAGTGACCTGCAGACGCTCTT
>NW_006798464.1:1620640-1621509 GCF_000442215.2 Lipotes vexillifer | reverse complement strand
ACGCTCTTCAGTAGGGACATTTTCTTATTTTCTTCATTTATTCCCCCATTTTGGGAAATACTCATTTCCTCAGGCACTCACACAGAGTAGAAGACCTTAAAAGGCCTCTGTCCAACTCCCTGGGATTTATCATGAGGAAGCTGAGGCTTCCTGAAGCTTCCCCTGGGGAAGGTTTACGTGAAGCTGTCCCCAGCCTGGTACCAGTCTCACAGGTGGGACTGGACACTGGCTCACCCAAGCCTGCCTGGAGCACTTTCACTGCTGCACGTGGTCCACGGAGATTCCTGAAAACCCATCATGATCTCCTCATTCTTGCTAGTTAGAACAAAGTAAACCATTGGCTCCCTTATTGTTTTCACAACTTCTGTTGATAAGACGGAAGCACTTTGCCCTATGGCCTAGAACCTAAGCTAGTAAGTAGTAAAACTCATATTTGTCCAAAAGCCAGTACCACTTTTGATGCTAGTTTTTAATTAGCCCGTGTGTTTATGGTGGGATTATTTTCTAGTCCCTACTGGCTAAAACCAGGAAGCAGTGTAACCTTGCTTTACCCTGTAGCAGCCTCTTTGTATCTGTGCCCCGTTATCCTCGTTTCCACTGAACCACTCTGCAAGGTGGCTTCCCACGTGTCCAGGCCGCTCACCTAGCTGAGGGTCCACACAGCCACAAAATAAACGTGGTTCTTTGCCAGAACCCTTAACACCCCACCCTACCCTCAGAGTTTCACATCTTCAGAAGAACACACGATGAACTGGTTGTGTTCTGGGCTCTGAGTGGGAGTAAAATGGATGACTCTGGTGAAATAGAGGCTGCTGATGGCAGATTCATTCTGCAAATCAACATAAACAGGTTTTTGCTGGGGACTTAAT
>NW_006798464.1:1601434-1620630 GCF_000442215.2 Lipotes vexillifer | reverse complement strand
AGGAAATCAGCATAGGGAAATTTAAGGCTGCTTCTCTGCTGGTTTAGCACATCTTTGCCAGTTCTGCAGTAAAACTGCCCTCGAGCAAGAGTTTTTAAAAAACCACTCTTCACTCAGCCCCACCAAAATGTCATTAGCAGACTGGTGGCCCTGATACCCGGGCCCCTTGTGTGCCCTGATGCTAGGGAATTAACACCAGGCATGAATTCAGCCTGGTTACAATGGGGCGGGAAATACTCGTTTAGGGAAAGGCTAACATGCTGACCCTGTGATTTTTTTTTTTTTTTTTCACCATTTATTTTCAGGGGAGAGAAAAAGCTGTTATCTTCAGATCAGTGGGGGAAGTGAGGTGCTGGAAGGACTTTGTAATAGGCTGTGGCAGGGGCCTCTCACCCTTTCTTATTTTTTATTTTTATTTTTATTTTATTTTATTTTTGCGGTACATGGGCCTCTCACTGTTGTGGCCTCTCCCGTTGCGGAGCACAGGCTCCGGATGCGCAGGCTTAGCGGCCATGGCTCACAGGCCTAGCCACTCCGCGGCATGTGGGATCTTCCTGGACCGGGGCACAAACCTGTGTCCCCTGCATCAGCAGGCGGACTCTCAACCACTGCGCCACCAGGGAAGCCCTCACCCTTTTTTAAAGGCAGCGAGTAGGAGGTGAGAGCAGGCAGATCTTGGAATGTAGATGAGCGAGCAAGCCCCTGGCAACGGGGCCCAGACAGAGATGTGCCAGGCCCCAGCTGCTGCAGGCCCGGGGAACCACATCTGCAGCCTTCCCCTCTGCAGGAGGAGGCTCGCTCTGCTCTGCTCTGCTCTGCTCTGTCTCCACCCGCCCACAAAGCCCCCTTCCTCTGGACTGTGGGAGCACAGTAATTCTACAGTGTCTGTTGTCTGGGCATTGAGGCCTTAAAACAAGGTATTCTCACTTCCTTTCTGTGGTCGGAGTAGATGGGGAGCGTGGATCTCAGCTCAGATGCCTGGAGGGAGGCGTGGGAGAGGGAGGGGTCTGTGAAAGGGTAGAGAGAAGGCACATGGGGTTGGGCTCAAGTCACAGAATCCTTGATGTTTTAGGAGGACAAACGTAGGACAAATTGGTGTAAAGGGCGACAGTCATTTACTCCTTGAATTGTAAAGGAAACTGACCCCATCCAGGGCCATTATAGGCAGAAAATGCACAGAGACATGGAACACCAAGGAAAATCATGGATTATATATCTGCATGCAGGTTAAGAGAAAGAAAACTGTTCACTTTTGGTTTTATTTGACATTTTAATTTTCTTTTCTTTGTCACATTTTAGGGGGTCCAGCACATGCAGAAGGATACCTTCTAAAACTAAATCCCCCAGCATATTTGGACCCAGTTCAGCTTTGCATGGCTCTCAAGCGGCATCAGGAGTCAGTAGAAAATTGGGGATTATGGCTCCACCAAAGCCTGTAAATAGGCCGTTCCTTAAGCCTTCATATGCATTTTCATAACAACCAAATCTCATCTAAGTGTACATAGATCTTAGTTGTTGTCAGCATCTGACCATCTGTGAATATAAAGCTGTTAGTTTCATAATACCATTTGTAATTTTTATCCATATCTATTAATATTTAAATAAGTGCTTGGGGTGACAGTTCTTATTTTTAAAATAAACATTTTCTTTTGAAACGCATGCATGATTTGCTGCCACTGCAAGTGTTGTGGCAGTCATTTCTCAGAACATCTGAAGCAGCAGCTGAATCATCTCAGTGAGAGAAATTTTAAGTACAACATCATGAAACACAGAAGCCAAAGAAAAAGACTCGCATGGGACAGCATGAAACTGTAAAACTTTTTGTAGAAGACAATGTAAACAAAATTAAAACATAAATGACAGAGAAAAAAGGGAAAAAATATATGGCAAAGGATTAATATCCATAATATACAAAGAGTATTTATAAATTATTAAGAAAAAAAAGACAACCTAGTAGAAAAATGAACAAAGGATGTGACTAGGCTGTTCTCAGAAAAGGAAATGCAAACAGCCCACAAATATGTGAAAAATGCTCCATCTCCCTCATTAAAAGTACCAATTAGAACAATGAGATGCCATTCTCTTGCCTAGCAGATTGTCAGCACTTAGATGATATTCCGAATCTGGGGTCCACAAGAACAGGGTCAAATGTTAAGAATGTATTAAATGCTGGTGACGTCCTTTAGCATCAGGGAAGCCTTACTTTTCAAGACCCCTCCCTGAATTGGCTAATGGGCCAGCAAGTCTCATAGTGTTTTGGCACCTCTTTTCGGACTTCCAGTCCCTCATTTTTGGAGACATCTTTTCTTAGCTGTCATGCAACCTTGGTGACACCTGTTTGGTGTCCCACTTCTCTCCTTGACCTCCGTCAAGAGGGTAGAGCTGAGGACACCTTGCCTGGGCCAAAGGTGTTGGAAGACGGAGTTGGCTGGAAGTCTGTGGCCTTGGCCTGGAGACGGTGCTGAGGCAGACCCTGCACCCAGCCCGAGGGGCTGCCCTTGTAGCTGCACGTCTACCTCTTGCCTACTCGACCTCCACCTGGGCCCTTGGTCCCTCGATTAATGCAGGAGACTGGCCAGACAGGAGTCTGCTGAGGGCCATGCACTGTTAACCTCCAGATGCCTTCAAGAGCTGACATTTTTAGGAACCATCTTTCCAGCAAGCTCTGACTCAGGTGGCCAGAAGAACCTTCTTGGGGTGAGGAGAGGAAATGGAGGGCAGAGTAGCCAGTAGTCGAGGCTGCCGGGATAATGTCGCTGGCCTGAGGTCGCCTTGGAGAGCTGGCAGTGCATGAGGGTGTCTGGCAGGAGGTCACACCCTTCTACCTTCAGCAGCTCTGGCTTTGGGGACAGAGTGGGTAGCCTCTGCACAGAGCTGATGCCACAGACATCGGGTCACTTCCCGGCTCTGACGTCACTCGTTCATTCATTCCTTTACTGAGCCCCTCTTCTGCCCAGACTCTGGAGCTAGCAGTGCCCTCGGCAGTGCCCACTCTGCCTCCGGGGGCTCCCGGAGCAATGGGGAGGACAGGCGAAGGCAGTGCAGTGGGAGCCCCAGGGTGGAACGCAGAGTCTATGAGCAGGGCCAGCACCACCCCCACCCCTGTCACCTATGCCTTTCACCAAGCACTGAAGAGGAACTCGCTGCAGGAACCTGAAGCCTGGAGACCTTGGGGTAGCCTGGGGTCAGGCAGGCCCCACACACACCTCTTTAAAAATGTTGGGTTGCGGGGCTTCCCTGGTGGCACAGTGGTTAAGAATCCGCCTGCCAATGCAGGGGACACGGGTTCAAGCCCTGGTCCGGGAAGATCCCACATGCAGTGGAGCAGCTAAGCCCGTGCGCCACAACTACTGAGCCTGTGCTCTGGAGCCCGCGAGCCACAGCTACTGAGCCCACGTGCTTAGAGCCTGCGCTCCGCAACAAGAGAAGCTACCGCGATGAGAAGCCCACGCACTGCAACAAAAGAGTAGCCCCCGCTCGCTGCAACTAGAGAAAGCCCGCGCACAGCAACAAAGACCCAGTGCAGCCGAAAATAAATAAATTAATTTAAAAATGTTGGGTTGGAGCAGGGTCTGTTCAATTTCTCAGTCCCCAGGAGCAGCCACAGAAAATGCAAGCAGCCTCCTTCAGTTCAGCCTCCAGCTCCCAGAGAATGCAACCGTATCCATATAGCGCCATCTTAGGAGGACAGAAGCACACTGACTTTCCCTGAACCAAAACTGGGACCTCTGGCAGCTGAAGACAGAGATGGTGATAGCGAAGCCAATCCAGACTGGGCGCTGGTAGGGGTCATCCATGAGCGCTGAAATCACCACCACCTGGGAGGAGGGGTGGGGACAAATCCACAAAGGAGCTCCAGCCTAGGACCCTTCACTGGCCCACCCTCCCCAGGTACAGGTAGGCCTGAGGGTGGGGGCTCGGGCTCTCCCACCCTCGCCGTCACCCCTCTGGAGGGCACAGGAAGGATTAGAATCTGACTCTCCAGCTATATACATACCTTCCCCAGCCCCTCTCCCACTATGAGAACTTGCTCCAGAGAGCTGACAAGTCCTTGCTTATCTCCAGGGACAGGGAACCCACTATCTCACTGGAAGAGAGCAAACATGGAGAGCCCAGTCTATGCTGAGGGCTGTTCAGGCATTTTCACACACAGTAATTCACTCCTTTAATCCTTCCACCAGCCCTGGGAAACAGGCGCATATCAGTCTTCTTTTATGCAGAAACTAGAGTTCAGAAAGGTTATGTAATTGCGCAAATCCACACAGCTGGGAACTGGTGGTAATTAGGGTAACATACATCTCAGTTTGCATCTGCTGCCCAGGTGTAATAATTAAGGCAGCTCCCTTTCATTCTTGAAAGTGCTCCAGTTTAGAAGATAAATTACAAGGAATCCAGGTCTATGCTCTTGCCCTGAACAATCCAACCTCCTCTCCCAACCCCATTTTTCCAGCCAAAGCCCCAGGGGCTGCTTGCTCAAAACTTCAGGCCCCTGGGGCAGGCCCCAGGGACAGAAGCTGCAGAATTATCAGCCAGCACAGCTAAGCTGTGGTTTTTTATCCAGAAGAGGAAGCGGAGGCTGTGGTCCAGGCCCTCTTGCTCTTAAGAAACTGCTTCTCCTCCTGTGGCTTGGAGCTGCTCTGAGCCCCTAAGGCCCACCCTGTGCTTGGGAGGCTTCCAGAGTCCCCACCCTGGCTCTCCTGCTCTGAGCAGCAGCCTGGGTTGGTGACAGGGGTGAATCTCACCCAAGCCTGTGCCCGCATCCTGACAGAGGCCCCTGAGCAGAGGGACAATGGCCCCTAAGGCCTTTAGTGGAGGCCAGGGTGGAGTCCCCAGGAGGCTCCAGCAGTCACTTCTGACTCAAGGCAGAAATCACGTCCCCAGCGTGGCATCACAGACAGGATTTGGAGAAGCAGGCTGGTGGGACGTGCTCGGGGGACCCAAGCCTCTATCGGCCCCTGCTAGGTGCTCCAGGCCATGGGCCCAGCCCCCGTTTGCTAGGAGTCAAGGGCTCAATTTCCACAGTTGTGCCAGACACCACCAGAGCTGCTAAGACAAGTACCCTTGGCCTTTAGAAAGCTCCTGCCTTTTAAAAAACACTCACTCTCCTGTTCTCCCCACCCCTAGACTGGCTTTCCTCAGCCAGACCCATGTTCCATGTTGGCAAGAGAAGAAGGAAGAAGGAAGCAGAATCCCATAGAGGTTAGAGTGGGCTGCTGGGCCCCTGTTCTGGTTGCGGGGCAGAGGACAGAGGACAGGCAAGAGGCTAGCCGGAAGCCTGAACGTGAGTCCGCACAGCCAAGTGGTTCTGAGGAAGGGAGGCATTTCCCAACCAGGGAGGAGGGCCTGAGGCCATGTCCCTGCTGCCTGCAGGTGTGGGGGATGGGGTTTTGGTGTCGTCACAGCTTGACTGCGTGGTTCCAGCATCCTACAGAGAGTTTGGTGAGCATCAGTAACCTGGATGGCCCCTCAGCCTACTCAGGGGGCCTCTGTCTGTCCCTGTGGGTCCCACACACACGGCCTGTCCTGGTCCCACGTATTCAGCCTCTGCCAGGAGCCTTAAGCTCCCACAGAGGTCGGGCCTTGGCCCCTGCCCAGCTCTGTGTGGGAACAGAGCACACAGGTCCTTGCGTCCCCCTCCGCAGGGCAGGTGACTGGACATCCAGACCCGGTGACCTTCACTGCTCTCGGGACAGGTCTGAAACCCTAGCCTGGAAGGAGGCGTGTTTGAGAAACGAGACCTGCGGCCGGAGTCCCTCTCATGGCTAGCACCCCGGAGCTTCCTCCCCAGCGAGGGGCCCCCAAGCCTCTCGTGACCTGGGGAGCAGGGATCCCTGCTAACCTCAAGACGGAAGCATCAACCTCTGCGGCGGCCGTGGTTTGACGGTTACTGCGAGCTCAGGCCTCCCACGCCAGCCCCACGAGCCTACCACGTGCAGGCCACACGTGCCCCGCCACGGGGGACCGCCATCCACTTGTCACCGCCTGGTCCCGGCTCCCAGCCCAGCGGTCCTGCTCCCTTTGCACTCGCTGGGTGACCTTTGCAAGCTCTGTGGCCTTTCTGAGCCTCAACTTCTCATCTGCACGGTAAACATAGCCGCTGGCCCTGCCGCCCGAGCTGGTTGCCAGCACCTCTGGTCAGAGGTCCCACAAATGTTTGCTGGGCCAAACACAGAGACCCAGGCACGGCCCTGGCACTCGGCAAGGTCACAGGGAGGGAAACAGCGATCGCTCACCCCGGGGGAAGGAGAGGAGAAGCAGTATTGGGGTGTGGGGGTGCTGCGAGAGCCCCCAGGGGAGACCTAGTCCAGTCCAGAGGGCACAGGAAATGAAGTTTGAGCCTTGGAGAATGAGTAGGAATTCAGAACACGAGAAGGACACCCCAGGGAACCGCAGGGGTAAAGGCTGGAGGTGTGATGGAGCTTGGCCTGAGAGAGGACCTCCCCAGGGTTAAGGACGGGCTGCGGGAGGCGGAGAAGCCATGCCAGATGGTCCTGGCTGAGGAGCGGGACCTGTCCCCAGGGAAGGCTCTGAAACCGAAGAGACGTGATCCAATTTGCCTTCGAAAAATTACTCTGACCCTGGGGTCAGAAAAGGATTGGAGTGGGTGAGGCCGGATGCCAGCAGACAGGCAGGAGGCTTTTGCTCATCCAGCAAGAGAAGTAGCAGCTCTCAGGGTAGCAAGGTGACAGGAGTCGACAGATCCCACTGGCCAAGGAGGGGACATGGGGCAGGGACAGGGGCTGTTGACATGCTTTGAAGACATCCCTGAGAGAGAGCGATCCCACATCAGGCAGACCGACAGTCCTGGCCCTTTCCAGGTAGGAGGACGCTTTGTTGCCGGAGGGGTCAATTTGGGTCCAGGCCCCAGTGCAGCCCCCCCGGGGCCCAGGATCTCTGCGATGTGTGGGGTATGCATGTGTGTGCGCGTGAGGGTTCTGTCCAGCCCACGCTGCCTCCTCCAAGCTTGGCAAGTAAATCCGCAAAGGCCACACCAACACCCCGCAAAAAAATGCCAACTCTGTGCTAATTTATTTTTTATATTTAAGAGCATGTGATGAATGCTCTGCTTATTGACCTAGAAAGTCATCCACAGCATGTTTTTGAGAAGCTGAACAGAGTCCTACTCCTTTGCTGTAAATCCATGCCACCCTGCTGCCCAGCCTGGGACCCCAGGTCCCTCGTGAGCTGCAGGAAGGGCCATGCCATAAGGCACAGCACTCAGCATTGTATGTCTCTTAAATGACAGCTCAGCTCATTTTTTTTAAAAGGCTACAGAACAACATGGCTAGTAAAGATTTTGTCCTGTGTGTGTGTGTGTGTGTGTGTGTGTGTGTGTGTGTGTGTGTTTAGATAGAGAGGGTTGCTCACCAAAATATTAACAGTGGAATTGAGATGATTTTTACTTTTCTGAATTGCTTGACTTTTTACAAAAAAACTCTTATCATTTTTATAATCAGAATAAAGCAAGGGAGAGCCACTCGGCCATCTTGGGGTTTGGCTTTGCTCCAGAAGGGCTGTGGGGTCAGAGCCCCCAGTGGACTAGGAATAGGCTGTGGGCCTGGAGCAAGCACCCATTCCCAGGGCCAGCCCAGGGCCAGGAGCAAGCGAGGCCAGCAGGCATCAGTGGATTTGAACTTGCACAGGGTGCTGAGGCTGGAGTGGCCCTGTGGCCTCTAGGCTGGGGAGCCCAGGGTCTGGCCATCGCCACTGGGGCCACCCTGCCCATTCCTGAGCAGAAGGCAACACTTCCCCACCTGGCCACCCTTCTCACTTCCAGGGGACGAGTGCCCTGTGCTGGGTCACCTGCCTAGGTGCCAATGGGGAGCACAGCAGGAGCTCCAGCTCAAGGAGAGGGTGCTGCTCGGGGGAAAGGAGAAGGGGGCCCCAGGTGGCCTGCAAGGACCCCCACCCTACAAGTCCTGCCACTCCCTCCGCAGTCCTTAGCTGAGGTCTGCACTTTGCCCCAGACCGGGGTTCTGGCTGGAAGGACCTAGCACACAGCAGGTGCCTAATAACGTGTTGGATAAGTGGGTGAAGGGGCCGCTATGAAGGCACCTGCCTAGACGGCCCTCCGCATGAGAGGATGAGATAGGAGGATGGGGACGGGGGCCTGGGGCCCACTGGATCTTAAAATCCCGCTGCCCACTTGGTACTGCCAGGCCTGTGGGGAGGCTCCCCGCTTACTGCTTCTGTTGGCTTCACCAAGACAAGTGAAAGTTGCCTTTCAGTTGGCCTCAGTATTCACTTAGATTTCCTTTTGTATGTGTGCATTGATGCTTTTGATTATTAGTGTCTTACTCATTCTCAGAAAGCTGGCCGATTTCCCCATTTACTGATTTTCTGAAGTCCACTCACATGTGGGGAAGACCAGAATGCATGGAGGACTTGGAATTCAAACTAATCATTGCTACCTGTGCAGAGCTTCATCCCAGCTGAGAAGGCAGAAGCCTAGGTCAGTGGTTCTCAAAGGTTCAGCATCTCTGGAGGGCTGGGTAAAACAGTTTCTAGATCAGAAGATCTGGGCTGGGGCCTAAGGGTCTGCATTTCTAACATGCTCCCTGGTGATGCTGAGGCCACCAGCCACCCCGGGCACACTTTTTTTTTTTCTTTTTGACTGCTTTGGGTCTTTGGTGCTATGCGTGGGCTTTTTCTAGTTGCAGCGAGAGGGGGCTGCTCTTCTTGCCGTGTGCGGGCTTCTCATTGCAGTGGCTTCTCTTGTTGCGGAGCACGGGCTCTAAGCACGTGGGCTTCTGTAGTTGTGGTGCGTGGGCTCAGTAGTTGTGGCTCGAGGGCTCTAGAGCGCAGGCTCAGTAGTTGTGGCACACGGGCTTAGTTGCTCCTCGGCATGTGGGATTTTCCCGGACCAGGGATCGAACCCGTGTTCCCTGCATTGGCAGGCCAATTCTTAACCAATGCACCACCAGGGGAGTCCCCGGGCCCACATTTTGAGACCTGCCTAGGGCCGAGGAAAGGGCACCAGGGGTCAGCCCTCAGGGTGAATACAAACCTTAGCTGCTGGGAACTTAACTTTGGGCCTTGGGCAAGGCAACCTCTTTCATCCTTGGTTTCCCGCAATGTCAGCCGAGCCTTTAGGGTGGGCCGGAAGCCTCCAGAGGGTGTTTAGGAATGTGCCTTTGTTTAGGGTGTTTAGGAACAGCCTTGGGTGGTGAGAGCTATTTGCAGGAAGGGGTCTGTTGTCACAGAAAAGCTCCTCCAGCATCCAAGTACGTCTTCAACAGACTCGGCAACAGGGAAGCGGAAGTTTCCCGCAGGCGCTTTGCAGAGAGCACTGGAGGTAAAGGAAACCTTAAAAGCGGTGGAAAGAGCGTAAGTTGAGATTTCCCAGTCCTTGCCAGCCTATGGAGTCAAATGGGGTCACATGACCTCCCAAATTTGCTGGAGAACGGAGTTCTGTCTCCCTGCCAAGCCAGGCAAATGCCACTTCATGATACAGTCCGTTGGGGATTTGAGATAGGGGGCTTGGGGCACCAGTGTGCTACAGAGGCTTTCCAGAAAACCGTCATTTCAGCATCCACTTAGAGCCTGGTCCCTTTGCCTTGACCCTACAACATCCAAAGCCAAACCTCAGAACAGGATGGGGCCAGTCACCCCGCGGGCTGTGTTTCACCAGTTCATAGCGAGGAAGACTATCAAATGGCTCTGGAGTCAGAGTGCTTGAGGTCAGAGGCCAACTGAATCCATTTATTGTGTGACCTTAAGTAAGTTACTTAACTTCTCTGTGCCTGAGAGTGATCATAATAGCATAACCCTATGGGATTGATTGTTATGAGGGTTTAATGAGATAATGCGTGATCAGCAGGTAGCACACTGCCTGGCACTCACTGAACATGAACTTTTGTTATTGTAGCATAGACCCCCCCTATGTGTTGTCTGTTGTATATATCTGTGCAGAAATTGACTGGCGAATAAAGTGGATGTAGTCCTCACTCAGCTCAGCCATTCTCAACCTGATCCTTTTTTTGAAATTGCTCTCTCAAAAAAAGAAGCCACCACCCGAGAGGGCAGTCCTGGAGAGGATGACTTCACCCCGTCTGCACTGGGCACCTGAGAGCATTGGGATGCTGTCTATGAGAGAGAGCTGCAAACTTTCCAAGAATATGGAGATACAGGAGAAATCTGGTTATGGCTTGACTAATAAGGTGGAGGCAGAAACACAAGATTGCATTGGATGCATCAGTGCTTGATACTGGAACGGGAATGGCATTTTACTGGCTAACCTTGTTGGTCTGATAGAGAAGGTAATGAGGGAAACTGGGAGAAAATGAAGATCTTGAAGAATATGGCTTGAGATCACTAAAAGAATAGGAGACAAAATTTGGTTTCTCTAGTATTTCTGAAATGGATTACTCTCCTTCTGCAATACAGCTTTCTGGAAGTATTATAGAGAAAGAAGGTTTATCTAACATTATGTTGAACATAGAAGACTTTTGGGGGCTTCCCTGGTGGTTCAGTGGTTAAGAATCTACCTGCCAATGCAGGAGACACGGGTTCGAGCCCTGGTCCAGGAAGATCCCACATGCTGCTGAGCAACTAAGCCCGTGTGCCACAACTACTGAGCCTGTGCTCTAGAGCCCGAGAGCCACAACTACTGAACCCACATGCCAGAACTACTGAAGCCCGTGCGCCTAGAGCCCATGCTCCACAACAAGAGAAGCCACTGCAATGAGAAGCCTGCACACCACAGTGAAGAGTAGCCCCCGCTCGCCGCAACTAGAGAAAAGCCCACGTGCAGCAATGAAGACCCAATGCAACCAAAACTTAATTAATTAATTATTATTTTTTTTAAGTTATAAAAAAAAGAAGACGACTTTTTGAATCCTTCCACAAGGCTGTCTGGATTTCATATTTGTATTAACAAAGGAACTTTTGGTGCCATAAGCCTTAATCCTGACAATGCAATTGAGAAGAGGAAGCAACATGTGAAATCTCTCTCCAGGATGAGAGAATAAACCTGACACAGAAAATACAAGTGCAAGTAAATGTTTAGTAAGTACACAGGATGCACATGTTGAATAGATAAAGTGGGTTGGTAAAACAAAATCATGAGCCTGTAAGTGGTTGGGTTTTAGAGATCAACCAAGAATAATTTAAAATTTTCTTTTGTATTTGAGATGTAAATATTTTTCTTTCTGATTAAAAAAAATTCCTGTAACTGCCGAACAGTTAAAAACTTTAAAGCAGTAAATGAATTTACAAAAATTAAAAAAAAAAAAAAAAAAAAAAAAAAAAAAAAAAGCCTCCTTCAGGCATGGACACATCCAGCTATCTAATCATCATAAGCAACCAGATTCTGGGTTCTGGAAATTGGCAGACAGCACCTCCTAACATAGGAGGTCTCAATACAGACTCTAGGAACCCCTGGAAGACCCAGGGATGGATGTCAGAGGGTGTATAAACCTCTAACTTGTATGTACTCTTTTTGTTTGTCTGTGCAGATTTCTGGGAGAAGGGCCACGACTTTCTTCAGATGGTCAAAGAGGCCAGCACCCCTAAAAAGTTAAGAGACCCTGCCTCAGAGAGACTGAAAAAGGCCTCAGCAGGCTCCCTGGACAGTACAGCTCCTCCCAGGAGCACACAGGGGCTCCCTGAAACCAAGACCCAGGACTGAGCTAGCTCTGCACCTCCTTACCTGAGAGCCAAGCCTTCTCCAAAGTGCGGAGAGGACTCAACACTACAAAATGGTGAGAACAAATTAAGAATTGTAAACACCAGGCAAAAAAGCCTGATGACAGTTCTCCATAATGACCAGCTGCCTGCAATCTGGTGGGGGAGACAAGCCTTGGGGAAGAGGGAGGGAGCTGTCCCATCACAGACCAAGCAGATGGTGTGCTCGGCGTGGTGGCTGGGACAGCCGGAGGATTGGGCATGGAGAGGTGTACAGAGTCCATGGTGCAGCTCAGACTAAAACAGTCGAAGGAGCTGCAGAACAGGGTGAGTGCAGGCTCTGGGGCATATCAGCCATGTGAGCCCTTAGCTTCCCTTAGCCTCGCTTTCTCATCTGAAAAATGGGATTTGGTGGGATGGTGGTAGATACCTGGCCTGTCTCCTCCTGGGCTTGCTGTAGAGCCAAGAAGCCCGTGCATGTTGTGATGGGTTCAAGGTCAGCTGCAGCAGCAGCTGGAGCCTGGGTGGCCTGAGTCTGAATCCCAAGGTGGCACTTCCTCCCTGGGCGCTCCTGTGTCTAATGGGGTCAGGGTGGTCCTGCCACAGGCTCACTTCCTGGACTTCCCAGAGCATGGTGAGCGCTGAGCAAGCCGTGGCCACCGGCCTCATTCACAAGCTCAGCGGGACACCCTCGGGGGCTACTGTCAGCGCCCCCTGTTTTGGTAAGAGCTGTGCAAACAGAGGGCTGGGATTGAACAACAGAGAGGAATCCAGGTGGGGGTGGGAGAGGAGGAGGAGGGGGCGTTTAGCAAGGAAAGAGCAGAAATGGCCCAGAGAGAAAAGCAGTTGCAGCTTTATTATGGGGAAGGATGAGATTCCTTTTCCCCATCTCGTCACAAAAATACTCCGATCAAGTATTTCTTGTTCCCTGTGGAGTGGATCTATTCCGAGCTCAGCAGCTCCATTACAGGAAGCCTGCGCTTCCCATGCCTTTACAGGAATCCACCCTTACCGCAACCTGTGAGAGGGTCCTGCTAGTCCCTGAGGCAGCTGAGCCCTGAAACCAGGCAGGTGTTGGGCCAGGGATTCTCCTCAGGCTGCCTGATGTCACCAGGCTGGTGGGGCAGGACGAGAACAGGCCAGGGGCTGACAACACCCAGGATACGCTGAGAGCTCGACCCAGCTGCCCAGAGGCTCCTGGCCCATCCTTTTTTTTTTTTTTTTTGACCAAGTCCCACGGCATGCAGGATCTTCCCTGACAGGGATTGAACCTGCACCCCTGCAGTGGAAGTGCAGAGTCTTAACCACTGCACCTCCAGGGAAGTCCCTGGCCCATCCTCTTGATGGAGGGTCAAGCTGCACTGCCCTGTCATGGCCCATACTGCTCCTGCAGCCCCTTCCCTGGGCAGGTGGGGGACCCTTCCAGAAAGGCCTGACCGACCCTTCTTTAGCCTTGATCCCAGATTCCCCACCTATTCTGATGCTGCTTCCTCACCAGGACAACTCAACCTGCCTCCTGGCCCAAGGTCCTGACCAGGTCCTGGGCTGGTGATGAGAGCGTGGCTGTGGGGCAGTGGGTGAATGGGGTGAGGCAGGTATGAGGGGAAGTGGGGTCACTCCTCCTGGGAGGGCTTGGATTGGTGGTGTGCCTCCTGGCCTGGCCCCTGTCCCCAGTGACGCTCCGGACCGAATTTCCCCAGGGGAAGGGCCACAACCATATATTCTCTTCAAGGCCCCAAGATGGGAAGTGAGCTGCTCATGCCACAGGCAGAGACCTTCCTGCCCTCTGAGGTTGGCTACCCTGATCCCGAGGCCCCATATCTGGGGTTGGAATTTCCAGTTCTTCAAACCTGTCTGTTCAGTTCTTCAAACCTGTTGCTGACTTGCTACGTGACCTTGGGCAAGTCACTTCGCTCTCTGGGCCTCAGAATCCTCACCAATAGAATGAATGATCCAATATGCCCACCCACTAGGACATTCCAAAACTATGAAATGTTCATAGCCATGTGATTTTTACATAATCAGAGACACATTCCTTTAATCTGACAAAAATGTAAATGGCCCTGGTAAATGACTCAGCAGTCCTCAACCCTGACCTGTACACCCACATCACTTGGGATGGGAAGGGAGAGGTCCCACCCAGACCCACAGAATCCGAGTCTCTGGGCCTCTAGGCCTCTGGGTGGGCAGGACCTGGAGATTTGCATTTAAGAGGCTGCCTAGGAGAGGATTTCAGACTTCAGAAGGCAGAGTGAGGGGAGAACACAGACTCTCCCTACCCCAGTACCTACCTGACAAAGTGAGCAACAACGACAAATTATGAAGAGAATGAGCCAACAATCTCCAGAGCAGTGGCCTCCAGGGCCCCCCGTCCTCACGAATCCTGGGCTGCCTGGGACATGGGAGTAGGACACAGGCATGACTGGCTGGGCAGAGGGGGTCTGGGGTGCAGGGTATGTGAGGGATGGCAGGAAACAGAAGACCTGTGCCCCCAGCAAGGGTGGCCTCGGTCGGGGGAGTCTCCCCCAACCCCTGCACATTTGGGCTCCCAAAAAGCAGACTAAAAACAACACAGCTCTCGAAACCGTCCTTCTGGGGGAAGGCATCCTGGTTCCCATGTGAGAAGTGGTGGAGTTGCTCAAATTAACTGAGCAAGATGAAAAGAACTCGCAAAGCCACCCTGCCAACTGCCAGGAAGGGGAAGGAAATCTTATGAGGGCACGTCGGAGGGGATGGGGCTGAGGATCAAAGGCAGCTTCCCTGAAACTAATAGCTTCAGGAGAGAGAAAAGTTAATGAGAAGATGAGTCAGATATAAAAAGAGCACAGAGGAGAGATGATTAAAAAATAGCATCAGGGGCTTCCCTGGTGACGTAGTGGTTAAGAATCCACCTGCCAATGCAGGGGACACGGGTTGGAGCCCTGGTCCGGGAAGATCCCACATGCCGTGGAGCAGCTAAGCCCTTGCACCACAACTACTGAGCCTGCGCTCTAGAGCCCGCGAGCCACAGCTACTGAAGCCTGTGTGCCTAGAGCCCGTGCTCCACAACAAGAGAAGCCAACCCAATGAGAAGCCTGCACACCGCAACAAAGAGCAACCCCCGCTCGCTGCAACTAGAGAAAGCCCGCGCGCAGCAACGAAGGCCCAACGCAGCCAAAAATAAATTAATTAATTAATTTTAAAAAAATATATATATATAGCATCAGGAGATGCAAAGAGCTTGAAGAGGAAAGGACACACACTAAGGACCCAAACAGGACCACTGCACATCTAAAAGCGGAGTTACAACACAGGGCCCAGGTCTGAAAAGCAAATTCATGGCACAGAGAGAAACTTGAACTAGTCACAGTGAATTCAGAAAAAGAGGACACATAAATTCAAACTAAAGAGAAGATGATCATTATGGAACACAGACCTTCCCACCTCAGAAGGCTTGGAGTCCCTGAAGTAGATTATCCAACAACTAAAGCAAAAGAATGTTTAGAGAAACTCTCCCTGAAACAAAGGGAGAACCCACTGTGTTGATTGAAAGGGTATAAGAGGGATTCAGACTGATTGACACCGGGAGCACACTGAATCCGGTGGAGTTGCTGGACTTTAAGGATAAAGAAAACAACCCTTCAGGCACCCATGAGGAAAAACCAAGTCAACAATGAGGGGAGAGAAAAATCAGTCTGGCCTCATGAAAAGAAAATAAAAATGGAGTCAGTATTGCTAAGGGAGCTCTCTAAAATGGAGCCGGAGGCCACTGAGGGAGTGTGACTTAAGCACGCCTCAGCCGAGATGGAATCTTCTCGTCTTAACACAGGCATCCAGAACATCTGTCCAATGTCCCAGAAACTCCAGATACTTATTGGACCCTTACCCTCAAATAATTCATGACAGTCAGTCCCTTAAGGACAAATATTTCCTTTCTTGCGTCAGTACAGCCTCGTGGCTTTTGCCTTTACAAGCCCCTGACTCTTCCTCTCCCCTGGAACACTTTTTTGGTTTTACCCAAGTCTGTGTCTCCTGACTTAAAATCCTTAAGACCCCAAATAAACTCTTTCCTTATTTGTAGCCTTGTGAGGGTTGTCTTTTATTTGTTTGTTTGTTTGTTTTTGGTTGACAGCCTCAGATTTTTCCACAGCAACATTCAAGACCAGAAGACAAGGGAGCTGAGTGTTCAAAGTGGTATGGAAAGGGGGAAACCAAGAATTTGACACCCAGTGAGGTTGTTTGGATTCGTAGACAACATGGAAAGGGTCGAGGAAAATAGCACCCTTGAGCCTTTTTTTGAAGAAAAAAAAAAAAAACATACTCAGCTGTGAAATCTAGCTAACCATTAAAAGTGTTCGTTTTGGGGAGTTCCCTGGCGGTCCAGTGGTTAGGATTC
The DNA here is from genome assembly GCF_000442215.2 of Lipotes vexillifer. NCBI lineage: Eukaryota > Metazoa > Chordata > Mammalia > Artiodactyla > Lipotidae > Lipotes > Lipotes vexillifer. The sequence goes on along the minus strand of NW_006798464.1, from coordinate 1,604,630 downwards.
GGCACTTTCACTGCCATGGCCCCAGGTTCAGTCCCTGGTTGGGGAACTAAAATCCCTCAAGCCACACAGCACAGCCAAAAAAAAAAGTGTCCATTTTTCAATGGTAAAATCATGACTCTCAGACAATATAAAATGAACACATGTCAAAATTTTTATTAAACTCATTAAGTAATTAGGGAACAAGTAATATTTTCCAGTTGATTCAGAGGAAAATTGGAACAACACACACATATATAGGCAGATAAGAAATACTGAAATGAATTTACATATACGTGTAAAACTGATCAATGGCCACAGACAGCAGTCAGTTGTATTCCACTGGACAAAATCCATTTGCATTTCTGATGGACAAGCCCTACTCTAGGTTTTCTACAACTTAGATTTGCTCAAAGACAATGAATGGCATGAGTCCCTAAATGCAGGACACCCACCAGTCTTTTTTGTTGTTGGTCTCATTCAAAGTCCTTCCCAGATTTTCCTGATTCAGCCAAGAAATGACTCCGAGTGCAAAACTCAGGGGGCACAGTGAGCTTAAAAAATGGAATGGAATCTATTTAAGTACAGGACTAAGACGAAATAGTAGAATTATAGTTGCAGAACAGAGTATAAGTGTTATAAACCTTGACAAAGTGAAAATATTAGCATCAAAATCAGGAACTGTAGCATGTGAGGAGGGAGAATGTATACAGGAAGTGATCATCTTTTTCATCCCAAGAAATACTGAGCCTGCCAAAAGTGAAGGGTTTATTCTTTTTCCCCAAGACTCCAATCTCTTAATGAGTTTCATAATTTTTTTCTTACTGTTGGAGACATTCATTATGAACTAATATCTCTGTAGAAAGTAAAAATTTATTTAAGATTCAGCAATTTTTTCATTTTCTTTCTGTTAAACTCAATTAAAATTAAGTAGTTTAAAATATAGCACGTGTGGTACAATCCCATTTTTAAAAATTATTTCCACCTATTTACCTTTCTACCTGTACCTTGTTGTCCCTCCAAAGTTCTCTGTGTACAGATGACGTTCACCAAATGTTAACAGTAAATGGTGGGCTGTATTAAGCATCTACTCTGTGCCAGAAAGTTCTAGGAGCTGAGAATACAGCAGAGAACAGAAGAGATAAATATCCTGTGCTCAGGAAGTTGGCATTCTAATGGGGGGATTTATGGCTTCCTTCTTTGTACTTTTCTAGATTGCTTGTTTTGTTTTGTCTGAGAACGAGCATATGTCATTTTTATATAAACAATGGTCATTACCTTCACACACACCTCAGATGATTCTTCTGAATAGCCAGAGTTGAGAACCACTACATTTTAAGCTGTATGAGTCATTAACACTTTAATGTAAATAAGGTTTTTAGGAAGGCAGCATGAGGACCCAGAGTCTCTGCAGATCCCGACCTGGGCACCTAAATCCTGGGAAGAGCTGAAGAGGGGAGTTGGTTTCCAGGATCTTCAGCCCCTCTCGGCTGGAAGAACCATTGAGCTTGTCTCCTGGCCCCTCGGCCAGAGTTTCCTGTCCCTGTCCTGGGATCCTAAGCCTGTGAGACAAGATGCCCATTCTCGCTGGCCCTGGACCCAGGCAGCTGAGGGCCCGGCCCAGCCCTGGTAAGTGTCTGGGATGTGCCCGGCCAGGGTTCTCCCTGTAGCCTTGGGGACACCGAGCCCCATCTGACTCCACTGCCCTCACCTCCCACTTCCACCTCTTGAGTGCAGCCCTGACCTTCTCCATTTGCCCCCTCACTCTAGCCACCCTGGCCTAAGTTCGCCTTCCCCACACCACCTGGCCTTTGCACATGCTTTTTCCTCCACCGGAATCCCCTTCCTACCCTCCTTCCCTCACCCCTAGATCCCAAGACCCCCTCCTCTGCAGGCCTCCCTGACATACCTCCCAAACCCACAGGTCAGGCCCCTGCCCGCTTCTGTGGGCTGTGAACTGCCCTGGCCCCCGTGGGCCAGCCTGCTCTGCTCAGCCCTATGGCCCAGTGCCAGCCAGGGCCTGGTGTCGGGGAGCCAGGAAGGTATGTGAGTGAGACTGGGACTTGGCCTCTTACCAGTAGGGTGACCTCAGCCAGGTCCCTTGTCCTCGCTGACTATTTCCTCATCTGAAAAATAAGGACATTGTATGTTTGTTTTTTCGGTTGGTTTTTTTTTTTTTTGGCCGCTCTGTGTGGAGGCATGTGGGATCTTAGTTTCCCAACCAGGGATAGAACCTGCACCACCTGCAATGGAAGTACAAGGTCTTAACCACTGGACCGCAAAGGAAGTCCCTTTTTGTTTGTTTGTTTTATAAATTTATTTATTTGTTTGTTTTATTTTTGGCTGCGTTGGGTCTTTGTTGCTGCACACAGGCTTTCTCTAGTTGCAGCGAGCGGGGGCTACTCTCTGTTGCGGTGCGTGGGCTTCTCATTGCAGTGGCTTCTCGTTGCGGAGCACGGGCTCTAGGCACGCGGGCTCAGTAGTTGTGGCTCACGGGCTCTAGAGCACAGACTCAGTACTTGTGGTGCACGGGCTTAGTTGCTCTGCGGCGTGTGGGATCTTCCCCGGCCAGGGATTGAACCCATGTCCCCTGCGTTGGCAGGCAGATTCTTATCCACTGGGCCACCAGGGAAGCCCTGTTTGTTTTTTTTTAATAAGGACATTGTAAATCTTCTTCATGGGGTCCTTGAAAGATATAAAAAAGATAACATGTATTTCTTATTTTAAAGTTTATTAAAAGAATAACAATGAGATATAAGCTTAAAGGAGGAGGGGAAGTGAAAGGGGGAAATCAAGTCAGTAACAGAAGAAAAGTGATAGAGTTTAATTGAGAAAAAAAAGTCCAACTTTCCTGAGGGGAAAGAGATTCCCTACAGAGCCCACTGAGGGTCTGTGGGTCCAGGGGGTTGGACACCATCAGACACCATAGAGGACCCTGGGCAGGGCTGGGTCCCCGGCCTCCAGGCCCAGTGGGAACTTCCTTCTCAGACCCCCGTGCCTTCCAGCTCAGCATACCCTGTGCCCCTTAGAACCCTGGGAAGCATCACCCCACACAGTATCCACCAGCTCCCCCAGAAGTTCCCTCGAATCGTTTTCTCTATTCACGTAGCAAGCTCGCTGAGCAAACGCAGCTCTGGGGCAAGCCCCCAGCACCCGTGGGTGAATTGAGGTCACCACCACCCCAGCAGTGCCCGGTGAATCTCCAGGCGGGGGGGGGGGG
>NW_006798464.1:1578874-1601250 GCF_000442215.2 Lipotes vexillifer | reverse complement strand
CCCGGGGGGGGGGGGGGGGGGCTGGAGGGGGCGGGGGTGAGGGCTGGGGCTGTCACCCTGTGTCGCCTGATGTGCCTCCTCCTCCCTCAGGAAACAGCGGCGTGACGTCTTCCCCTCGTCTGCCGTGGGCGCACACAGAGCGTGTGACAGGCAAGGCCGCAGCCTGAGCCCCTGTTCCTCCCTGCCCGCGGCTCCCCCACCTTCCTGAACCCACCCGGCCTCTGATCTGCACGCCCACAGTTCCCGCTGGGCAGAACTTGAAAGTCACATTCACCTCTGTCGGACACCTACTCTGTGTACCAGGTGCTCACCTCACCTGCGAGGTAGGTAAATTGTCCCCATTTTACAGATGGGGAGACTGAGGCAAAAAAGCAGCGAATGGGTTGCTGTAGGCCACACAGCTGGGATTGGCAGCCCACCTGGCTCTGAGGTCTTCCAGCTCACCTTTCTGCCCCAGCCCCAGTACCCAGCAGGGACAGAGCAGTGTGATGCAGAGGGCACTGAGTGAGGCTGCATGGGGAGGGGGCCTCTGAGGGACATGGGAGCCCCGGCTGCAGGGTTTATGGCAGCCTGTGTGTGTGTGTAGGATAAATTCTCCAGGGCTCCGGCAGGTCCCACAGATGGGATGCTGGGCCTCTCGCCAGGAGGACACAGTTTCCAGGAGGACCCCTCACTGGGACTCACCCAAGCTCACTCCAGGCCCAGCCAGTCCCCAAGAGCCAATTGCCCAGAAAGACTGCCCAGAACCACCAATAGCCTTTCCCTATGCCAGAGATCTGTTTGGTTGGCTAGTTGGGTTTTTTTAGCCAAAGGTCAGTGCTGGGCTACACTCTTGGGTGCACAAGGTATAGAGCTGGTCTGGGCAGATTGTTATGCAACTCAAACAAGAAAGCAGAGCTTGGGGAGCAGAGAGGTTCCTGCTGGGCTGCCTGCCAGGGAAGAAGGGGATGTAGGGGCCCCACCCATGCAGAAGGCCTGAGGGGTTCAGGGAAGGTGCAGTGACCACCCAGTCCCAGGGAAATGGGTCCAGCCATCGCCCCAGTCCCTCATCCCCATTCCCTGCATTCCTGGGAGTCTGTCCAGAGTGTCTACGTGAGCTCAGAAGCCAGTCTGGGCAGTTACTGAGACTGGATGGCCATTTCCTTCCCCTTTGCCAGCTCTGGCCCCTCAGCTGCCTACACAGGGTCCCCCACTGATGCAGAAACATCCAGTGGGGCCTCCCCTGTGCCCACAGCCCTGACCCTTCAGCATGGTAGTGAGCTCTGTGACAGCAGAGTGGGTCTGGGTCATGGGTGCCCAGCACAGAGCCTGGCACATCACAGATGCCCAGTGCTGTGCCCCACTGAACACCCTGACAGCAGCACAGCGGCAGGGAATGGGGACAAAGCCGTGCCTGGCCGAGGGCCCCCAAACAAGACCCACCCTGGGGAGGACAGGAAAGGAGGGTTCCATCAGCACTTCAGCCAGAGCTACCAGCAACAAATTAACGAGAGAGGAGGAAGAGAAATGAAGAAATCCTTCCCCCAGAGCCTGAGGCCACTTGGGGCGAGGCTGGAGGAGCCCAAGCCAGCTTCCTTCAAATGGTACATATATTATATGACATTCCTAGATAGAGAGTCCAGTTTCTTTCACCTTCTTTTGTGCATTTCAGGAATTTTTTTAGCTAATTAACTTAAGGGCTCTGGTGCCTAGGATTGGGGATTCTAACAAGCCTGGTTTCAGACACAAGGCTTCAGGTGTCCCTGCTCACTTCTGTTCTTAGTAAGTTTTCCCTGCGTCTGTGCGCCCGGGCAAGCTCATTAAACAAAGTGGCCATGCCGATTGTCTGCTCCCTGACTGCCGGTGAGGAAAGACTGCTTCAATGGTGGTGTCAGAAGATGCAATGGATCCCACTGCAGAAGTGCATTCAACTCCCCTGCAGACACACTAATCAAGAGGTGACACAGAGCCACGCAATCCCCAGTTTCCATACACATCGATGCCTGGCAACTAGCATGTTTTCGTTTTACTCCAGCTGCCTCCACCCTTCGTAAGTGGAGGCTGAAAAACCAGCCATTTCGGCAGCTCCTGACCGTCTGCTCCGGTGAGGATCTGGGTCATCCCACCCGCTGCTCACTGCCGGGTGCTGAGGGCAAGCCTCCGGGCCTTTGCTTGTATGTCCCTCTGCCTGGGGAGCCTCCTGCTACTATCCTTTTAGAAAGAGGTAGAATCGTGACTGTCACACATATATAAAAATGAACAGGTGTTAAAGAGTGTATTATGGGCTTCCCTGATGGCGCAGTTGTTGAGAGTCCGCCTGCCGAGGCAGGGGACACGGGTTCGTGCCCCGGTCTGGGAAGATCCCACATGCCGTGGAGCAGCTAGGCCCGTGAGCCATGGCTGCTGAGCCTGCGTCGGGTTTGTGCCCCGGTCCGGGAAGATCCCACATGCTGCGGAGTGGCTGGGCCTGTGAGCTATGGCCGCTGAGCCTGCGCGTCCGGCGCCTATGCTCCGCAATAGGAGAGGCCACAACAGTGAGAGGCCCACGTACCACAACCGAAAAAAAAAAAAAAAAAAAAAGAGTGTATTATACTCCTAAATCAATAAGAGAGGTATTATAATCAGTTCAAAAGAGAATGTGAAGAACAGACACATTTATTGATCAGGACTATTGAAATCAATGTGGACACAGAGGCAATACTGAGGAGGGGAAGTCAGTCTGTTCTACAGGACAGTTCAGAATCTACAGTGTAGACAGGAATTAGTTTGAATCAGTTACCTGCAATTTGCAGAGTTGTAAAATAGCCTTCATAGACTGGAATCCGATAATCCTAGGGATGTTCTGCAAGTTGAGATACTGCAGAGCTTTTCCACAGATTGTACAAAGACTCGCCTTCAGCCTTGACCACCCAACGTCCTTCACCTGACCTGCTTGAGGCCACGCCTCCTCAAGGACGCCCTCCCTGGCTCCAGGCGGGGTAGGTGCCATCCACTGAGCCCCCCAGTCCCTGCAACTTCTGATCACACTGTCTCCTCCGTCAGACTATGAGATTCTTAAAAAAGAAGTTGCATCTTCTTGGGACTTCCCTGGCAGTCCAGTGGTTAAGACTCTGTGCTTCCACTGAAGGGGACATGGGTTCAGTCCCTGGTTGGGAAACTAAGATCCTGCATGCCTCGCAGTGCAGCCGAAAATAAATAAATAAATAGAAGTTGCATCTTCTCTACCTGTCATTGTGCCTGTGAGAACTCAAGAGACATTTGTTGAATGAATGAATGAGAGAACAAAGGAACAATACAGGGTCCTTAAACCAGGGTGGTCCACGGGGTGCCCCCATAAGACAGTAAAAGACCTGTGATGCAGCAGTTGAAGGTCAGCAGTGCCTCGTGAAAATGTGTACGTCTCTAGCTTCATCTTACTAAGGGCATCTCAGAAATAAGGCTCTGAGAGCAGACAAGCTTGGAAATGATGGGTTAAACATAAACAGCTTCTTTGCTTTTTCCCTTTTCATCACAGCACATCTGAGAGCATTTGATATATCAGAGTGACTTATGAATCTCTCAGAAGGAGAATGCAATGTTCCAGCATTGTACATGCTTATCGGATGGTGAAGCAAAGTTTTTAAATGGAGCAAAGGCAAAGGTTCTGGAGAATTCACATTGAGAAACACCAATTTAATCCAACTGACTTGATGTATTTAATAATACATAAATTATTATCCCCTGGGTCAGAATTCTGGCTCCAGCGTTAGTGTTCCTGTGGCCTTGGACAAGTTAATGTCTCTGCACCTCAGTGTTTTCATCTATAAAATGGGACTAAACTTACTTCAGAGTTGCTGGGGGGGGATCAAGTCAGTTACTGTGAGGAAAACACTTAGCATAGCGCCTGGTACACGGTGTACTCAATAAATGTGAACCATATCATTACTGTTTATAAAAACATGAAGGGCCATTTATTGACTTGCCTTTGCATCATCTCACTTGATCCTCACAACAAGCCTGAGGCCAGATGAGGAAGATGAGGCAGATGAGGACAGAACATTTAGGAGGTGAAGTCACTGGCCCAAGGCCTTGCAGCCGGCAAGCATCCAACATTCTTGGACCAGGCGCGAGGCCCTAAGAACAAGCTTAGCCAAGGGCTTGGCGTGAAGCAGTTGCTTAAGGAAGACTGGTTTCTCCTCTCCCACCCTTGTCCCTCCTTCCCTTACAGCCAAGAGTCATGCTGGGCCCCAGTGTGAAGGTCACCCCTGGCCAGGGTTGTGGTGGGATGGACAGTGCTCAAGCCAAGGGCTCCCAGGTGCACGGGCAGCAAAGGACACAGGCTGAGCCTGGCCTTCCTCCCCACCCCCAGCTGAGACGCTCCTTGCCCTTTCTTTTCCTCATCTTTCCCGCCACCCCGGCCCAACACGCCCCCATTTTTATCTGGCGAATTGAGAACCCAGGGGTCCCTCCCTGCTCTTCAGCCATCCTGGTGACAGGGCTTCACTCTCAACACACACAAGAGGCTTAAAATCGTTCTTGATTTTAAGAACGAAGCCTGCACCCTGGGCCTCAAGCTGGCCGGCTGGCCAGGCCACCTGGGGCTGCCCACAGGCTAAATGCAGACCTACACAGAGCCCCACCCCGCCCAAAACACTGCCCCGACTGAAGGCTTGCTCAGAAAAATGACTCAGCTTGAGTGCTCAGACGCAATTTTCCACGTTTTATGGACTAAAGGTGTTTTCATAATAGCTGGGGATGATGAGCCAGAAGCAGGCTGTAAACAGAGCAAAAAAACCCGCCCTGGTCTGAGGCCCCAAACACAGGCAGGGCCTCTGAGGCTATAAGCTTCTCCACAGTGGTGGCAGGGCCTCCTTCATGCCCACGTGCCAAGGGCTCCTTCCTTCACCCTGGCTGATAGCACAGGCCCCGCCCACCCCCCACCCCCAAATGACATGGAGACTCACCCAGGCCACTTCCTTTACTGAGGAGGGAGTTGAGTAACAAAGCTGGTCCTGCAGCCTAAGCGGCCTACTCAATCCTCCCCAGGTGCCTCGCGCCTCCTGTGAGTCTGGAGGCCAGTGTCCTGGGACCATGAATCTGGGGGCCCTGCTCTGAGCCAGGGTAGGGGTGGGGAGGTGCCATCGCACGGGCAGGGAAGATGTTCCTCCCCACCAGCGATGACAGTCGTGGTTGGGAGAAATGACACACATGTGCTGAAACAACTAATGGTGTTAAACTAGGAGGATGGTGCTTAATCCTCCCTAAGGCATCAGATGAAAGGTCTGCAGGAGGTGGGGCCTGCCGGCTCACTCCCCCCACCAAACCCCACTCATTCATTCATTCATTCATTCATTTGTCAGGCACTTTCTAAGGGCCCACCTGTCAGCTTCACCGCAGGCCTTACCATCTCAGCAAATGGCACCACCAGCTACTTTGGCCAAAAAAAAAAAGGAGTCATCTTTGATCCCCAATTTTTCTGATCCATCAGCAAATCCCGTCTGCTTTACATCCATTACATATCCAACATCAGCCCACGCCTCGGCCATGCTGCTCGCCTCTGGCTTGGATACTGCAGCAGCCACCAGCTGGACTCTTGACCCTTTGCCTTGGCCTCTAAAATCCATTTCTTCAGTCCTCAAAGTGACCTCGACACAGCGTCATTCTGACTCCACCATTTCCTGTCTTCAAGTCCTCCACTGTGTCCTACTAAATATTAAAACTTTTAGGACTTCCCTGGTGGCGCAGTGGTTAAGAATCCGCCTGCCAATGCAGGGGACACAGGTTCGAGCCCTGGACCGGGAAGATCCCACATGTGGCAGAGCAACTAAGCCCCTGCGCCACAACTACTGAGCCTGTGCTCTAGAGCCCGTGAGCCACAACTACTGAAGCCTGTGCGCCTAGAGCCTGTGCTCCGCAACAAGAGAAGCCACTGCAGTGAGGAGCCCGCGCACCACAAAGAAGAGTAACCCCTGCTCGCTGCAACTAGAGAAGGCCTGTGCGCAGCAGTGAAGACCCAACGCAGCCAAAAATAAATAAATAAATTTATTTTTTTAAAAAACCTTTTAAGGAAATTAAGCAGACCACCTTCAGCATCAGGCTATAAAGAGATAAAATGAACAGAAGAGAAGGAAGGGCCCAGAGGTGGAACTGTGCATAAACGAGAACTTGCTATATGACAGGGAGGCATCACCAGCCAATGGGGAAAAGACAGACTCTTTTATAAATGGTGTTGGGACAAGTGGTGATCCATATGGAAAAAAGTAAAATTAGATCCCCAACTAACACCACACACACAACTCCAGGTGGATTCCAGGCTTACTTGTGAATGACAAAATTTTTAACACATTTAGAAGAAAATCGAGGAGAATATTTTTATGACCTCAGGGTAAGGAAGGATTTCTTTTTTAAACAAACCTTTTGTTAATTAGAATATGCATTTAAAAAGTGCACATTATAAGTGTGCAGCTCCATAAAATTTCACAAAGTGAACCCAGCTTTGTACTCTGCACCCACACCAAGAAATAGGATGCAACCCAGCAACTCGGAGAGCTTCCCTGTGCTTTTTGATAGGGAAGAATATCATAGGTGCAAAAAGCATCAGCTGTGAAGGAAAATATAATGAGTTTGATAACATTAACATTCAAATCTTCAGTTCAACAAAAAATACCATAAACAAGATTGAAAGATATGCCACAATCTGGGAGGAGATACTTGCAATACATACGACCAGCAGGAGATTGGTTTCCAGAATATATAAAGGACTTCTGCAAATCAAGAAGACGACCAACCCAACAGAAAATTCAGCAGAAGTTGTGAACAAATACCTCCTAGGAAAAGAAACCCGTATGTATGGCCAATAATCATATGAGAAAAGAGGCTCTACCTTGCTGGTATCAGAGAAATGTAAATTAAAGCAACAATGAGATATTATGTCTCACCCATCAAATTGGCAAAAATTAAAACAAAACAAAACTGGCGTTTCCCAATGTGGCCCCCACGGCTGATGGAGGAATAGATAAGGCCACTTGACAGGGGCATGATGTGGTATCTTGCCAGGTTGAAGGCAAGCATATCCATGACCTAGCCTTTCCTCCCTCAAGTACAGACTCTACAGAAGCTCTCATCTGAGTGCCCCGGGAGGGAAATTGGAAACATCATCAAAGTAAGAGACAGTCATGCAGTGGAAATGGCCTGGCAATTAAAGTAAGCAAAATAGAAGTGAATTATCAATTAGATACAGCAAACAGAACATGTGTTCAAGGCAAGACATGAGAGGTGGGAGCAAAACCAGAGCCTTCGGGAGGAGAGAGAGCCCACCTGAAGGGGCTGACCATGGGGAGGTGAGACACAGGCTGGGCCTTGAGCACTGGGGAGAATTTACACTTGAAGAAATGGGAGAAAAAAACCCTTTCTTTCTTTCTTCTTTTTTTTGGTCTCACTCATTTTACGAGTAATAAAGGTAAGCTCCAAGAAGGGAAATGACTTGCCTGCCACATTGGGGACCAAGCTGAGATGGTAAGTGGGCCTCACCTGCAATTCTGAGTGCTTTCTCTTCTGCCCCCTGTCCCCTCCTCCCCATCCAACGGCCCCACCTCACAAAGGGCTGGACCAGTGCAGTACCCCCCTGCCTCTTGTTCTCCACTCTGCATGTGGCCTCAGAGGCTTTCTTAGCCCAGCACTGTAGTCACACAGCTCCCCTGCTCAGAAGCATCTACAGCTCCCCTCAGCTCCAAGTCCAAACCCTTAGTGGTCTCCTATTCGAGGGAGTGATACATTTTTTACTAGGCTCACAGATTCTGTGGGCCAAGAATTTGGACAGGGCTCCAAGGGGCCAGCTTGTGTCTGCTCCACAACATCTGGAGCCTCAGCTGGAGGACTTGAAAGCAAAGGGCTGCAACCCTGAAGGCACCTTCATTCCCATGGAGTGATTGACGCTGGAGACGGATCAGCAGAGATCTTAGCTGGGCACTGGCTGGAACTTCTACATGAGGCCCTGCTGTGTGTCCTGGGCTTCCTCACAACGTGGCTGATGGGGTCAAAGTTCAAGAGGGAGAAATAGAGAGAGGGGGCCAGAAGACTTACCACTTTTTGTGACCTAGCCTTGAAGCCCACACTGCATCACTTCTGCTGCATTTTCTTCATCAAAGCGGCTACTAGGACTTCCCTGGTGGTGCAGTGGTTAAGAATCCGCCTGCCAATGCAGGGGACACGGGTTCGAGCCCTGGTCTGGGAAGATCCCACATGCCGCGGAGCAACTAAGCCCGTGCGCCACAACTACTGAGCCCACGTGCTGCAACTACTGAAGCCCGCGTGCCTAGAGCCTGTGCTCCGCAACAAAAGCCACCGCAGTGAGAAGCCAGCGCACCGCAACGAAGAGTAGCCCCCACTCACCGCAACTAGAGAAAACCCGTGCACAGCAACGAAGACCCAACACAGCCAAAAATAAATAAATAAATTTACTTAAAAAAAAAAAAAAAAAGCAGCTACTAAATCCTGCTCAATCTCAGGAGAGGAGAGGGAGCAGCAAGCTTTTAGAAGACCACGTGGGACCAGAAATACTTCTGTGGCCATTTTTAGACAGTAGACATAGGAAAACACTAGTATTTAGAGCTGAGTTGGGGCAGATTCACAGCAGCTCTTGAATAGGAGCCTCTCAGGCCATGTGCAAAGTGGAGAACAAGAGGCAGGGAGGCCAATGAGGAGGCTACTGCACCCAGTCCAGGCCTTTGTGAGGTGGGGCCATAAGGGCTGGGAGGAAGGGAGAGGGTGGGGGGCAGTAGAAAAGGCACAGAATTGCAGGTGAGGCCCACTTACCATCTCAGCTTGGTCCCCAACGTGGCAAGTCATTTCCCTTCTTGGAGTTTACCTTTATTACCTGGAAAATGAGTGGCACAAAAATAAACAAAAGAAGGAGGTTTCTTATTCATATTATGGACCCTTTGAGAATCTGATGACAGGAATGAACCCTCTCCTCAGGGGAAGAAAGATGCATTCAGGCACCTACACGTGGAATTAGGCTAAGCCTTCTGCAGGACTCAGAGTCAGCCTAGCTCAGTAGTTAGGGTGGGGCCGCTGGACCCAGAATGTCTGGGTATGAATCCCACCTCCACTGCCCACCAGGAAAGAGAACCTGGGTGAGTGACTTGACCTCTCTGTGCCTCTGTTTCTCCACCTGTAGCAGTTAGCAATGCGTTTGGCTGTAGGTAACTGAGGACCCCAATGTTCAGTGGCTTTGGCAAAATGGCGACTCTGTTCCTCTCATCTGGAAAAGCCCAGATGTAAATGGTTGCTGGTGTTGGTTGGGGAGCTCAGACAGAGGATTTTTGTCCCTTCTCTTAGAAAAGCTCAGGGGAGGGGAGGGATAAATTAGGAGTAAGGGATTAACATATACATAGCACTATATATAAAATAAACAACAGGATTTACTGTATAACACAGGGAACTGTATTCAGTATCTTGTAATAACCTACAGTGGAAAAGAATCTGAAAAATATATATATATATATATAATTGAATCACTTTGCTGTACACCTGAAACTAACACAATATTGTAAATCAGGGCTTCCCTGGTGGCGCAGTGGTTGAGAGTCTGTCTGCCGATGCAGGGGACATGGGTTCGTGCCCCGGTCTGGGAGGATCCCACGTGCCGCGGAGCGGCTGGGCCCGTGAGCCATGGCCACTGGGCCTGCGCGTCCGGAGCCTGTGCTCTGCAGCGGTAGAGGCCGCAGCAGTGAGAGGCCCGCATACCGCTACTCCAATAAAGATGTTAAAAAATAAGTAAATAAAATAAAAAAAAAAAAAAAAAAAAGAATCCTCCTGCCAACGCAGGGAACATGGATTCGAGTCCTGGTCCGGGAAGATCCCACATGCTGTGGAGCAACTAAGCCCGTGCACCACAACTACCGAGTCTGCGCTCTAGAGCCCGCGAGCCACATGCAGCTACTGCAGCCCACGCACCTAGAGCCCGTGCTCTGCGACAAGAAAAGCCACCACAATGAGAATCCTGTGCACCGCAACAAAGCGCTCTGCAACTAGAGAAAGCCCGCGTGCAGCAAAGAAGACCCAACACAGCCAAAAATAAATAATTTTTTTTAAAAAAAGAAGGCACAAGCAAATGTTGGGGTCCCCTGAGGGCCCAGAGACTGCAGATGAGGCCCTCTGAGACCAGAGCCCTTGGGACCCTGCCAGCCCTCATGGCCAGGAAGAGACTCTGCAAAAAACCAACCACAGGACCAGGAGGTGCACGCAAGTGGGGACACAGAGCTTCTCTTCTTGTGCGCTGGTTTTCCTCGCAGCATCTTGCTTCTCTTTGAAGCCTGCCTTGCCCTCGGGAGGGCCACCCAGAGCGTCCCGCCACATCCTGCTGTGTCACGCCACATCCCACCGTCTGTCCCCAAAGGGATCCTGACTCAGCAGCAGATGCAGCAGGACAGGTGAAAGGAAGTGGGAGAAACGTCACTGCTGCCAGTCACCACGTCCGTCCGCTGGCCCAGTTCCCATCAGGCAGGGAGTCAGCAGCCCCCTGTGGCCAAAGCCGCAGCCCAGCCCCACCAGCGGGCCAGCAACATGGCTGGCAGGACACTTGCTGCCTTCAGGACTGGGGGATGGAGAGGTCTGGGGAGGACATGTGTGTCCCCTCCCCCTTCCCCCCTCCCCCAGGCCTGAGGGACAGAGAACCAGACCACACCATTCCCAGGGGTTGACCCGGCCCCCCCCCAGCCTGAGGGTCACCACCCTGGGGAGCAGGTCAGGAAGTCGGCCCTCTGCTCACAGCTGGAGCCCAAACCCTAGGCTTTGTGTACCTTTGTTTAAAGATAGTGAGTTTTGTTGTCGCTATTCTGATGATAAAAGCAAATCCAAATCGTGCTCACTGTCGAAAGTTTGAAAGGCACAAAAAAGTAAAAATCCAGCCTCCAGCCGGTCACCTAGGACAACCATTCTCAGCCTGTTGGCATATTTCCTTCCATTTTTTTCCGTGTGTGTGTGTGTGTGTGTGTGTGTGTGTATACAAGCTTCGTTTTACATACTATCTTATAACCAGCTCCATTTAAAATTTTAAAACTATATGATTTTTGTTTTAAAACACTATAGATCAGTCAATGCCAACTCTTCCTCCTCCCACCCAGTTCCACCAATGTCCCCTTCCCCAGCATCACCCGTGTGATGTGGTGAGCACAGAGAGCAGTGGTCCCCAGGAATGGCCCTTAGGAAGCCAGAGGTGGGCACTCCTTTCCAGAACCTGTTTCCAAGCAGGAGATTTGCTGATTTACCCACCAAGTCCCCGGCCACACAGGGAATTCCCTCCATGAGTGGGAGGGGCCTCTGTCCATAGCTCCCCCCACTAACACACAAAGGAGGCCACAGGACATGGGCTCTGGGGGCTACTGTTTGGGAACTTCTGGGCTATTCCTCATCCCTCTTGCCCTTCCCCAAATTCAGGAGAAACCAATTTTCTCACCCTCCAAGGTTGGCCAAGGTATTTGAGTTCTGGTGACTACAGAGCCTGTGTGAGATGTACAGTTTCCTGCAGGAAGGTATGGGTGGGTCACAGGCTGGGCTCTTAGAGCTGGAAAAGTCTTCGGGTAATTCTAGCTGCCCTCCCTGAGGACCTGTTGTGTACAGGGCCTCATGCCAAACATTTTATAGAATTAGTTCATCCCATGCATGTGACATCTCAGCAGGGGAGGTATTATTATCCCCATTTAATGGATGAAGAAACTGAGGCTCAACCAAGTTAAGCCACAGGTCAGCTTCCTTATGGATGCATCAGGCATCTGAGGCCAAGAGAGCAGAGATAACCTGCCCAGAGTGGGGACCGGCCTAAAGCAAGTCTTGTCCCTTGGACTGAGCCTGGCTGCTTCTGTCTGAGAGGGCTGGGGACTTTGCCTTGGACACAGGCCAGAGACTAAGGCTCAAACAAACATGTCGGGCCCACAACCATGTTCCAGGCCCCAGGCCTCCCAGACATCTGCCCACTGCTGCCCCACTGACTCATGGAGCCCAGAAAGTCCAAATTTTGTAAGGTCAACCCAACCACCCTGGGACTTCACCCCCTGTGCTTGTTGATGTGAGGTGCTATAAAGGCTTCTCCTTCTGGGCGTGTGGGCACAGGGACACAGACGTGTGTGCTCTGTCTCCCGGACCAACTGTCCAGTCACAGGCCAAGGCTTCTGGGCCAGGAGTAGGAAGACCAGAGCTCCAGACCCTCCTTCCCCCAAGAATGCCCTGTGTGACCTTGGCCGGGTCTCACTCCCTTCCTGAGCCTCGGCCTCCTCATCTCAGGAATCCTAACCCTGTGATTCCCGAGGGGCAGGGATGGTGTAGACACATGTATTTTGCCCCACACTCAGGAATGGCTCTTCCACCAGCAATAGCCATTTACATCTCACTTCATGAGTGAATTCTGATAGATTAGTAGTGACTGTCTGGAACACTGTGGAAAGGAGTCCACAGCTGTGTGGTGATGGATTAGCAATGTCTGCCATGGGCTAGGACAAAGAAGTGGCGGCATGTGTGATGTGTCTTTGCCATAATATCATCCCCCAAGTGTCTGTCCCAAGTGAACCTTCAAGGAGTTCATTTGGGTAAATATTCCCCACAGGTGAGTTGCCCCAATAACCTCATTTCTGGGAAGACTGAGTCCTTGGAGAAATTATGCAACTGTTGAGAGGGGATTTTGCATTGGTTCATGCTTCCCTTAGCCACTTCCTGTCCCAGATAACCAGCTCCAGTGCGTGCACTGGGGTTTATCTGTGAGGTCACCGCTACCTTGAGGTCTCCGATTCCGAGGACTCCTGTCACAGAGAACAGTGTTCGTAGGCTGCCTACTTTCCTGGCAGTGCCCCTGCTTCTAAATGCCCCCATTACCAAAACTTACACCCCCTCGTGACCCATTCTTGGTTGACATGCAAATTCAGACCTGATTTATGTGGCTGAGATGGTAGAACACCTGACCCTCCCAGGAGTGCATGCTAAAAGCAGAAACTTAAATCTAGCGGTGGAATTCCAGACATTGTGGCAAGTAGATGGGGACACATCTGAGGATGCGGGGATGGTTTGACATTCATTGAATCAGCCCGACCAGTGAGTGGCTTCACCCCACCTTTATCAGTGTTTGCCCAGCCCTGAGCAGGTCTCTGCTGTATTTCCTCCTGGGACAATCTTGTTTGGCTCTGATAGATGATTCCACTCCACCCTGTTTCCCAAGCTTCCTGGGTTGTAGGACTCCCCACCCAGTGCTGAGGGCCAAGGGAAGAGCCCTATGCTGGTCAGTAGCTCTAAATCGTGGAGAATGACTTGGGCAGTTGTAAGCAGATAGGGTATGGGTTCCCTGGAGAAAATGAACCAGGCATGACTTTCTTGACATAAGAGAAGCCATTTTTGGCCTAAGCCCTTTAGTGATCTAAGCCTGGCCACAGTGCTTGCCCTTGAACAGGTCTCAGTAATTAATGATCTTAAGGGAAGTGAGGGAATGCAGGAACAAAGGAAAAGCAGTCAAGAAACAATAGTTCAGCGATAAAACAGAGTCCTAGTCCCTCCTCAAGGGATATACATCACAACCTGATACACATCTTTGAGTTCTGCTGGAACTAAGGCCCCCACCCAGGTGGAGGATGGTAACTACATGCTGAGACCACCAGATTGGTCAGAACCTAAGAAACGATGATGACTTTTTCTGACCCTCGTGACTTCAGTCAACTAAAGCTTGGACTCCGTCCACCTTTGCCCCAATTCTATGCTAAATTCTCCTCTGCTCAGGCCCCTTCATGAATATGCATGTCCCCTTATCTTAGAAGTTTCCCAGTTTTGCTATTTGAAGGGATACTGCTTTGGGAAAGATCCCACTTGCTGCAAGTAATAAATCCTTCCCACTTAGACTTGGTTGGGTCTTTTGGCTCTACACCCACCAAGAGGCGATCCCAGTTAGGGGGTAACACAGTGGGGAGCCTTCCACAGGACCCAGAATTTCCCTGAGAGAAGGAATCCCACTTCGACCTGCTGTATGCGGCCTTTCCACAACCCCTCACCAAATGGATGCTCAGTTTCCACTTAAATTGCCTCCAGAGACAGGGAACTCAGTTGGAAGTTTTGGAAATTCTAGGCATCTTTTACTTCTTTGTGTTTTTAGGTAGATTCAAATTTTCTACAATGAAATCATTCAACAAATATTTATGGTGGGGTAATGAATTGGGAGATTGGGATTGACATGTATACACTAATATGTATAAAATGGATAACTAATAAGAACTTGCTGTATAAAAACAAAAAAAACCCACAAATATTTATGGAGCACCTACTATGTGCCAGGCACTGTTATAGCCATTGAGGAACAGCAATGAGCAAAATGGATATAAATCCCTGCTCACATAGAGCTGACATTCTAGTGGAGGAAGAAAGGCAACAAACAAACAAATGAGGAGAATATAGTATGTCCAATTACGAAAAGTGCTGTGAGGCAAGGGAAGGGGAGTGGGGAGTGCTGTTTGCATTTTAACATACTGGAGGCAGAGAAGGTGACATCTGAGCAAAGTCCTGAGAGATGAGTGGTCACATGGGTGTCAAGGAAGAGAGGTCCAGACAGGGAACCGCCAGTGTAAAAGGCCGTGAGGTAGGAATGCAATTGGAGGGATAGAGAAACAGCAGGGAGGCCATGTGCTGCAGCCAAGTGAGCCAGGGGAGGACTGATGAGATCAGGTCAGGATGGCACAGGGTGGGATGGATGGTGCTTACATATGTATAGCTTTTGTAATGCAAGAAGACAAATTGTTTAAACAGGAAAGGATTCTAGTAGAAGCACAAACCCAGATGAAAAGAGTACCCAAATCCAATCATGGTGAGCCAAGCAAAAACCACACAGGGAACTGCATGATGGGACCAACATTTCTGGAGCTCTAACAGTGCTTGGCATGTCACCTGGAGCCATAGGGACAGGCTAACTTAGTTTTTATTTATTTATTATTTATTTTATTTATTATTTTATTTTTGGCTGCTTTGGGTCTTCGTTGCTGCGCACGGGCTTTCTCTAGTTGCGGCGAGCGGGGGCTATTCTTTGCTCGGTGCATGGACTTCTCATTGTGGTGGCTTCTCTTGTTGCAGAGCTCGGGCTCTAGGCGTGTGGACTTTAGTAGTTGTGGCATGCGGGCTCAGTAGTTGTGCTCGCAGGCTTCAGTAGCTGCGGCGCGCAGGCTCAGTAGCTGTGGCGCACAGGCTCAGTAGTTGTGGCACACAGGCTTAGTTGCTTTGCGGCATGTGGGATCTTCCTGGACCAGGGCTCGAACCCATGTCCCCTGCCTTGGCAGGTGGATTCTTAACCACTGCGCCACCAAGGAAGCCCTAACTTAGTTTTGTTTTTTTTTTTAAAGCTTTTTTTTTTTTTTTAATTTATTTATTTATTTTTTGTCTGTGTTGGGTCTTCATTTCTGTGCAAGGGCTTTCTCCAGTTGCGGCAAGCGGGGGCCCCTCTTCATCGCGGTGCGCGGGCCTCTCATTGTTGCAGCCTCTCTTGTTGCGGAGCACAGGCTCCAGACGTGCAGGCTCAGTAGTTGTGGCACACGGGCCCAGTTGCTCCGTGGCATGTGGGATCTTCCCAGACCAGGGCTCGATCCCGTGTCCCCTGCATCAGCAGGCAGACTCTCAACTACTGCGCCACCAGGGAAGCCCCTAACTTAGTTTTTTATAACCATATTAATCTAGGAAAAGAGAAACCAAATTACCATGCAGGGTGAGAGGCATAACAGAAAGGGCTGGGCTTCCTGGGACCTAGTAGGGTGTGAAGGGGAAGGGTGTTTGCATTCTCAGGCCTGGCTCCAAGGTGGGCATGGAGTGTGCCCTCCCCTGCTCCCTTGGGCCTGTGTATGCCTCCCGGGACCCTCACAAGGAGAGGGTCTCTGGCAGGCAGTGGGACTACCCAGGCATTGAGGGCCAAGGCATTTGTTATACAAGCCTTAGCGTGAGTCAGCCGCAGCAGTCCAGTAGGCCCTGTGTGTCCTGATCCTTGAGGGCCATTCAAAAGAATGGCAGCCAGCTCCCAATAGAACTCAACTGGGTCATTGTCTTTGTCATTGAACTAATATGCAGCTTCTGTTGCCCAGGAAGCATGGTAAGCTCAGACATGCTCTGTGACTTGCAAACTAAGCTTGGGCTGAGGCCTCAGCTTCAGGCCTACCTGACCGCCCTGTTTCTCCTGGACTTGGAGCTACAGGCTGAGGCTGCAACAGGGAACACGGACAGGCCCAGGGTAGGGAATGAGCAAACAGGCATCGCCAGGAGAGGGGCTAGGAGAGAAAGTGAGGCAGGGCAGGAGTTGAGGGAGGTGGAAGGCCACGGGGAGGTGATGGCTACAGAGTCCACACTTTCACCCTGAGCCTGGCCCAACCCCAGCCCAGCACAGCTGCCCAGGGACCGTAGAAGAACATTCAGAACTCTCAGTCCTTCGCCAGAAGCTGACAAACTGTCACTGTTACAGTCACCCGTCATGGACATAGAGCATTATCGTCTAAATGGTATTTTGGGGGTGTGTGTGTATGTGTGTTTATTCACTTTGATATTGAGAGAGAGGAGGCAGGGTCACATAATAGGCTCAGTACACTTTCACCCAGGACTCAGGGAGAGGGTCCCAGGGGGTCCACGCCCCCACAGGGACTGTCACCCACACACTCCCCTTCCTCCCTCTGCCCCAGACCCCATATATCCAGCCTGGCCTGGTCCAGCAGTGCCTAGCCAGGTGAGCAGTTATGGCCAGCACCTGATGGCAAAGAGCATAGTAAGGTCCCTGCCCCAGCTACCAGCCCTTCCAGTGATCACTGAGGTCAGCCTGACACGGGTTCAAATTCTGACTGTCCCATTTCCCATACATGTGATCTTGAGCAAGTTAATATTTAATCTCTCTAAAACTAAATGTTCTCATCTGTAAAATGGGTAGTGCTTACTTTATAGGGTTGTTTGGAAGATTACATAAAATCCTGCATGTAAAGCACTTAGTACAGGGACTTCTCTGGTGGTCCAGTGGGTAAGACTCTGAGCTCCCAATGCAGGAGGCCCAGGTTCAATCCCTGATTGGGGAACTAGATCCCATATGCATGCTGCAACGAAGAAGCCTACGTGCCACAAGTAAGAAGCCCACATGCTGCAGCTAAGACCCAGCAGAGCCAAGACAAACAAACAAACAAACAAATATATATATATGTATATATATATATATGAAGCACAGCACGGTGCCAGCTCATAGCAAGTAAAGTACTTGGTAAATGTTAGCCATCATGATTATTTTCATCATCATTACTGTCGGCATGACCACCTTACAATCTACTGTTCACACAGGATTTCACTGCCCAAGTCTGCATTTGTGTTTATGATGGCGTTGGCATCAAGCAGTCCTTTTTAATTGCTGCTGGCTAACAAGAAAAGAACAGAGGTGGATTTAATGCATAAATGATGCATTGAAGCCAAGTGCAGCCCGAATGATGTAACAGCCCACTGTGCAAACAGAAGTATTGCAGTAATTCAAATAGAGAAAAGTAGTGGGAGAACTAAGTCATTCCCCAGCACATGGCAGCATCCACAGGCATGTCAAACTCAAAAGGAAATCTACTCTTACTGGTCAGTCCGATATCACTGTAAGTGGCAGTTTGGTTTCAGGCAAACAACATCATCCTTCCCATTAAACTAATATTGTCACTTTGAATTGTATTGGGTTTGTAGTTTTGTTTATTTATTTTTGCATTCTCTGTCCCTTTTTAAAATTTTTTTATTGAAATATAATTGATTTACAGTGTTGTATTAGTTTCAAGTGTATAGCAAAGTCATTCAATTATATATATACTATATATATACATATATATATATATATATATATTCTTTTTTATTTCTTTTTAAATTTTTTGGCTGCACCACACAGCATGTGGGATATTAGTTCCCCGACCAGGGATCGAACCCACACCCCCTGCATTGGAAGCACAGAGTCTTAATCACTGGACTGCCAGGGAAGTCCCTATATATTCTTTTTTAGATTCTTTTCCATTATACGTTATTAAAAGATATTGAGTATAGTTCTCTGTGCTATTCATTAGGTCCTTGTTTGTTATCTATTTTATATATAAAAGCGTGTATCTTTTAATCCCTTGTTTATTTTTATTACATAAACTTCTCCAGAATGTACTGCTAAGTAAAAAAACAAATTGTAATATGCTACCTTTTGATTAAAAAAAGGGAAGTACAAGAATAGAGAGAGATAAATGTGTGTGTACATATAATTTGGGGGGTTTTGTTTGTTTTCAGAAAGAAATACTGGAAGGATAAATCAGATCTAATAAAAATTGGTACTCAAGGGACCTCCTTGGTGGTCCAGTGGGTAAGACTCCATGCTCCCAGTGCAGGGGGCCTGGGTTCCTCCCTGGTCGGGTAAGTAGACCCCACATGAATGCCGCAACAAAGAAGTCCGCATGCAGCAACTAAAAATCCCGCATGCTACAACTAAAAGATCCCACATGCTGAGACTAAGACCCCGCACAGCCAAAATAAATTAATAAATTAATTATTTTTTAAAAATTGGTACTCAGGTGTGGAAGGGGTCTGCACAGAAGGGGCAGAGGTATGAGCAAGATTGCTTTATGTGTATTTTTCTGTATAGTTTTTTGTTTGTTTTTTGGGGTTTTTTTTTTGCAGTACGCTGGCCTCTCACTGTTGTGGCCTCTCCCGTTGCGGAGCACAGGCTCCAGGTGCAGGCTCAGCAGCCATGGCTCTTGGGCCCAGCCGCTCCGCGGCATGTGGGATCCTCCCGGACCGGGGCACGAACCCGTGTCTCCTGCATCGGCAGGCGGACTCTCAACCACTGCACCACCAGGGAAGCCCTCTGTATAGTTTTGACCTTTGACTCATTTTGGCCTGATGGTTGCATGACAACTATAAGGACTATACCTAATAAAACAAAAATAATTTACACCTCAATCAGCACTGGGGAGGCTACAGGGGTCTCTTTCCCATGAAGGGAGTGTACAGGACTCAGATTTGAGACCCATGTCAATGATAAAGAGCCCTATTGCGGGACTTCCCTGGCGGTTCAGTGGTTAAGACTGTGCGCTTTCACTGCAGGAGGCACGGGTTCCATGTCTGGTCAGGGAACTAAGAAGACTGGCCCTGCCCAGGACTCTATGAGAGGACTTGGTAGTGATGGGGCCTGACTACCAGGCACCCCTTAGCGAGCACTGCCCACTCATGTGCCTGAAATGGGTTCTAGAGCCTCCAGTCCCCAAGCAGGCATTGGGGTGTGGGGTGGCAGCTGCCACCAAGACCCCACCAGCCTCAATCAGCCTGGTCCCTTTGCCCCAGCGGCTGCCCACATTTTCTGCATGTCATGATGTGAACGTGTTGGGAAGCACTGCCTCAGAGGGCCGTCTGCTGACCTCTGACCTCAAAGGAGCAGGCAGCTTGCAAAATGGTTACAAGGCACCTCATGTGCCACCCAGGGACCAGGCCACACCAAAGGCTGCTTTCATCACGGCAGCAATGCAAGGAGGCTGGCCACTCTCCTCCTAGGAAAAAAACATCACCTAACGGCACCAAAGGAAGGCCACAGGGAGGGCAGAGATTTCATCCACGAACGCCTGGGTTTGGGCCATTGCAGAAGAGTTAGAAGACTCCACAGCCAGCCCACTGAAAGAGAGTGCCTGCCTCAGAAGGAAGGAGGGTGTAATTTAATCACAGTAGCTACCACTGGGGACCAGACGCTGTGCTGAGTGAGTACTTTACAGGTATCACCTGATGGGCTGGGTATTTTTTACCCCAGCTTACAGATGAGGAAACTGAGGCCCTGAGGGGTTAAGTAATTTGCCCAGGGATTGGGGGTAGCATTCAAGCGAGTGTCAGGGCTGGGCTGGTAACAGCACACTGTATGGGGGGAAGGGCAGCTCTGTGGTTCTGCAGCACACACCCTATAGAAACATCAACATTAGGACTGGGAGAGTGCAGGTGAACAAGCCTTGTCCAAGAAAAAGTAAAAGGTGAATCACAGCTGAGCCACCCACATCACGGTGCCTTGGGAATCGGCATCTGATTCAGCCCTTGTTCACCCTCTTCTAGAGGCAGAAAGCTGAGTGGTTTAAGTGTGTGTGTTCCCCAGGTTCAAATCCTGGATCTTCCTCTTCCTGTGACTCCAAGCAGGCTCTCAAGGCCTCAGTTTCCTCATCTGTAAAATGGGAATAACAATGGTGCCCAGCTCAGGGTTGCTATGAGAAGTAAAGGGGGCAATGAGAGGAAAGCACATAGCAGGGTGCCTGCCAGGGAATGAGCAGTGAGTGCTCTGGGAGTTTTACTGTTAACTCAGGGCAACCCCTTTTTGCCAAGTCTGAAGCTAAAGATGCTGACAGGGATGTGATTTAGGGAGAAGCACCTGAACCCATCCAAGCGGTTGGGCAGTGAGGCCCCAGGCCTGGCTGCCCTGGCCAGCTCTTGGCCTGAGGAGGTTCTGCCTTCCCAGGGCAGACAAGTGGCATGGCTCCCGTCCATCCTTCCCAGGCCTGCTCCCTGCTCAGGAGCCCACAGACCCGCTTAGTGGGTTATGAGAGTCACCCTGACATCCCCAAGCCAGACCCCTCACCCCACATGTAACATGGGAGGGTCACAAATGGTGCCTCCTGCATAGAACAGTGGTGGGGCTCCCACTCTTACCCTCACCCCCCCCATGATGTGTCTTCTCCCCATGGTAGTCAGAGGGGCCTTTGAAAAGGCCCAAATTAGTAAAATTCCTCCAAACTGCCCATTGTTCAATTCAGCATCCAGCCCAGCCTGCCAGATGCTGCATGGTCTAGCCTTGCCTACCCCTCTCATCCCAGCTCTTCCCACTGTCACCCTCTCCCACGGCGGTCTGGAGAAGTGTCTGCTCTCCAAGTGCACGAGCTCACACACCAGGCCCATGCACCCTGGTTTCCTCTGCTCACTGCCTGGGACTCCCTCTCTCCAGATCTTCACTCCTTTGTCTCTTGCTTAAGCCTCTGCTCAAATATCACCTCCTCAGAGAGGCCTTCCCTGACCATCCCAGGGACAGTAAGTATCCTTCCCTCCCCCAGGCACTACTACAACCCCCTCTGTTATTTTTGTTCCAGAGTACTTATCAGGATCTGAACTTCTCTTATAAACTGGCTTAGTTACCTGCTGTCTGCTTCCCTCACAACTGGAGCACTGGAGGAGGTCCCGCACCACACCCAGTCAATGTCTGAGGAAGGAATGATTGAAATGCCTGGTGCACAATCAACTCTCCACAAACAGAGATTTTTATTGTCACACATCCCCATGCTAGGCCTCTCCTTGCTCCCCTTCCTCACTCCGGACTTCTGAGACCCGCGGTGGAGGTCTCCATCAGCTAAAAAGCACTTGAACTGTCCTCGAGACGCCCCTCATTGTTTGCCGCCCCCAGGTCTCCCTCCTGGGCATCTTGGCACCCCTCCCTGCTGAGTGCACCCCCCTGGGCACAGTCGATTCTGGCAACTTTCCCGTGCACCCAGCTCCTATAAAGGCTCTCCGCTCCCCAGCTGTACCAGCCCCACTGAGGGATAGCACCCACCCTCCTCCAGGTATTAACTGGCTTTTCCCCCAGCAGTGTTTGTTTTAGGGATTAATGGTAGTGGAGGAGCCTGTAATTTCCAGATTCATCTGTTCCTTTCCTGGCAGCCAGCACTACATTTGTTTTTTTTTTTCCCCAAGCCCCTGACAATACCTTTCCAGACACGTTGGTTTGAATAGCATCATCCAATGCAAAAACTCTCCAGTGTTTCCTCTAAACCAGTGGACAGGCTCTCGCTGGCTTCGTGGAAAGACGTCGGAGCTGAATGTTCTCAGCATCCCTTTTCCTCCTTCTTTAGATCAGCCTTAAGGCCCATGATCATTTTCTTTTTTTTTTTTTTTTTTTTTTTGCGGTACGAGGGGCCTCTCACTGTTGTGGCCTCTCCTGTTGCGGAGCACAGGCTCCGGACACGCAGGCTCCGCGGCCATGGCTCACGGGCCCAGCCGCCCCGCGGCATGTAGGATCTTCCCAGACCGGGGCACGAATCCGTGTCCCCTGCATCGGCAGGCGGACTCTCAACCACTACGCTACCAGGGAAGCCCCATGATCATTTTCTTTTTTGCTGTTTCCTTTTTAAGTGCTGCAGTGACCACTACCCCTCCCCCCATTCATCTGGCACAGTCAAGAAATGGCTACTTCATGTTGGTAAATTTCCAAAATAATGCCTTTCAAGCACTAAAACGTTAAACAATGAAATACATTTTAAAACAGCTTTATTGACATATAATTGACATGCTATAAACTGCACATATTTAAAACATACAACTTGATCCATTTTGACGTTTGTGTGTACCCATGGAATCATCACCACAATCAGGATAATGAACATATCCATCACTCCCCAAAGTTTCCTCCTGCCCCG
>NW_006798464.1:1571916-1578621 GCF_000442215.2 Lipotes vexillifer | reverse complement strand
CCACCACTGATCTGCTTTCTAAATACATATTTAACGCGAAGCTGGCTCACTCACTTCCCCACCTCAGTAAACAGAGTGTGATCAATGTGATTGTTCCTTTCCTCAGTTCAACATTATCATTAACGTTCCTGAGACCGATGTCCTCAGGCGTCGTGGAGATACATAAGATTGTTTGCCCTGAACACTAAATGGCCCCATTTGTCGCATTGCCATGCCAGGCGGTTTGGGGTTTGGGAATTTTCTCCCTTGCTGCCTGCTGTCTCAGTGCATAGTTCCCAGCAGACAATCCCTGATGCCTGAAACCCCGGCACACCTACCGTCTCCCGCACCACTCCCAGCCCTCACTCTGGACCAGTGGTTCTCAGCCGGGGGCAATTTTACACACCCCCTCCAGGGGACATTTGGCAATGTCCGGGGACACTTTTGGTTGTCATAAAGGGGGTGGGGTGCAACTGGCCCCTAGTGTTTAGAGACCAGGGATGTTGCTAAACATCCTACCATGCAAAGGACAGTTCCCAGAACAAGAATAACCTGGCCCAAGATGTCAATAGTGTGAGGTTGCAAAATCCTGTTCCAGTAACAAAACTGATAGGAAAATTCAACAAGAAGTCACGTTAACTGTTTTACTTTTTTGTATCAAGAGGGAGAAGGAAGGGTAGAGCTTGTTGGAGCTGCAAGGCCAGAAGGGAGGGTGAAGCTTCAGGAAGATACTGTCATGTCTCAGGTACCTCCTAAGTCTCCCAGAGGTGGTTGCTGGCTTCCTGAGGACAAGTTCTAAGGGACTCAGCTTGAGGTCCCAGGGCCCGGCATTCAGCAGGTGCCCAATGAATGTCTGCCAGACTAGACTGCACCCAAAGCACCTATTTGGTGCCCAATTGTGGGTAGCACTGCCTGGGCACTGAAGGCAAGGCAGAAGACACAGAGCCAGCAGAAGGGAAGCATTAAGCTGACCAGTGACTTGGGGAGGCGGCAGAGCCAGCAGGTAACAGGTAAGTGCGGAGCTAGCCCAGTAATTGGGAACATGAGAAGGGCTGACTGTGCTGCAGTCCTGTCCCAGTGTGACCAGATACATCACCACCACATCACTTCTAGCTCCTCCCCACACCCACACAGACACCCTGTTTGCCTGTCCTATAAAGAAGGTTTTCCCAAAGTGGTTTAGCCAGAACTGGAAGGGCCCCGCCCAGTGATGGGATAGGAGGAGGCTGACTGTTGCCCCAGCAGCGTTCAGGAGGGACCCCAGCTGTTCTGGAGCTAGATGGTGAAGTATGGGCATGCTTTATTCAGTTTTGCATGACTTAAAATTTTAATTATCTTATTCTAAAAGTTATTGTAGAAATTCCTGAAAATGCAGGTAAGCAAAAAGAAGACAACAAAAAGCTCTCAAATCCCACCCTTTTAGAGAAAATACCAATTAAATTTTGTTGTCTGTTCTTCTATGCATGTGTGGATGTGGTGCAGACAATTTGATTAAAACCAGGTGTGGGGGGACTTCCCTGGCAGTCCAGTGGTTAAGACTCTGCGCTTCCACCGCAGGGGTCGTGGGTTCGATCCCTGGTCGGGAACTAAGATCCTGCATGCCGACTGGTGCAGCCAAAAAAAAAAAAGAAGAAGAAAAAAGAAAAAGCCCAGGTGTGGGTGCTGCTGTGAAGGCTTTGTTTGAGGTGCCTGAGAGTGGGGCAGAGATTTTGAGAGAAAGGGACCCCCGGAGCACTCCAAGGGGACAATGGGAGTGCCTGAGGTAAGGGTGACTGGGTGGATTTTACCATAGGACAACGGTTGCTCTTGGGAGTCTCCCAGGTTAGCCCCAAATCCAAGGATAAAGAGAGGCCTGGCTGGCTGGACGGCTCCTCCGGCCCCCTGCTGAGAAGGTGGGAACTGGTCACAGCCCCTTCCTCCCTCAGGCCTTACCCATCAGGCCCTGCTCCACCCCACAGGTCACCCCCCAACAAGTCTGTTGCTAGACTTCTGTCACGTGGTGCCTCCTGTCCTATTAACTGCTGTGTAAAACTGATAACGTGATCCAGAGGCCCCTGGGCTCTTAGGGCCCCAAGTCAGTGGACCTGGTCTCTGCAGGCAGTTTAGTTCCTTCTGGCTTTTAAGGCCTCAGACAAATTGTTGGGAGTGATAAAGAGAACAAAACCTGCCCACAGGACTTGTTCCAGGAGAAAAAGAAGTTGGCTAGCAGTCACCAGCTGTGGCAAGCTGGGATTCTCTCCAGAGGACTTTTCGCAAGGAGGGTGTCTTCCACATTCTTTTTCTTTTGTTTTTGGGGGGTTTTTTTGGCCACGCGGCATGGCATGAGGGATCTTAGCTCCCTGACCAGGGATTGAACCCTTGCCCCCTGCAGTGGAAGCACAGAGTCTTAACCACTGTACCACCTGGGAATTCCCTCCACATTATTTTTTTTTTTTTTCTTGCGTTATGCGGGCCTCTCACTGTTGTGGCCTCTCCCATTTGCGGAGCACAGGCTCCGGACGCGCAGGCTCAGCGGCCATGGCTCACGGGCCCAGCCACTCCGCGGCATGTGGGATCCTCCCGAAACGGGGCACGAACCCGCGTCTCCTGCATCGGCAGGCGGACTCTCAAGCACTGCGCCACCAGGGAAGCCCCACATTCTTTTTAACAACCGAATCGTTGTAAAGTACAGTTGTACGGGAAACCCTAAAATAGGAGCAAGACTAAGGTGGAGATCCTCCGGGGCAAGGGCTCACTCTCTCGGTCCTCTCCTCTCTCCTCCCCTCAGTGATGCACCTCTGAGCAATAGTTGAAAGAATTCTCCTGATGCCAAAGGCAGGATTGGAGAGGCAGGCTGGCGGGAGAAACTGGGAAGCTCCAGTGCCTCTGCTGGGTGGCAGCCGTCTGAGACAGGGCTAGCCCCTCCTTCCCCTCAGATCCACTGAGGCTCCCCTGGGGCCAGCCTCCAGGATGGGTGGGGCACCTAGAGGCAGACAGGATTGCTTTCTTTCTGGGTTGACCTTTCTTGTAAGTCAGAGGACAAGGGGGAAGGGTACTGGGGGCTCTGAGGCTAGATGGGACCAGCCCTGTCCCTATTTCCCCTAAATAGGGATCTCTTGCTCACAGACTTAGGAAGAACCGTGACTCACTTCCTGCCTAGGTCTGACTGAAGAAGTATTGTTTTCCCAACTGTGGCTGATGCTGCTAGTTGGGGCCATCCCAGGGTGGCCCCTAGGAGTCTTTGCTCCCTGTTGGGGGCAGTTCCCATTCCAAGAGGGGGCCAACTGGACTTATCTCCCGGCTCAACTTTTAGGACCGCACATTCTTCCCTGAGTTTCCGGTTTTTGCACTGTTTGTACAGGTGCCCAAACAGTACCTTATCCCACTCGTTGAATATTATCTCCATTTTACAGAGGGGTAAATTGAGGCTCTGAGAATTAAGTAACTTGTCTAAGATGGCATAGTATAAAATAGTACTGCAGGGTTTTGAACGCAGGTTTGCTGGTTGACTTGTCACCTAGTGAGTTACTTTACGAATGTTACTTAAGTTCTCTGGGCCTCAGTTTTCTCCTCTGTAGATAGTGATACATGAAAGATCCCTAAAGGAAAATTGTATCCACCTTACAGGGTTTGTGGTAAGGATGAAATAATTTAACACACGGAAAGAGCTGAGAACCACTCCCGGCTCAGAGAACATGCTCTGCAGTGTTCGGTGCTCGTTTTTGTCATTATCCCCAAACCGGTGTTGAAGAGGTCACAGGATAATATTGTTCTGCCAGGTTATCTCAAAGCGAGCAGGAAAGGATGGGCAGAGACTGCTCTGTGACCTTGGAATAACCCAGCCTGGGGAGCTTTTGGCCACATTTCCCCTCTTTTCTCTCTCAGCTCAAGCAGTGGTGGCCTCGGCCAAGTAGCACAGACGTTTTCTAGGGCAGGGACCCAGGGAGGGAGAGGAGCCGGCTGGTATATTGCAAGTAGCTCAGATTCAGGCTCTGCCAAAGCCCTAGATCTCTTCCAGGCTCTGAGGCCTGCTAGTTGTGGTATCTTGGGCAAATTATTTAAACCTTGTGTACCTCAGTTTCCTTATCTGTAAAATGGGATTAATAATGTCAGCCTGAAAGGATTATGTAGATTAAATAATGTACATGAGAAGGAAATAATATAAAATGACTGGCCTGGTGCCTGGCAGGCGGTTGGAGTTAAAAAAAAAAAAGTTTTTAAAAAATTAAAAGGGGATGGGCTACTTGTTCTGCTTAGCCACCTGTCTATATAAATGCAAATAAAATCGTGAGTCCTCTAACTGCAGGCGACGAGGGGGTTTGCCCAGGCGCGGTGGAAGCCCGACCTCAGATGGGGTACCCCAGGCACGTCATCCCAGGGCACTTAACTCGGTCGTGCCCAAACTCGTGGCTTAGGAGTGGGGACGTGGGGGGAGAAGGCCAGCTTCCCTAGAATCCGGCCGAGACTGGGCTCAGAGTGACGCCTCGAGCCCTTCCCAACCCCTGACGGGGGTTCCGAGTTCGGGTCTCCGCGGCCGCTGGCCCGGGGAGCTCGCGGCGCGAAGAGCCGAGCCCGGGGCGGGGGTGCGGGCAGTGGGGCCTGGGCGACGCGCCGGGCGGCCGCGAGGGCTTTGGGATCGCTGGCCCCACTTCCTACCTGCCCCGACCGGGAGCCAGAGGCAGTGGGCGCCCCGGAAGGCCGCAAGGCCGCCGCTCGGAGCCCGGAGCTCGGGTTCTGCAGCGCTCAGGCTCCGAACGCGGGCCCGGGGCCGGTCGGCATGGGCGGCGCGGCGGGCCAGCTGCGGCGGCTGCTGGGGAGCGCGGAGGTGGCGCCGCGAGGGGGAGGGGGCGCGGCGGCGGAGGAGGAGGAGCCCGGGCCGCCGCAGCCGCTGACAGCGGCCCGAGTAAACAAGCCGCGCCGCCGCCGCGGCCCGGCCGCTGCCCCCGCCCGCGCCGGAGCCGGAGCCGAGGCCGAGGCCGAGCCCTGCCCTGGTCGCCGGCCCGGCCGAGGCCGCGCCGCCGCTCCTCCTCGCCTCCGCGCGGTGACGCTGCTGCCGGGCGCGGGGACCGCATCGAGCCCAGGCCCCGCCGCCGGGGGCTCTCCGCTCGGCCGAGGGGCGCCCGAGCCGCCGCGGCGCTCGCCTGGAAAAGTTTCCCCGCCTGGGCTCCCTAGGGTAAGCGGCGAGGGCGCGGGGCCCGGTGGAGGCAGCGCGCCGGGAGCCGGGCCCGAGGAAAGCCGGCCGGACTGGGCCGCTCTGTCGGAGGAGCGGGCTCCGCGGCCCGGGCGCCCAGGCGGGGGAGGGTCGGGGTCGCTGGCGCTGAGGCAGCCCGGGCCCGGCTGCCCGCCCGGCTTTCGAAACTGGCCCCCGGGCCGGCCCCGCGGGTGAAGCCGCGGGGAGCAGGAAGGGCGCCCCGCAGCCCACCTGAGAGCGTCGGGCCCGGCTTGGCTCCCAGCCCTTGTAGGTGCCGGTACTTTTCCGTTTGGGGCCGGGGCGAGCCCTCTGACCTCAGGAAGCGCCAGTGGGGCCCCCGCTGGGGGCGGGATGGCGAGAGAATTCCAGAGGCGCCGGGTGCTCCCGCCTCCGGGCCGTCCTTCGGGGGCCGCCGCCGGCTCGCCCACTCCGCGGCTGGGGAGGGCCTGCGCTCCCGCCGGGGGAGGGGAGGAGCGGCTGTTCGCGAGGCGGAGGGGATTATTCACCGCCCGGGCCTCGTCCCCGCCTGCACACCTGAGCGGCGAGACACTCAGGTGCGGGATCCGCGGGCGCTGGGAGGCTGGCTCAGGTAGGTTCCGGGGCTGCCTCCTGCGGAGGCCTGGCCGAGACCCCTGCTGCCCCCGTGGGGTGTGGCTGGACTGAGGGGCGGCCTGCTTGCCAGACAGGTCTTACAGCAGTCACTTGTCAGGTCAGTACCTGCTCTCCCCGCCATCCCCTAGACCCCTGCCCCTGGGGGTGCAGACCCTCCTCCACCGGAGGGTGTCAGAATTCTTTCTGACTTGGGAAGTGGGAGGGGAACCCAGGTGATGTGGCCTAGTGAGGGCTGGGCAGCTGCTGGCCAGGTGTGGGCACAGCATAGGAGAGTAGCCAAGCCTAACCCGTCTCAACCAGAGTGGCCGAAGTTTTACGATTTCCTATATTGGGCTTCCACATAAGATTGGATTTTTTAAAGATTCTGTGGCTTTAAAAAAAAGTTTGAAAATCTCTGGTCTAGCAGTTTTTACCATCTAGGAAACTGAGGCCTAGAGAGAGGAAGTGACTTAAGATCACACAGAAAATGAGTAAAGATTGGAATTCAGAATTTCAGTGCAGCCTTCAGTGCCTGTTACAGGACCTGGCTTGGTGTCTCTTTGCTGGAAAGAGAGATGGGACCAGGTTTCCCAGGCAGCCCTTTCCACGCCAGACCCCCAGTGCCTTGGAAACAGCAGCTGGACCTGGGGGAGGTTCAGTTTGGGTGCCTCGGAGTGGGTGTCTGTGTCAGGAGGTTCCTGGGACTGGAGAAAGGGGCTTTGACCTAGAACACAGCCACGAAGAGCACCCACAGGTCTCTCTGTGGCCACAGCCTGGAGCTGACTCCCATGTGAGAGGGCCTCACAGGAGGCTGGAAATACAGCAAGCCTCCGGGGTTTGAGCCGAACTGGGACTCAGAGGGTGAGTCAGAGTCTGGGATGGGGGTGGGGAGAAGCCCATTCATTCATTGTTCTCAGTGCCTGCTCTTTTGGGAGGGGGTCCTCCCTCCCTCCCTCCCTCCCTCC
>NW_006798464.1:1532930-1571682 GCF_000442215.2 Lipotes vexillifer | reverse complement strand
GATGCTGAGGCAGGGCTGTCTGGAGGCTTCAGGCTCTGTGGAAGCCATATCTACAGCTCACTGTGGCTGGGGATGCTGAGCAGATGAAGCCTGGTCCTTTCTTGGGAGATTGTTTGGTTGTGCCTGAAGCCCGCTTTCTTTTTGGGTGCTGCAAGGTAATTAAATAATCACCTTTACCACCAAGCAGCTGCAGCTCCATCCACAATGTCCCGGAACTTGGGCTGGACGCAGATGAACCCAGTCTTGATTTGGGAGTTCCAGTATGGCTCACAGCACTGTGGTCAGGAGATGGCCTTTCTTGACATCTGGGCCCAAGAGGCCGCTCTTGTGGCAAGAAGGGGAGAAGAGGGCTTGTTTCTATCTGGCTCAGCCCCTAGGGCTCCACATCCTCTTGTTAAATGCGGGGCTTGGGTTTCCTTCACCCCCTAGGGCTGAATGTCTGGCTGCCCAGCCATTGCTCAGACCAGCTTTCCGGAACTTGTTCGCCCAAGGCATCATGGGGCTGTGGCTTCCAGGCCTGTCCGGGAACCCTATGGACTCTGCCCATCCAGGGTGAGGAGGAGCTGCATTGTGGATGCCTCCTGCCATCAGCTGTCAGGTTATTTTGGTGTAAACTGAAAATACTCCAGGAATTGTGTGTTGAGTCTCTCCAGCCTGCAGGGTGGGACTCCAGCAGGAGCAGGCAGGGAGGCTGACTGTGGCTGAGGGCAGTCTCTGGAAAAGGAGTGTTCCCAGTGGTGAGCCCGCCTGTCCAGCTCTCCGGGGCCCGGGTGAGATGGGGAGCTTCATTTTGCCATCCAGCAGAGTGGCCTCCTTTGGGGCTGGGCCCTGGGAGTGGTGGGGGCATCCAGGGCCGTGTAGGCAGGCGCTCTGCTCAACAAGCTTGGCACTGAGGCGGGACACCTCCGGCAGCCCCACCGGGACCTTCCCCAGCTTCTCCCCACCCCAAGGGCTTGGCTTCTGGCTAGCCAGGGGCCCTATGTGGGGACAGTTATGTGGCCCCAGGCAGAGAGGTCCTGCTGTCTGTTTGCTGAAGGAGGAAAAACAACACTCGGACTATTGATTCAGCTTCACCTTGGCGCTCCTGGCTCAGCAGCTAGTCTTTGCCCTGGCTGCCCGGACTCAGATTACGCAAGGCTGGTGGGTGTGGAGCGACCGAGGGGGCTGCTGGAGGCCTGCAGGCCAGGGCTGGGTGGCCCCAGCGTTTCCCAGGAAACTGTAAGAAAAAAAGAGCCTGAGCCCCTGACTTTGCTGATGGTCTGGGCCAAAGAGGGAGGGTGAAGCCACTGCGATCCCCCCTTCCCATGCTCAGCCCCCAAAGCCCCCATCCCACCTTAGGTTACCCACTCTTTCTTGCCAGGGGCTGTGGGTCTTTGCAGGTAACTCCCTATGGCTGGTTCTCCTTTGCTGAACTAGGAAGCCCTAGTGAGCTGTGTAGACACCGCCCATTAAAAAACTTTAAAAAGCCAACATTTTATTCCTTTATAAAATATACC
Source organism: Lipotes vexillifer (assembly GCF_000442215.2). NCBI lineage: Eukaryota > Metazoa > Chordata > Mammalia > Artiodactyla > Lipotidae > Lipotes > Lipotes vexillifer. The sequence goes on along the minus strand of NW_006798464.1, from coordinate 1,570,186 downwards.
TGGGTAATTTGGAATATATACATGACACAAAAGGAAATAACAATTACTTATCATTCTCACCACCTTGAGAGAACCACTGTTAGCATGTGTCCTTCCAGATTATGTTTTGTGGTTTTATATAAATATACATGTATAAATAGTTTTTTAAAAACAAAACAGGATTATAGGTACCTACTGCTCTTTATAACCCACCTTTTAAAAAAATAATTAATTAATTAATTAATTTTTGTCTGCGTTGGGTCTTCATTGCTGTGCGCAGGCTTTCTCTAGTTGTGGCAAGCGGGGACTACTCTTCATTGTGGTGCAAGGGCTTCTCATTACGGTGGCTTCTCTTGTGGAGCCTGGGCTCTAGGAGTGCAAGCTTCAGTAGTTGTGGCACGAGGGCTCAGTAGTTGTGGCCCATGGGCTTAGTTGCTCTGCGGCATGTGGGATCTTACCTGACGAGGGCTCGAACCCCTGTCCCCTGCAGTGGCAGGTGGGTTCTTTTTTTTTCTTTGCTGTACGCGGGCCTCTCACTGTTGTGGCCTCTCCCGTTGCGGAGCACAGGCTCCAGACGTGCAGGCTCAGCGGCCATGGCTTACGGGCCTAGCCACCCTGCGGCATGTGGGATCTTCCCGGCCCGGGGCACGAACCCGTGTCCTCTGCATCGGCAGGCGGACTCTCAACCACTGCGCCACCAGGGAAGTCCCTATAACCCACCTTAAAAAAAAAATCATAATAATAATTAATTAATTTATATTTGGCTGCATTGGGTCTGTGTTGCCGTGCACGGGCTTTCTCTAGTTGCGGCGAGCAGGGGCTACTCTTCGTTGCGGTGTGCGGGATTCTCATTGCGGTGGCTTCTCTTGTTGCAGAGCACAGGCTCTAGGCGCATGGGCTGCAGTAGTTGTGACACGCGGGCTCAGTAGTTATGGTTCGCGGGCTCTAGAGCGCAGGCTCAGTAGTTGTGGCGCACGGGCTTAGTTGCTCTGCGGCATCTTCCCAGACCAGGGCTCAAACCCGTGTCCCCTGCATTGGCAGGCAGATTCTTAACACTGCGCCACCAGGGAAGTCCCTAACCCACCTTTTTGACTTTAATTCTGGCAAGCAATTATTCAGTTGTTGCTTCTGATTTTGAGGGACTCAAGCTTTGGTCCTCTTCATCCCACTTCCATATTCTTGTGTGTGGAGGCGGTCCTTCTGTCCATCTATCTGGCTCACCTTGGGGGGCTGGATTTTCACCCCTCCCCACTAGAGCCCCTTTCAGGCCTGGAGTGAGCCGTGGGGTGGGAAGGCAGCTTTAGCGCGTGGCTGGGGAGCGACTGACTCTCCCTCTCCTCCCTTGTTCCTCTCAGAGCCGGCAGCCCTCATTCTCCCCGCGCAGTCCTGCCCGTCTCGGTCCCATGCCCCCGCCAGTCAGCCCCGGGCCACAGGCAGTGAGCAGGCACGCGGGAGCCGAGGCCCTGTGACCAGGCCAAGGAGACGGGGGCTCCTGGGTCCCGGCCACCTGTCCCCCCCATGGAGCTGAGGCCCTGGTTGCTATGGGTGGTAGCAGCAGCAGGAGCCTTGGTCCTGCTGGCGGCCGATGCCCGTGGCCAGAAGGTCTTCACCAATACCTGGGCCGTGCGCATTCCTGGAGGCCCAGCCGTGGCTGACAGTGTGGCACGCAAGCATGGCTTCCTCAACCTGGGCCAGGTAGGTGTTCTTCCCGCCTGCTGGCCGAGGCATAGGACATCGCCAGGGGGTGGGGTCAATGAGGGCAGGGGTTCCAGCACCCAGAGCAGGAACTCTGGGGCTTGTCTTCTCAGGGGCATCTGGGTAGTAGGCATGTTATGGGTGGCTTGTTCTGCCCTTGGGCTTCTAGCCTAGGTTGCTCAGTGGACCAGTGTATTCCAGGGGGGTGAGTCCACCTGAGCCCCCTGCACCTCCTTGCGGGGTCCTGGGCGGGGAGCAGATGCCCACCACCCCCTGCTGTGGTGAGCCTCCCCTTGCAGCCGGTTGTCCACCCCCATCCCCCGCCTCCATGGGGACTGGCAGATGGAAAGCCCGGCTCAGTCTCCCTGCTCTGTTGCAGATCTTCGGCGACTATTACCACTTCTGGCATCGAGCGGTGACAAAGCGGTCCCTGTCACCTCACCGCCCCCGGCACAGCCGGCTGCAGCGGGAACCTCAAGTGAGTGCGGCCCCAGCGCCTCCTCCTGCCACCCTTCCCTTTCAGTTCTCAGGAGGCCTCACTCTCCCTCTCCGTTCCTCCAGCCACACCATCTCTCCCTCACTCCCTCACAGGTACAGTGGCTGGAGCAGCAGGTGGCAAAGCGACGGACCAAACGGGACGTGTACCAGGAGCCCACGGACCCCAAGTTTCCTCAGCAGTGGTACCTGGTACGTTGACTCCCTGGCTGCATCCATCCATCCACTGAGGGGTCCCGTGAGTGGCTGACTTCGAGGCCTCCTGTCAGTCTTCCTCTGTCTGCTGAGTAATCTTTCTCCAGTCCATCCTGCTGAGCCCTGGGGAGCACCCTCTCAGAGTTCTTTATCATTCCATGAGCCCAGACAACCAGTGGTGGCATTTGAGGAGCAGGGGCGGGTGGAGAAGGAGCTTTTGGGGGTGGCAAAGGGATTCTCCAAGGTTCCCGTAACCTCACCCAGCAACCACATCTCGTAAGTGCTGGGTGATGGGGGTGGGTGTCTCTGCAGTCTGGTGTCACCCAGCGGGACCTGAACGTGAAGGAGGCCTGGGCCCAGGGCTACACGGGGCGTGGCATTGTGGTCTCCATTCTGGACGATGGCATCGAGAAGAACCACCCGGACTTGGCAGGCAATTATGTGAGGAGGTCGGGGAGGGAGGTAGCCATCCCTGGTGAGGGGAGTCCAGGGATGGTCCTGTTCTGCCGGTGTATTCAGTCTGACCCTGATGATGGCCATGTCCTTTCCAGGATCCTGGGGCCAGCTTCGATGTTAATGACCAGGACCCTGACCCCCAGCCTCGGTACACGCAGATGAATGACAACAGGTAAGAATTGGCAGGTCCCTGGCCTCTGCTTCCCTTCTGTTTTCCTCTGAGGAAGCAGATGTGCCCTTCCTGAGAGGCTGAAGTCTTTTCCATAGTCCTGGTCTAGCTGGGGCTCTGAGGGAAGGTTCGGTCTGAGTGGAGGTGGCCATAGGCCAAGAGGAATGGGGGTGTGTGGTCTGTGTACAGATGTGGGACAGCAAAGGTAGAGGGGCGTGCATGTGGCCCTTCCTGCTCCTCAGGCTACACCCACCATGCTCTGTCCACTGTTAATGCTGTGCTCTTGGCCCCGGCAGGCATGGCACACGGTGTGCAGGCGAGGTGGCTGCAGTGGCCAACAACGGTGTCTGTGGCGTAGGCGTGGCCTACAACGCCCGTATTGGAGGTGGGTGTAGGCCTTTGCCACCCGGTCTTTGGGAGGACCCTTCCAGTGGGATTCTTCTCTGTTCACTTCCCATCTAGCCAGTGTCTGCCACTTTCCTGCTGTGGATGCTTTTGACCACGTGGCTCTTCTTTAGAGGGTTCTTAGTAACTCAAAAAGCTGAACCCCCTGTGCTGGTGGCCTTGTGCTGTGGTGTGGAGGGAGTGTTTCTTAGCAGGAGTCTCCCTAACTCCTCACTGTCCACTCCGAGTCCTTACATGGCAGGCCTTGATCACCATGCTCCTTTGGGACCCCAGAGACTCATCCTAGTCCAGAATGTGTGGTTGGGGCCCAGGGAGCTCTCCCCTTTTCCCCTGCGTCTTGTCTTCGAAAGGCAGAGGCTGGCCAGGGAGTTAGGGGCTCAGTGTGTCCCAGCACCGTCCTCTGCCCTCCCCTGCCCATCCTCTGGGTGCAAGGCTGGGTGTGCTCCAGGGAGTGCTCCTGGCAGCTGGACCCACGCAGCATCCCTCTCCCCGCCCCCCTCCATGGCCAGGGGTGCGCATGCTGGACGGTGAAGTGACAGATGCGGTAGAGGCACGCTCGCTGGGCCTGAATCCCAACCACATCCACATCTACAGCGCCAGTTGGGGCCCCGAGGACGACGGCAAGACCGTGGATGGGCCAGCCCGCCTTGCTGAGGAGGCCTTCTTCCGGGGGGTCAGCCAGGTGAGGTGGGGGTCCTGGCCCCACCCTAGAAACCAGGCCCAGCCTCTGGGGGCAAACTAGGCGCTACCTTTTCCATACTTCTTTGTGTTTTTCTGTTCCTATTTATTTATGCTTGTGTTTAATTTTAATTTCCACAAAGTTTGTTTATTAAATGTTATTAAAATGTTAAGGAACTAGAAGGACAGAAAAAGAGAAAAGTAAATACTAATTACCCATAATTCCACCCTTTGGAATCACCACTCAGAGCATTTTGGTTGGTGGTCTGGGTCTCTTTTTTTTGTGCAGAAAAGGTTGAGATCCACCAGGGGTCTCCCAGGGGAACAGGGGCTGGATAGAGAGTCCCCGGAGAAGGAGGCTCCATCCTTCTCAGTCTCAAGCAGCATCTTCCTGCCAGGGCTCCCCCAAGTCCTGTTCTCGAGTGACCCCAGCCCACTCTGTCTACAGGGCCGCGGGGGGCTGGGCTCCATCTTTGTCTGGGCCTCTGGGAACGGGGGCCGGGAACATGACAGCTGCAACTGCGACGGCTACACCAACAGCATCTACACGCTGTCCATCAGCAGCGCCACGCAGTCCGGCAACGTGCCCTGGTACAGTGAGGCCTGCTCGTCCACGCTGGCCACAACCTACAGCAGTGGAAACCAGAACGAGAAGCAGATCGTGAGTCCTGCCCCAGGTGGCGGCTGGGGAAACGAGGCTGCTTGCTGGCTCTTCCCGGGGCCCCCTTTCCGACCCCATCTGCCTTCCACCCGCACGTGGCTGGGTGGTAGGATGGGGGCTAGGGAGCTCTCCAAGACTCTTGGGGACTGTGGAGCCATCGGTGAAGCCCCTGAGAAGACTCTTCTTAAAAATATGCATTGCTCTTAATGATCGCCAACCTTTAGTTCAATCCTCTCATTCCTCGGGAAACTCAGTCCCGGAAAGGGCCAGGCATCGGCCTGTCCACAGCAAGTTAGCAAGGCAACAGGTGGGACCAAGTTTTCTTGGCCCTGGCTCCCCACACCTGTTTATGGTGCGTAGGGCCTGTGGGCAGAGGAAGGGCAGGCAGGTGGCCCCCCTCTGGTGCCCTCCCCACATTACAGGCCCAACATCATTGTCCTCCTGGTAGGTGACCACTGATCTGCGGCAGAAGTGTACGGAGTCTCACACAGGCACCTCTGCCTCTGCCCCCTTGGCAGCGGGCATCATCGCTCTCACCCTGGAGGCCAAGTAAGTGGGTGGGGGCTGAGGCGCAACCCTGTCCCCACCAGCGCCCCCTGCAAGGCAGGCCTTGGTCTCCAGCTTCTCTCCGAAGAGACAGCCCCCAAGCCTCTCCGTCCCTCCTCTGCAGTAAGAACCTCACCTGGCGGGACATGCAGCACCTGGTGGTACAGACCTCAAAGCCAGCCCACCTCAATGCTAACGACTGGGCCACCAATGGTGTGGGCCGCAAAGGTGAGGACAGGGCTGGATTGGGGGTTGTGGGGGCCCTGTGTGCCTCCCAGCTGACCCCGCCTTCCCTGCCCCACAGTGAGCCATTCGTATGGCTACGGGTTACTGGACGCAGGTGCCATGGTGGCTCTGGCCCAGAACTGGACGACGGTGACCCCCCAGCGGAAGTGCATCATTGACATCCTCACTGAGCCCAAGTGAGGGCTGGACCCTGGCTGGGAGGGGGCAGGTGGGACCTGAGGGGCGCAGGGGTGCTCACTGGTCCCCCTGGGCCAGGCTGATAGACCATCACGGTGCTCTCTGCGCAGGGACATCGGGAAGCGGCTGGAGGTGCGGAAGACTGTGACCGCCTGCCTGGGGGAGCCCAGCCACATCACGCGGCTGGAACACACTCAGGCGCGGCTTACCCTGTCCTACAACCGCCGCGGTGACCTGGCCATTCACCTGGTCAGCCCCATGGGCACCCGCTCCACCCTGCTGGCCGCCAGGTGCTTGCCCTCTCCTCTTCCCATCTTGTCCTGTCCCTCACATCCACGTGCATTCATTCATTCACTCACTCACACAGCCCTAAAGGGCACCAAATACTTTTCCACTGTTGGCATTTTGGGAAGGATGGTTTTTGTCCTATGGGACTGTCCCATGTTGCAGGAATCCCTGATTCTGCCCATTAAATGCCACGTCTGTGTGCCTTCCCATGTGTAGTACCCTTGCACATTTCCAGAATCTTCTGGTTGAGAACATTTGGCCTCCTGGGAAACACCCAGCAGGCATTTCCAGCCCAGCGGGGTTCTGCTGCACCAGGGGTGGGGGGGTGTGCGTGTGGTCCATGTGCTGTGGGCTCGGTGTTCCCTGGCTGGGGTCCGCCAGAGGCCTCAGGCAGCTACGTGCACCTTCCTCCCCAGGCCGCACGACTACTCTGCAGACGGGTTTAACGACTGGGCCTTCATGACAACCCATTCCTGGGACGAGGACCCCTCTGGCGAGTGGGTCCTGGAGATTGAAAACACCAGCGAAGCAAATAACTATGGTATTGGGGGTGCTCGAGGGCTGGCGATGGAGGAGGGGCGCTGGTGGAGTCTGGGGTGCAGGGCGTGGCTTCTGACTTTTGCCTCCCCCCTCAATTAGGGACACTGACCAAGTTCACCCTCGTGCTGTACGGCACGGCCCCCGAGGGGCTACCCACACCTCCTGAGAGCATCGGCTGCAAGACCCTCACGTCCAGCCAGGCCTGTGTGGGTCAGTCGTGGGTGCTGCGAGGGCTTGGGAACCTGAGGCTGGGGACAGAGGGCACCTGTCCTAAAGGAGGAAAAGGGGTGTGAAGGGACGCTGGGACCCCAGGGTGACCACAGTCCTGGGGCGGGTGGGAGCTCCTGGGGACGGCGGTGACTGCCTGGGGCTGCAGGTCCACCGGCTGCCATTGTCGTGGGGCTCAGGGCCCAACAGCCATGGGCGGCTTGGCTGACGCCCACCTTCTGCCCCGTGCTGGCAGTGTGCGAGGAAGGCTTCTCCCTGCACCAGAAGAGCTGTGTCCAGCGCTGCCCTCCAGGCTTCACTCCCCAAGTCCTCGACACGCACTACAGCACCGAGAACAACGTGGAGATCATCCGGGCCAGCGTCTGTGCCCCCTGCCACGCCTCGTGTGCCACATGCCAGGGGCCAGCCCCCACAGACTGCCTCAGCTGCCCCAGCCACGCCTCCCTGGACCCTGTGGAGCAGACGTGCTCCCGGCAGAGCCAGAGCAGCCGTGAGTCGCCGCAGCCGCAGCAGCCGCCGCCCGCAGAGGTGGAGGCAGAGCCGCGGCTGCGGGAGGGGCTGCTGCCCTCACACCTGCCCGAGGTGGTGGCCGGCCTCAGCTGCGCCTTCATCGTGCTGGTCTTCGTCACTGTCTTCCTGGTCCTGCAGCTGCGCTCGGGCTTCAGCTTCCGAGGGGTGAAGGTGTACACCATGGACCGTGGCCTCATCTCCTACAAGGGGCTGCCCCCCGAAGCCTGGCAGGAGGAGTGCCCGTCCGACTCAGAAGAGGACGAGGGCCGGGGCGAGAGGACCGCCTTTATCAAAGACCAGAGCGCCCTTTGACGAGCGCCTACTGCCTGCCCCTTCGAGCCCATCCCCTCCTGGGGCACTTTTTAATTCACCAAAGTATTTTTTTATCTTGGGACTGGGTTTGGACCCCAGCTGGGAGGCAAGAGAGGCAGAGACGGCTTCCCACCCTACCCTTGGGCCCCCCGGCTGCCTGAGGTGGGACCCCAGGACCAGCTGGGGAGCAGGGGAGGGCCTCTGCCCACCCCCAGCACGCCTGCGTGTGGAGAAAGGAGTGAAACCTTTAGGGCAGCTTTCCAAGGTCCAGGCCCCAGCCAGAGCTCCCTGCGGAGTGAAGAGGGGCAGCCCTTCCCTTACGGGATTCCTGACCCGGGCTGCAGTTCTCGCCCCTTCCCTGTCCCTCTAAAGCAATAATGGTCCCCATCCAGGCAGCAGGGAGGCTGGCCTAGGGGGTATTTGAAGGAGGAGGCCACCTCTCTAAGGGCTTTTGCATCCCTGACCCTGTCCCCCACCTCTGGTGAGCCTCAGGCGGAAGCAGTAAGCGAAGGAAGGGACCAAGGCAAGGCAGGCACTTCCAGGGTGCACACGTGTGTGCACACGTGTGTTTGTCCCTTTGCCCACCTGCACTACAGCTGGCTGCCTGCTGAGCGAGGCTGGCCCAGCCCCGTGCTGGTGTGCTGACCACCCTCCCCTCTCTGGCACCCTCTCCTCCTGCCAGGGCCCAAGTCCCTGTTTTCTGAGCCCGGGGCTGCCTGGGCTGTTGGCACTCACAGTCCCGGAGCCCCTGGGTGGGTGGTGGGGAGGGACGGTGGCCCAGCCGGCCTCTCCCGCCTCCCACCCAATGCTGCTTTCCCCTGTGGGGATCTCAGGGGCTGTTTGAGGATATATTTTCACTTTGTGATTATTTCACTTTAGATGCTGATTTTTTTTTTTTTTTTTTGGTATTTTTAATGGGGGTAGCAGCTGGACCATCCACCTTCCCACACCCACTGTCCACCCTGCTGTTCCCCCCGGCTGCCCTGGCCCTGAGGTGTGGGGGTCTGCAGCGTGTTGCTGAGGAGTAGCTGAGCCCCAGGTCCTGAAGAGGCAGGCCAGGCCAGGCGGGCCCTAGGAAAGGAGGAGTACGGTAGAAGGGGCAGGCAGTCGTCCATTTCAGTTGGGGCTCCTCGTGCCAAGGGCTTATGGGTCAGTGGTTCTCCAAGTGCCAGGGGTGGGCAGGCAGTGGCACTGAGCCCCCTCCAACACTGTGCCCTGGTGGAGAAAGCACTGACCTGTCCTGCCCCCCAAGGCCCCCTCTTCTGACGTGCCTTTTGTACCCCTCCCATTAGGACAATCAGTCCCCTCCCGTTTAGGAGCCCCCTTTTCTTTCTCTCCCCTAGCCCCTCCTGACACCCAGCCACCTGCCCAGGGGCACCCCCGCCTCTCCCATCCCCCCCACCCTTGTGGCCAGCCCAGCTGGTTTTGTAAGATACTGGGTTGGTGCACAGTGATTTTTTTTTTTCTTGTAATTTAAACAGGCCCAGCATTGTTGGTTCTATTTAATGGACACGAGGTAATGTTAGAGGTTTTAAAGTGATTAAACGTGCAGACTATGCAAACCAGGCCTGGTCTCCAGTGTGGTGATGTTCTTCCCAGGACCTGGGGCTGCGTCCAGGATGGGGTGCGGGTGAGGGCTGGGGTGAGTTACATGCCCACATGATGTCCTGCCTACCTGTAAGTGCCCAAAGTCCACCTCCCAAGGCGTTCAGAGCCTTCTTTAGGTGGGGTGTGGAAGGGACAGCAGCTGGAGACAAGCCCCAAACCCCAGGGGTGGGACTAGCTGAGCACCTCTACCCCCACAGGCCTGGACTCCAGCAGGGTGGAGAGTGATGGCCTGTGTCCAGTTGCTCAGGGTCTCCCTTGGCTGAAGTAGCCTGGCCGCCAGCTGTAGGGCTGAGGCCTTCGGTGGGGCCTAACTGGACCAAGATGGTTTTTGCTGGGGAGATCCTGAGTCCCACACTGGGAACGCCATACCTCTCCACTCCCCAGCCCAGGCCCCTCGCCTGCCACAGATCTCCCTTGGGACAGGAAGCCCCTGCCTGGGGGTGGAGGAGCCTTGCCAGTTCCACCAAGATCTGTGCCTGAGAAGCAGGCCTCTCCTCGGGATATTTACTCGGAAATTTTATTCAAATGGAGGCTGGCGCCTGAGCTCTCCTTGGGGAATCCAGTGGGGTGGGGAAGGCCTGGACTAGGCTTCCCCCTTCCTCTTCTGGGGCCGCCCTGGCCTGCTGCTCGGACTGCCCACCCGCCCCCAGGCTCTGGACCCGCAGACTCCCCGGCCCGACGCAATCCTGCAGCCTGGCCCTGTGCCAGGCGCCCACCGCCGCCCCCTTGGGCCGTTCCCCATGTTCCCGGGTGCTGTCCGGGCCCTGGGGAGTGCCAGGCGCAGGCTGCTCTCTTCTGGGCCATTCTTTCCCAGCCCCCTCCTCCCTTCCGTTTCCGTGGCCGTGTGGCCAGCTGAGGCAGCGGCCTGCACTGGGCAGGGGGGCGGGCAGGCGTCGGGGGCTCCCGCCCGCCCCTTCCCCTCAGCTGGCCCGCCCCGGGGCTGGGGCCAACTGAAACCGCAGGAGGAGGAAACGCGGAATCAGGAACTGGCCCCGGGTGGTGCGGGCCTGAGTCTGAGTCGGTCCTCGGCGGCCCCAGGATCAGCTGCCCACGCGGGTAACTCCTGCCCCGAGGCCCAGGAGGCAGCGGCGGCAGGCACAGGGAGCGGGGTCAGCAGGCAGTGGGCAGGGGCCCGGCAGGCGATCAGAGAGCGGGACACGGGACCAGGTAGGACAGGGGCCGCAGAAGGGCTGGGTCCAGGGCGGTGGCTGCCTGGGGCGCCGGCAGGGGCAGTCTTGTGTGCACCTTGCCCCAGCAGCGGGTGCTGGGTGGAAGGGCCCAGGGAGGGAGGCTCCGGGAGGTTTCTGTTCCAGGGCTGGGAAGGAGACCCCTGGCACCAGGCCTCGACCTGGGACACAGGAAGCAATGAGGGCTTTCCCAGGCCAGGCTGTGTTCTGTACCCATGGCTGCATTTCAGCGGGACAGGCCCCCACCTCCTGCCTGTCTGCGGCTTCTCCTGGCCCGGCAGCCCCTAGCTTCCCTGTCCTGCCCGCCCGTCTCCAGCTTCTGCCTTGCCCCCAGTGGTGGCCTCTCCTCTCTTGGTCCCCAGGACCACACTATGGGCTTCTCTTCAGAGCTGTGCAGTCCCCAGGGCCACGGGGCAGTGCAGCAGATGCAGGAGGCCGAGCTTCGGCTGCTGGAGGGCATGAGGAAGTGGATGGCCCAGCGGGTCAAGAGTGACAGAGAATATGCTGGGCTGCTGCACCACATGTCACTGCAGGACAGCGGGGGCCAGAGCCGGGGCATCAGCACCCAGAGCCCCATCAGTCAGGTGGGATTCTACAGGGCCCTAGGCCTCCTCACCACCCTTCCCGCCCTCGACCAACGAAGTCCTGTGGGTGCTGGCTAGATCTGCCTGCCCCTTTCTTTCCCAGAGCCCACTGGGGAGGGTTGGTGATTGGGCAGGCCCAGGCGTGGGAGCCACTGTCCCCCGCTCCCTGCCTTGCCCGCCCCATACTGTAGTCCTGGGCAGAGATCACCAGCCAGACGGAGGGCCTGAGCCGGTTGCTGAGGCAGCACGCAGAAGATCTGAACTCAGGGCCGCTGAGCAAGCTGAGCCTGTTGATCCGGGAGCGGCAGCAGCTGCGCAAGACCTACAACGAGCAGTGGCAGCAGCTCCAGCAGGAGCTCACCAAGGTAGGTGGGTGGGTGGCACCCAGGCTTCACCTGGTCATTTCTGCCTACATTTTGAGCTGAAAAGGGCTGGTTTTGCAAGGAACCCCTGGACTCACTGACGAAGTGTAAGTATCTGACCACAAGCCCACCCGGCCAGCGCCTGCTCCAGCCCAGCTTCCTCCCCTCCCCCTCTCCCTGCCGTAGCTTGGGCCGGGCTGCAGCAGGGCCTATCCATGCCTTTTCTGTCACCCTACTGTGTACCTGAGCAGAGTGCTGGGAATACAAGGATGAATGATTCAGCCATTGCTTGGGAGGAGCGCAGGACCTGTGACCCACCTCCTGCACTGCACCAGCTGGCCCTCGGGTCCGAGAGACAGTCAGAGGAATGAGGGCTACTCTGCCCGCCCTTGGCCCAGGCTGGCTCCTCCCAGGGACCCAGAGACTCCACAAGGCAGCAGTGTGGCCCCCTGACTCGGAGGTTAAGCACTGGCGCTGTGAAGTGGGTCTGCCTGCATTTGAATCCTGCCCAGCTCCTCTGACTAGAGGCTGTTTGATTGGAGCTATTTACGCGGATGCTTTAGCCTTCTTATTCAATGTGCTGGGCAGCCGCCTGCACCACACCCCTTCTACCAGCGCAAACCCAGCCTTGCTGCAGACCCACAGCAGCCCCTGGTGGCCAGCCTTCACGCACTCCTCTCTTCCCAGATGATCGATCATATAATTCAGGGGTCAGCCTGCTTTTGCAGGCAGTTTTACTGGAACACAGCCTTGCCCATATGTTTTCATATTATCTGTGGCTACTAAAGAGCTACAGTGGCAGAGCCCAGCAAGCTCAACAGAGACTGCATGGCCTACAAGCCTAAAATGTTTACCACCTGGCCCTTAAGAAAAGGGCTGATCTAGTCTGTGCATTTAGCTCTGTTACAGATGGGGAAGCTGAGGTTCAGAGGAGAGGAGTGGAGTTTGCCCTAAGTACCCCAGTGCAGAAGCAGGCAACTGGGATGAGAACTCCGGTCTTGACCACCAGGAACATAATTGTGGGATCCGGTGCAAAATGAAAACACAGGGCCCCTTGTCAAAAAATTATTAAGAATTTCAAGATGGCATCAACAGAGTGTTAAACCAAGCACACACGCCTGCCGCTGGACCTTAGTTGCCACCAGATACCACTCTAGGCCAAGGAAGGACAGTTATCGCATGCCCAGTCCAGCTCTCTGCTGCCCCCCGGGGGCCTGTCCTTAGCCCGACTCCTCTAACCTTAACCTCAGCAGCAATGGCTAAGTCCTAGAGGTCTCCAGACCCTTCCTGAAGGATGAACTTGGATGTGCTGCCCGCCTGGACGACAGAACCTGTCCAGGGCTTCACCTCGGGCAAGAATCCTCTGGGGACCTGCTGTCCCACACTGGTCTCTCCTGTCTCCAGACCCACAGCCAGGACATTGAGAAGCTGAAGAGCCAGTACCGAGCCCTGGCACGGGACAGTGCCCAGGCCCGACGCAAGTACCAGGAGGCCAGCAAAGGTCCGGGGCTTTCCTCGCTGCCAGGATGGGAATCCCAAGCCAGCCCAGAACTGTCCACAGGTACCCGGGGAGGGGGATGCTACCCAGGCCTCTGTGCTGTCACCCATGCCTCCTTCCCCCAACCTGGCAGACAAAGACCGTGACAAAGCCAAGGACAAGTATGTGCGCAGCTTGTGGAAGCTCTTCGCTCACCACAACCGCTATGTGCTGGGCGTGCGGGCCGCGCAGCTACACCACCAGCACCATCATCGGCTTATGCTGCCTGGCCTGCTCCAGTCCCTGCAGGACCTGCACCAGGAGATGGCGTGCATCTTGTAAGCCCACCCCACCCCCTGACCCCCATCACAGCCCTGAAGCCCAGAGGCAGGGTCCAGAAAACGCAGTCCTGTAAAAGTGACAGGCGTGTAGTCACGTGAGAACACGCCCTGGGCCAGTCAGTTTACACCCAAATTACACTATTCTGAGCCCCTTATTTCAGGGTTTTATTATGTTTATTGAACATCATTCTAGGCTCTGCTGTGTGATACAGCAGAGAACGTAGACAAAAATATCTGTCCTCTAGGATCATTCGTTTGTGGAGAAAGAAAAGGAAATCAATAAGTAAAATAGAAAGCATGTTAGAGGTGATAGGTGCTATGGAGAAAAAAAAAACAAGCAAAGAGGATAGGGAGGCAGGGGGACAGGGCAGGAGGTTACTGTTTTATTTATTTATTTATTTATAAGGAATATGTTCTTTTTTGGCCATTTTTATTTATTTATTTGTTTGGTTGCGCCAGGTCTTAGTTGCGGCAGGCGGGTTCCTTAGTTGTGGCAGGCAGGCTCCTTAGTTGCGGCTCACCAGTTCCTTAGTTGTGGCACACAAACTCTTAGTTGCAGCATGCATGCAAGATCTAGTTCCCTGACCAGGGATCGGACCTGAGGCCCCTGCATTGGGAGCGCAGAGTCTTAACCACTGTGCCACCAGGGAAGTCCCAGGTTTGCTGTTTTAAATGGAGTGGTCTGGGAAAGCCTCAGAAGTGCAGAAGTGAGCCAGGGGGATTTTGAAGAAGGGCCATTCCAGAAAGAGGAATCGCAGGCGCACAGGCCGCAAGGTGGGAGAGCGCCTGAAATCAAGGAATAGCAAGGAAGCCAGTGTAGCCTTTGCAGAGTGAGGGAAGGGCAGAGTCAGACACGGGGCTGGAGGAGTCCAGGGATGATAGAGGGTCCCTCAGGCCGTTGTGAGGACTTTGGCTCTGGGTGGACCAGAAGAGCAGCATGATCTGAGCCATCTTAATGAGGTCAGTTCGACTGCTGTGTTGAGAACAGACTTCAGAGGGCAAGACAGGACCAGGGAGACCAGGCAGGAGGCTACTGCAGTGATCCAGACCACAGACCATGCCACTGGACCTGGGCAGTAGCAATGGAGGGGAGAAGTGGTCAGGTCTTGGACGTACTTTGAAGGTGGAGCTGGTGGGAATTCCTCATGGACTGGAAGTGGGATGTGGATAGAGCAGAAAAGGATGACTCCAGGGATTTGGCCTGGAGCCCCTGGGTGGTAGAGGCTACATGGAGAATGAGGTGGGAGAAGCAGGTTCAGGAGATAAGAATAGGAGTTCATTTTTCTTTTTAAAAATATTTATTTATTTACTGTTGGCTGTGTTGGGTCTTAAGTTTCGGCACACAGGATCTTTCGTCGTGGTGTGCAGGCGTCTCTCTAGTTGCAGAGTGCAGGCTCCAGAGCGTGTGGGCTCTATAGTTGCAGCACATGGGATCTTAGTTCCCCAACCAGGGATCAAACCCGTGTCCCCTGAATTAGAAGGTGGATTCTTAACCACTGCGCCACCAGGGAAGTCCCAGCAGTTCATTTTTCAACTGGTGGAGTTTGGGTGTCTGAGAGATGTCCAACAGGACATTTAGAGTAGGTGGATAGTTACATGAGACTGGAGCTTGGGGAGGTATAAATGCGGGGTCAGCAGCACATCGATGGCTTACGTGTGTATCAGAGCCCTGGCGCCCCAGCTGTGGGGCTATGCCCAGGGCAGGCACATTTGTAGCTCACATTTACCGAGCACTTCCTCAAACCACACACTCGGCACATAGGCTCTCATTGGGGCTTTATTACAAACTCCCGGGAGACAGTAAGTAACTTGACTGTGGTCATTTGACTGGTAAATGATGGGTGGCGGGGATCAACCCCAGGGTGGGTCCAAATCCAGTGCCACGGGCCCCAAGCTTCCTAGCCTTGTCCAGCCTGAGGCCCCCCCGCTGACCCGGGGTTCCATCTGGGGGCAGGAAGGAGATCCTTCAGGAATACCTGGAGATTAGCAGCCTGGTGCAGGACGAGGTGGTGGCCATTCACCAGGAGATGGCTGCAGCGGTTGCCCACATCCAGCCCGAGGCCGAGTACCAAGGCTTCCTGCAACAGCATGGGTAAGCCCCTCCTTGCAGCAGCCGGGTGCCAGGGCTGCTGGCCTGTGCACTGATGGGCACTGTCCCCCGCAGGTCCACACCTGACGTCCCACCCTGTGTCACCTTTGATGAGTCGCTGCTTGAGGAGGCTGAACTGCTGGAGCCCGGGGAGCTGCAGCTGAACGAGCTGACTGTGGAAAGCGTGCAGCACACGTGTGTGGTGGCTCGGCTCAGGGTCGGGGGTGGACGCCGTCCACACAGAGCTGTGGCCAGCCCATAGGCTTGCTTGGCCCCGCAGGGATGCGTCTGAGGGGCCTGGCTCTAACACTGCCCTTCCTCTGGGCACAGGCTGACCTCAGTGACAGAAGAACTGGCCGTGGCCACTGAGACAGTGCTCAGCCGGCAGGAGGTGGTCACTCAGCTGCAGCGCGAGCTCTGGACTGAGGAGCAGACCACCCACCCCCGGGAGCGGTAAGTGGGGCCCGCCTACAGCAGCCTCTTGGCCCTCCCTTCCCTCTGTCCGGCCTTCCTGACACACTGCTGGCTGCCAGCTGCAGGCTGAGCCCCTCTCTCCCCCCACCCAACCACCCGCCCCTGCCCGCAGGGTGCAGCTGCTGGGCAAGAAGCAGGTGCTGCAGGAAGCACTGCAGGGGCTGCAGGTAGCGCTGTGCAGCCAGGCCAAGCTGCAGGCCCAGCAGGAGCTGCTGCAGGCCAAGCTGGAGCAGCTGGGCCCCGGTGAGCCCCTGCCCGTGCTGCTGCTGCAGGACGACCGCCACTCCACCTCGTCCTCGGTGAGCCGCCCTCTCGCAGCCTGCACCGCCAGCCCTGCCTGCCCACCGGGGGCCGCGCTCCTCATTTTCGCCCTCCCCCTCCCCAAGCCTGGCCACCCGCTGACGTCTGTCCCTGGCCTCAGGAGCAGGAGCGAGAAGGGGGAAGGACACCCACCCTGGAGATCCTTAAGAGCCACATCTCAGGAATCTTCCGCCCCAAGTTCTCGGTGAGTGGAGCCCAGCCTGGACCCGCACCTCTGCCCTTCTCTAAGGGGTGGGCCAGGCCTGCAGTCTCAGGGATGTCCCCCTAAGCCCCTCCTACCACGGTGCTTTGGGTTTAGTCGCAGGGTTGCCCTAGAGAGGAGGCTCTTCCCAGGCCACTTTTACTGGGGAGCCCCTCTCTTCCCTGGGATTCCGTGCCACCCCCGTACCCTCTTCCTCTCCACCACCCACGTGTGTGGAAGGGACCTGCAGCCTCATCACCCCACAGCTCTCTCTGCTCCAGGAGTGGTTGGGGGCTGTGGCCTGGAGGAAAAGGCAAAAGCTTTGTTTGGGATCACCCAGCCTGGGTGAGTTTATTGCTGGCTCCAAGGGTTGCAGATGGCTCTTTGTGGCCCTCGCGGGCTTTGTGAGGACGAGGAGTGTATGAGAGAGAGCCGGACACCCCGCAACTGGCCGGCCTAGTGGCCTCCGCTGACGGGCTGGCTGAGTGACCCCTCCTTGCTCCTCCCCTGTCCCTGTCTAGCTCCCCCCACCGCTGCAGCTCGTTCCAGAGGTGCAGAAGCCCCTGCATGAGCAGCTGTGGTACCACGGAGCCATCCCGCGGGCAGAGGTGGCTGAGCTGCTGACACACTCTGGGGACTTTGTGGTCCGGGAGAGCCAGGGCAAGCAGGAGTACGTGCTGTCTGTGCTGTGGGACGGCCAGCCCCGACACTTCATCATCCAGTATGCTGACGTGAGTGGGGCCTGAACCCCAGCCTTTCCCTTCCCTTCCCCTCCCTCTCCTTTCCCCTTCACCAGGGAGCGTAGAAAGGAGCTTCTATGTCTTAGATGTCTCCCTGGGAGCTGAAGGGGGCTCCAGAGACCGCCCAGTCCCTGCAACCAAACAGAGGTGTGCGTCCTCCCATAGGACGGGGGAGCAGACTTGTTGTGCAGCATCAGGTCTCTGCCTCTCATCCCAGGCAGGCCCTTTCTCCCTGCCGTTCTTTCTCCCTCTCCTCTCCCAGGGCTCAGGCCCCCTCAGCAATGGAGGCTGTTGACCCCAGTTCCCCCTACCCCACAGAACCTGTACCGACTGGAAGGAGATGGCTTTCCCAGCATCCCCTTGCTCGTAGACCACCTGTTGCGCTCCCAGCAGCCCCTCACCAAGAAGAGTGGTATCATCCTGAACAGGGCTGTGCCCAAGGTGAGTCTGTGGCGGGATTGGGGCCCACACAGAATCAGAGCAGGAAGGGCTTTCCGGGTCCTATACACTCCCCAGGGGGCCGGCCTCCCTCTAGGTTTGGAATGTCAAGGTCAATCCCATTCCCTGGGCCACACACCCCTGGCTGGTGCTCACCCATTTAGTGCCCCCGCCTGGTCCCTGAGTCATCTAAGTGTGATCTTGTGTCCAACCCCCATTTTGCAGACCAACAAACCAAGGTGCCAAGGAATGAAAGACACAGCGTTGGGAGGGGGTATTCAGTCCTTGATAGGGCTCAGCCCTCTCTCACTTCACTGCCTTCTGCCCCCCCCCCCCACTCCTCCCTTCCCCAGGACAAGTGGGCACTAAGCCACGAGGACCTGGTGTTGGGTGAGCAGATTGGGCGGGTGAGTTGAGTGCGCTCTGCCAGGCTCCTGGCCGCCTGCTTTTCCCCTCCCCCAGTATCACTTCCTTCCATCCCAAAGGCCGAGTCACACCAGGGCCCCACCTGCAGATGGCTCTCAGTCTGAGTTCCAACTTGGACCCCTGACTCCCTGCCCAGCCACCACCATACGCTGTCCTGCAGGAAACTGGGCTCTGCCACCAGCACCCACCCCGCGCCACTCACACGCACACACTTCCCGCCCCACCCCTGCCTCCTCAGGGAAGAGAGACACGCCCTGTTCACATGAGCTATAAAATACCTGCTTAGGGGGCTTCCCTGGCGGTCCAGCGGTTAAGACTGCGCTTCCAATGCGACGGTGAGGTGGGGCACAGGTTCGATCCCTGATCAGGGAACTAGGATCCCACATGCTGCGTGGTGTGGCCTAAAAATAAAAATTAAAAAAAAGAAAGAAAGAAAAATAAAATAAAATACCTACTCAGGAAAGAAGTCACTTTCCTAAAAACCATAATGCTTTACCAACCCAAGCAAAAGTGATTGTTGGACTTCCGTGTCACTTCTCAGTGAACATGGTAAGTCAGAGGTGACTCTCCCTGCCTGTCCCACGTGTACGCTTCGTCCCCCGACCAGAGAGCCGGGATGAGCAGATCTGAGCACGGGGGCACTGAGGCAAGGGCCGGTGGGGACAAGGTGGGCTGTGCCCCGAGTGCAGGAGAGGACCACGGTCCAGGGAAGACAGATAGGAGCCCCAGACCGTTTCAGGGGAACTTTGGCGAAGTGTTCAGTGGACGCCTGAGAGCGGACAACACCCTGGTGGCCGTGAAATCTTGCCGCGAGACGCTCCCACCCGACCTCAAGGCCAAGTTTCTGCAGGAAGCGAGGTGGGTGATGAAATACCCACCCCTGGAGGTTCCACATAGGAAGGGCTCCTCTGCGCACTTGACTTCAGAAGTGCTTGACTTCGTTTCATCCTCACAGCCCCGCCCCCCCATAGTGTGGAGGGGTCAAGGCTCTGGGACCCACCCAAAGTCACACTTCCAGGTCTGCTGCCCTGCTCTCACCCTGCCTCAGGCTCCCAGGGCTCCCGGGGCCGACGAGGTGAATGTGTAAGGCCCCCCACCTGGCGGAGATGGGAGCCTGAGCAGCCCTGCGCCCCCGCCCCCAGGATCCTGAAGCAGTACAGCCACCCCAACATCGTGCGTCTCATCGGTGTCTGCACCCAGAAGCAGCCCATCTACATCGTCATGGAGCTTGTGCAGGGTGAGCAGAGCGAGCTGACTTCCAGGGCTAGGGTGTGCCGCTGGGCTAGGTCTCCCCGCCGCCTCCGACCCCCAGAAGGCTCATTGAGCTCCCCGTCCCCTCCGCCCACTCCCAGGGGGCGACTTCCTGACCTTCCTCCGGACAGAGGGAGCCCGCCTGAGGGTGAAGACTCTGCTGCAGATGGTGGGGGACGCGGCTGCGGGCATGGAGTATCTGGAGAGCAAGTGCTGCATCCACCGGTGAGGGGGTGGGCGCGGCAGGCAGTCCCGGCACCCGCCCCCGCACCAGATGCAGGCGCTGCTGCCCCTCACCAGCAGGCACCAGCTCCGGGGGTGGAGTTTGCCTCTCTGACGGACCAGGCATCCCAGGAGCAGGGGCAGCTTCGGCTCGTGGCTGGGTCTAGGGAGCCCGGGCCGGGCAGGTGGCAGGTGCTGCGTGGATATTGGCTAAATGAGCCCCTGTCCTGCTTTCGCCCAGGGACCTGGCCGCTCGGAACTGCCTAGTGACAGAGAAGAATGTCCTGAAGATCAGTGACTTTGGGATGTCCCGGGAGGAAGCCGACGGGATCTACGCAGCCTCCGGGGGTCTCAGA
This sequence comes from Lipotes vexillifer, assembly GCF_000442215.2. NCBI lineage: Eukaryota > Metazoa > Chordata > Mammalia > Artiodactyla > Lipotidae > Lipotes > Lipotes vexillifer. The sequence continues at coordinate 1,550,549 of NW_006798464.1, read as the reverse complement.
CAAGTTCCCGTGAAGTGGACCGCACCGGAGGCCCTGAACTACGGTACCTGGGCCTGATCCGCTCTGGCTGCAGGGCCCGAGGCTGGGCATGGGTCCCACCACCTGCCCTTCTCTGGCCAATGGGTGTGGCCCACTCACGCCGCCTCACCTCCTCGTAGGCCGCTACTCCTCCGAGAGCGACGTGTGGAGCTTTGGCATCTTGCTCTGGGAGACTTTCAGCCTGGGGGCCTCTCCCTACCCCAACCTCAGCAATCAGCAGACTCGGGAGTTTGTGGAAAAGGGTAAGGGAACCCTGCAGTGTGACAGTGGCCTCAGAGCCAAGCCCTCTTCCCAGCGCTCCAGCTGGACTCCTCCAGGCCTCCTAACTCCCTATCCTTCCCATTGAGGCAGAGTAAGAATAATCCTAGAGCTACCATCCAGTGAAACCCTGTTGTGTGCCAGGCCACCCGTTTATTTCATTTACTCTTCATAACATGTGAGGTCGGGATTAATAGGTCCCTTTTACAGAAGGAAACACTGAGGTTTGCAGGGATCACACAACTAGCACATGGTGGCTTGAGATTAGAATCTCTGTGTTTTTGATGGAGAAAAGGGGCTCCTTAAGAACATTGTACCTTAAGCAGCTCCCACTGCTCATGGCATGTCCCAGGGGCTGCCAGGGCCCCTCAGACCCCCTCCTCATGCCTGGTGTGCTATGCCTGTCCTCACAGGGGGCCGCCTGCCTTGCCCCGAACTGTGCCCTGACGCTGTGTTCAGACTCATGGAGCAGTGCTGGGCCTCCGAGCCCGGGCAGAGACCCAGCTTCAGCACCATCTACCAGGAGCTGCAGAGCATCCGAAAGCGGCATCGGTGAGACTGGGGCCCCACTTCTCAAGCCAGTGGCCTCTGCAGGCAAGATTATAGCTCCTCACCAGCTCCAGGTCACGCCACTGGACAGCTCTTCATCATCCTGGACTCCAGCCAACGGTATCTATGCTGCCGGCAGAGATGCAGCTCCGTGTCTGCTGTGCATCCCTGTTCCTGCCAGGGATTCCTCTTCCAGGCAGAAATAATAAAAACCATTTGTGCCCATCAAGTGCTCTTGGCATGCGCGCTCCTCTGGAGGGCAGGTCTTAGAAGGAATAGAGGCCCTGTACCACGGCCGTGGGGAAGGAGGAGGACGGACAGTGTTCACAGGGCAGAACTGACATGGTTTGGTAGCTGTTGGGTGTGCGACTTGGGGAAGAGGAAGAGAGATCAGGATGATATACAGGCTTCTTGACCAGATGGTGGTGTTATTTCTGAATTAGGATCCCAGGCAGAGGAGCAGAGCTGCAGGAAGCATGGTGAGTTTGGAGATGTTGCGTTGCAGGGGCCTGTGGGGATGTAAGTGTGACATATAAGTCTGGAGGCTCAGATGGAAGTAAAGGCTGGCAACTGAGGTTTGAAAGTCATTAGCTTATAAATGTCAGAGACACTATGTCTGTGTACCACAGTCACATGAGAAACAGGAAGAGGAGAGTGTCAGAGGAAGTTAGAGCTCCACTCCAAGGGGACTGGAGTAGCTGAAGAGAAAGAAAACTATTCCCATCTCTCAAGACAAGTTTACTGAGCAATGGGTAGCAGAGCGGGGAGCCCTCACCTCCTCCCTTAAGTTCCCCCAAAACCTACAAAGTTATCTGAAACTTTTCCAGCAGCAACGGCGAAGGTCAAGAAGACAAAAAGGGAATTCCCTGGTGGTCCAGTGGATAAGCCTCCGCGCTTCCACTGCAGGGAGTGCGGGTTCGATCCCTGGTCAGGGAGCTAAGGTCCTGTATGCCTCATGGTGCAGCCAAAAAAAAAAAGAAGAAGACAAAGAAGTATGAATAGACTGAAAAATAGAAACCTGGAAAGATTTATAGCACCAAAGAGCAAAGCAGTAAGAACTTTGAGATAAAATGGCCATCAAGTAGTTGATATCTATTTTCAAAGAGATAAAAGACAACACTTGTTTCAATAAGAGGAAATCAAGTTAGAGTGTGACTAAGTAAAAATACTAACAATTCAAATTGTATCTCCATTAGAAGTGGTAAAAAGCGGAACTGAAGAACTTCTGCTTCTGGGTAGGATATGGTCCCCGCAAGTCCCCACACCCATTGCAACAACTAGGAGGAAACATAAGATGAAAATGATAACTTTTAAAGACAATGGTGAGGGGTGTTAAGAAAGAAAGACCACATGAATTAAAATTTCAAGGAGGAGAAAGCCCCTTCAAGGTGAACTGATGGGCAATTGTTTTCTTCCCTGAGACATTTGCTGAGATGGGACATATCTGATGATCAAAATTGTCCCAAGCAGAAAGACTCTACTGGGGAAAAAAAGAAATGGAGTTTCTGGTGCTTACAGGGACAGTGCTATGGATTGGTACCTGGAAGAACCCAAAATGCAATGCCAGTTTTCCCCCATGGAACATTTGCTGAGTTCTGGAGCAGTATGGACAACTAGGAAGGGGCTGGGCTGGAAAGGCAGGTGTTTAGAGGGAGGGGGCCTGAAACAAACAATAATTGGTCTCCCCCTCAAGATATTGGCCAGACTTTGTTTGTTTCTTTTTTTAAAAATATTTATTTATTTGTTTATTTTGGCTGCATTGGGTCTTAGTCGCAGCACGCGGGCTCTTCCTCGTGAAGCACAGGCTTCTTTCTAGTTGTGGCATGTAGGTCCTAGAGCGTTCAGGCTTGAACGCTGCCCCACAGCATGTGGGATCTTAGTTCCCCCACCAGGGATCGAACCCACGTCCCCTGCATTGGATGGCAGATTCTTAACCACTGGACCACCAGGGAAGTCCCATTGGCCAGATTTTGAACCTGTGTGGGTTGGGAGGCTAAAGCGCTAACCTCAAAATCTCTTTAAAGCAGCACTTGAAGGGCTGGAAGAGAGAGAGACTGGCCAGGCTTTCCTAAATCTCAGAGGACGGGGCGATCCAGGGGAGGACGGAGTTTTATCAGAACTATAACTCTGCCCCAACTCAGCTCAATGCTTGATTACATCAAGGTAACTGGCTCCTCTAGGAACCCTCAGGGAGAAGTTGGGGAAGAGAATAACATCATATTTTACCTTTCTTTTATACCCAATATGCAACATACACTCAAATATTATAAAACATGCAAAAAGGGAGAAAAATGGGGCCAATACACAAGAGAAAAAATAAACTGTAGAAGCAGACCCACAAATGGTAACTATGCTTGGGACTTCCCTGGTGGTCCAGTGGGTAAGACTCCACGCTCCCAATGCAGGGTGTCTGGGTTCAACCCTAGTTAGGGAACTAGATCCCACACGCATGCCGCAACTAAAAGTTTGCATGCTGCAACTAAGAAGTCCACATGCTGCAACTAAAGATCCCACATACCGCAACTAAGACCCGGCACAGCCAAAATAAGTAAAATAAATAAATACTTTAAAATAATAAATTAAATTAAATTAAAATAACTATGCTTAATATGTTAAACGGAGAAAAAGGTGGACAAAGTAGATGCAAATATAGAGAATTTCAACAGGGTTGGAATCTATTTTAAAAGAATCAAAGGAGCTGGTAGAACTGAAAAATGCCATCTCTGAAATTACAAACTAAAAGTTCATGGAGCTAAAGGATAAAGTCACAATCATAGAGACTAAACACACAGTCTCAGGATTAGTTCCCTAACCAGAAGACAGAACTAGTGAACTTGAAGATAGATTGGGTCTAAACTAAAATAGAGAGAGAGAAAAAAAGAAATGGAAAGAACAGAGCCTTTGTGACTTTGGAGCCTATGTGACTCCAAAATATGAGTAATTGAAGTTCCAGAAGGAAAAAAGGATGTTTGGACCAGAATAAACTGGAGATGACCCAAATGCCTATATAGGAATAAGAAAAAACAAGCCATAAGTACATGTACCAACCCTGATGAATCTCAAAGACAGGTTGACAAAGAAACGCTATGTGAAAGAGTGCATACGTATGATTCCATTTCATGAAGTTCAAGAACAGGCAAAACTAAGCTATAGAAAAATGAAAATAGTAGTTCTGTCTGAGGGGTTCCAACAGGAAGCAGTATGAGCATGTAGGGGAACAGCTCCGCTGTGGCGTCCTTACAACCCTGCATGTCTCTACATTGGCCACGTAGGCAAGGCTTGAGTCGGGTGACTTGAGTCTTGACAGAATACACCACTATTACTCCTGGAGCAAGGGGACATAGCAGCTTAGAGAGGAGACTCCCTGTATTATGGGAGACCATTTTTCATCCATCTTTCTAGTTTCAGTGGAGCGCTGGGCTTTCCATCGGGCCCCCTCCTGTCGTACAGTAAGGCCAGGTGCCATACAACTGCTTGGCTGTAGTTTAGAGTTGGCTCCTTAGCCACAGAGTGACCTACCACCATGCCTCCTGTCACCTGTCCCTCCAGGTCAGTGTCATCCTGCGGCACTAGGGAGGGATGTGAGAAGCTGACAATATGCTGGTCTTGCTTTTGCTGTCAGTGTGAGTAATGAGCTGTCTGGATCCTTGTGACTTGTTTCCTTACCAGCTGAGTCTGTGGAAGTGTGACAGGCCCACCCAGTGGCTGCAGTAGTAGATGCTTGTGGCCCTGTTAGCCACCATGCTGCACTTAGGGACTGCTTGACCACTTGACCGCTTTGGCACTTAATGTGGGGCTGATAAGGTCACCACCCTTTTTTTGGAGAAGAGACAGGGATCTTAATGTGGGCTGTCAAGTCAAGTATGGGCTAGAACTCTGGTGGACTTAGCGTCCACTAAGTGTCCACTTACTGCTGAGTTGTTTGGTGACATCAGAGACAAGTGGTCTATGACGATTGTTTCTGGTCCCCAATGAGCTCCATTGGTGTTTAGCGTTGGAAATCAAAGAGGGTCTTACAGAGTTAAAGATAGCATATGCTGGTTATTGCTCACCCTCCTACTGTGACTACAGATAGAACACTATCTGGTGAGTAAGGGCAGTCTGCCACTCAGAAATGGGCTGAGATCCACTCTTACAATGAGTAAGAAAGGGAAATTAGAGACAGACTTGGGCAAAAGTCCAATGAAATCATAGAAGCATGGCTTATCCGACTAGCAAAGGCGAGTGCTATGCAAATTCTGATGTAAGATGACAAGGAATGGAAGTCATTTGGGTGTTAACAACTGACCCCATGCTCCAAGCCACTTTGGCCACAACCCTTCTGGTCAGTGAAGTGGATACGGAGGAGGAAAATATACGGACAAATCAGGGCTTGTTGCAGTGGGTCTTTACAGCTATAATGAAACCATGACCTGTCCAAGATAAAATCCTGTCCCCTGACAAGCACCCTTGGACAATAATGGGAGAGTCTATTACTTCCTTTTAGTCCCCTGTGACCTCAGTCTGGATTCATATGGAGAGCATGCATGCCCAGATGATGAAACAGTCACCCAAAATCAGATTGAACATTTGCTCGACACCAGCAGCCTATGGCTGAAACCAGATCTTCTCTTGCTCTTCGGGGATGTCTCTGGGAAACTCTTCAGCTACTGCGCAATCATTTCCCCAGAATGGAAACCTTGGCAAAGGTCAAGGTAATGCACTACAGGCCCAGGTAGGGGAAGAAACGAGCCATAAGGCCGTGTGGGCTTGGCTACTATGCCAGGGGTCCCAGAAGAGGAAAGTGATAGCCTTTCCATGAAGAAAAATTGTCTCTTGTTATTGGGCTCTGGGAAGGCCATGGGGCTTAAGAGATTTGGGCTTTAACTGGGCTATTTTTGGCATTTCCTGGGGGCCAAAAAGAGGAGCACCAAGAGAGCCCCAAACTCCTGTAGAAGCATGGGGTTTGTTCCATTTACTCTTTGACCCAACGCTTTCAGCGCTACCCCTAAACCCCTTCAGAGACAAACAGGACAAACTAGGTTAGAGGCCAAGGTCCCTCCATCCCCAGGGGAGACCAGAGGCCCTATGCAGTGTGCTGGGAACTAACAACAACCATGGCTGCCAAACCTCAGCCCTCCTGAACATGGTGGCACAGGCCACTGGGATACTGGGATGTGCCCAGAGGCATGGCTGAAAACTCACTCTTACTAGATTTGGAAATAGCTCTCAAATTGGACAACAGACTGAGGTAGTTTGGGGGTGGGACCTTTTAATTTTTTTTTTTTTTTTTTGGCCACACCGTGTGGCATGCGGGATCTTAGTTCCCCGACCAGGGATTGAACCCACACCCCATGCAGTGGAACTGCAGAGTCCTAACCACTGGACTGCCAGGGAAGTCCCCAGGTGAGACTTTTTAAGCTAATACACACCCAAGTGGTTGTAAATAACATTGTTGAATGTATTGTGGGAATAGATATTTGAAGTATGTTTAAGACTTCTTTTGATTGTAAGGAATGTTCCCAATGGAGAAGTGTCATGATTAGGATGGTGGTAATTAGGATAGGGACAACTGGTCACCGCTCCTGACCTAGCCAAGTGGTTACCAAGAAGCAGAGGGCTATGGATGGGTAAGTGGGGGGGTGCCACAGTCCTGATCAAGGAACTAGTGGACTTAGGGGTGCTCAAGGAAATGAGATCTTTTTTTTTTAATAAAGGAAATGTAATATTTAAATTAATTAATTTATTTTTGGCTGTCTTGGGTCTTCGTTGCTGCACGCGGGCTTTCTCTAGCTGCGGCAAGCAGGGCTATTCTTCATTCTGGTGCACAGGCTTCTCATTGCGGTGGCTTCTCTTGTTGCAGAGCACGGGCTCTAGGCGCACGGGCTTCAGTAGTTGTGGCACTCGGGCTCAGTAGTTGTGACTCGTGGGCTCTAGAGCGCAGGCTCAGTAGTTGTGGCGCATGGGCTTAGTTGCTCCACGGCATGTGGGATCCTCCCGGAGCAGGGCTCAAACCCGTGTTCCCTGCATTGGCAGGTGGATTCTTATCCACTGCGCCACCAGGGAAGCCCCACAAGGCCACTTCTCATCCGTCTTCCTAGTTTCAGTTAAGTGTAGTCCTTTCCACCTTGCCCCACCCTCCTCCCCACACTTGGAGTGTAGCTGCAGGTCATAAAATTGTGTGACTGCAGTTGAGTTGGCTTCTCAGCCACAGACAGACCTACCATCGTGCTGCCTGTCATCTGGTCCCTCTGGTTCAGTGCTGTCCTGTGACGAGGGAAAGCCGACACCATGCTGGTCTTGCATTTGCTGTCTGTGTGAGTAATGGCTGTCTGGATCCACTGGGGCTTGTCATCCTCTTACTGGCTAGGTCTCATGGAAGTGTGGTAGGCACACCTGGCAGCTGCACAGTGATTTGTGCAAAAGGATTTGTGGCCTTGTTAGCTACCAGGCTGCACTTAGGGATTGCTTGACCTCTTGACAGAGGGGAACTTTTTGGAGTGATGAGAAAGTGATATTTTGATCTGAGTGGTGATTATACTTGTATATCCATTTATATACATGAGCAGCACACTTAAGACTTGTGCCATATATTGTAAGTTGTATCTCAGTTAAAAAAAAAAAAAGAAAAGAACCACCAGAGAATCAATAAGAGCTCTTGAAAATAAGATTATGATTGCCAAAATGGAAAATTCAGTAGACAGGTCGGAAGATAAATTTCCCAGAACACAGGACAAAACAGAGACACAGAGGATGACGAACCCAGCCTAGGTCTACCACCTTAGTAACAGGCATGCTAGTTGGCAAATAAACCTAGAAAAATGTTTCTGATGGTGATAAAAGAAATGGGAGTTAAAACAATGAGATGGGTTTGTAAATCTGGTTAATCAACCAAAAAGTTTTTAAGCAATTTTCAACAGTTTGTAATTGGCGGTGGAAACTGGCACAACCCTTTTGGGGAGCAATAGAACGCCAAGTATCATCAGTCATATCAGTCCTTAGCTTTGGCCCAGGTAACCTCACCGCTGAAAGTTTGTCCTAAGGTAATAGAAAGAAGACATGTGGAATTCATGGAGATGTTCACTAGCGTGGTTTATTATGCTGCAAAATTATAAACAACCTAGATGTCCAGTAAAAGAACAAGCAAGAAAATTATAGGCCTTACAGGAGGCAGGCACGGAAAGGGGCCGTGATTAACGCACGGTACCAACAGGAGGCAGCACCCCTTTGCCTGAGGAGCGTAACCGCATCTAACCGCATCTAATACCTACACCAGAACCGGGAGGGAGCTGGAAAATGTACTTCACCGTTCGGTTGGTGAAATGGAGGAGGAATGTTTCTACTACTGCTAATTAATGAGCTTACTCTAGGAAGACTCAGTAAAACCTCAAGCTGCGCGCGCCTCCTCGCGGACCCGCAGCTCTTCCAGGTCGCGTCCGGGCTGCGGCTGCGGCTGCGCACTGCGGACCCTCTGCCGGCGCCGGGGGGCCACGGCGCAGACCGCACCGGAAGCGCCGGGCCAGCCCGCCGGAGCTGAGCTAGGGACGCCAGTGGCCCGACTCGCCCGGCTCCGCGAGGCGCACCGCAGGCGGAGGCGGGGCCGAGGCGAGGAGGCGGGGCTGGGGTGGCGCGGGGGCGCGGCGAGGCTGTCCCCGCCCCGCACGCCGCTCTGCCCGGCGGCCTCCAGCGTGGGGAACTGGCGCCGGCGGCCTGGCCTCTGTGGGAGCGACTGGTGGGCGGACGCCCGCCTTTGCCTGCGTCGCTGCCTCCGCGCGGGCCGCCCTACCCGGGGATGTGAGGGGCGCAGCTCGGCCGGCGGGGCCCGGAGCGGCGCGGAAGCTGGCCGCAGACGGTAGCGCGCTGGGCGGGCGCGGGCAGGGCTCCGGTTGCCCCGGCCGAGGCCAGGCTTGAGCGGCAGGAGCGCGTGCGGCGCTTTGGAGTCGGAGGCGGCCGGAGCTCCCGCACGGGTCAGTTGCTGTTGCGGTCCTGGGGCCCGGCAGAGCCGGGGAGGGTCGAGGGCCGGGAGGGGGCTGGGCCGGCGAGCGGGCGAGCAGCCGAAGACCCGGCGGCAGGTGCCGGCCTCCCTCTGAGATCCAACTCTCTCTCCCCAGCTCCACCTACTTTGGCCTGGACTCAGCCTCCCAGGGCTAAAAATATTGCCCGGAGGCTCCTGAGCGGAATAAGATCGCGCTAAATAGGGCACAACGCTGCAGAGGCGACAGAGCTCCTCAGCCCGAGGGCTGGAGGAAGACTCCTGAGCTGCCGCTCCCGCCGCCGCTCAGCCGGCAGCTAGCTGTCTCCCTCCGCCCAGCAGGCAAGTGCGGGCCGCGGGCGGTGGCGGAGGACACTGGTTCTCTAAAGTTGCCCCACAGCCGAGCAGCTGTGCCTGGCTTTTCCCTACCCAGGTTATCTTTGACATCAATCACTGGTGGCTTCCAGGGGGTCCCCTAAATGCTCTGTAAGCAGAGGCTGAAAGTTACCCACTGCAGGAGTCAGAGCTAACAGGGAGAGGACTCTTTATGTTAGAAACATAAGCTGTGGCTTCTTTTTTTATTCATTCTGCATTTCTGAATCAGAGAGCAGCTGTGCCAGTCACTCTTTCTGGTGAGTACCAGTCTGATGCAGGCGGGCAGGGAGAAAGGCTTTCTTGTTAGTCTCTTGGGGCTTTGTCTATATTCTTTAAATCAAAATAGATACCAGTATATTCCTCTGAAATTAGAGGCACTTGGCCAGGGAGCTTGGACACCCACGTCCTTTAACTGGCTGTGTCTTTCTTGTAGGCAAGCTCTGTGGGCAGCTGGTTATAATCAGGAAGTTGTATGGCGAACTCAGGAGTCACAGCTGGGAAGTTTTGTTTTCCGGGAGTGTTTTTTAATAGCATCTGCCTGGGAGAGAGCATCATCTCCACCCTAGGGGCAAAGCTGCTACCAGGACCAGGCAGGACCGGCCTCAGATGTGCCTCTTACTAGTGCTTTCTGTGTCTCAGCCAAGAGAATACGATCCAGGTTGGGTCAGGATCCATAGCCAGTGTCGGAATTCGGTGCTTAGAAGCTTTCTTTTCTTTGGTGTTCTTCGGGAGCAGCCCTCAGGAACTCCTTGGGGCATTTGGTGGAAAGGCCACCAAAGGGATTTTTGCCTGCTGGAGCTACATGTGGTGTCCCTCCGGCCAGGTGTGTGTGGAGGCCAGTATGAAGCTGAAAAAGCAGGTGACAGTGTGTGGGGCTGCCATCTTCTGTGTGGCTGTCTTCTCACTCTACCTCATGCTGGATCGAGTGCAGCATGATCCCACCCGACACCAGAACGGTGGGAACTTCCCCCGGGTGAGTCATGCCTGATTGCTGATCTCTTCATACACAAATCATCTGGGATCGGGTTATTGCCCCAGCTGGAGAGTCATGTCAACCCAGGGCAAGAACATTCCTTCCCAGCAGGCAGATTTTCTAGAAACTCAAAGCTGAAAGCAGTGATGGCAAAAAGAAAGGAGGGAGGGAAAATGGCAATATGTACTGCTGCTCTGTCCTCCTGAATTATTGGCAGACATTGCTAATGGATTGCAGCATCCCTTCCCACTAAGCCCCAGTGCAGTCCTTGTCAGCACAATGCTCCTGAGAGGCAACGCCGATTGTTGAGAATAGGCATGGGAGGTGAAATCTTTGCCATCCATAAGCTAGAGAGTGAGGGTACTCCCAACCCAAGTGGATTGCAGTCTTCAGTAGTGATTCACACCTCTTCCCTTATCTGACCAGAGCAATCCAGCCCTGTAGGCTCATGGTCCTGCCTTTGACTGGGGAGGGAAGGATCATAGTCAGGCCTCAGGTTGTGGGCTCCATGCAGAGATCCTTCTTGTGGCATAAGGAGCTGGGAGTGATTGCTTTCTGGTTTTTTTGGCAGAGTCAAATTTCTGTGCTGCAGAACCGCATTGAACAGCTGGAGCAGCTGTTGGAGGAGAATCATGAGATCATCAGCCACATCAAGGACTCTGTGCTGGAGCTGACGGCCAACGTGGAGGGCCCACCTGCCCTGCTGCCGTACTATATGTCCAATGGCTCCTGGGTGGTGCCACCAGAGCCCCGACCCAGCTTCTTCTCCATCTCCCCTCAAGACTGCCAATTTGCTTTGGGGGTCCGGGGCCAGAAGCCAGAGCTGCAGGTAAGAGTCAGAGCTGGCAGGGACCCATAGTGGCCATGGCTGGGGCACTGAGCTGTTCTCCTGCCTGGCAGATGCTGACTGTATCAGAGGAGTTACCATTTGACAACGTGGATGGCGGCGTGTGGAAGCAAGGCTTTGACATCTCTTATAGCCCGCACGACTGGGACACTGAAGACCTGCAGGTGTTTGTGGTCCCTCACTCTCACAATGACCCAGGTGAGGGCCCAGCAGACCTTGGGAGCCAGGGTGTGGAGTGGGCTTTCTTTTTTACTTTTTTAAATTTTTGTTGGAGTATAGTTGATTTAAAATGTTGTATTAGTTTCTGCTGTACAGCAAAGTGAATCGGTTATACGTACACACATATACATTTTCTTTTAGATTCTTTTCCCATATAGGTGTTCTCAAAGTATTGAGTAGAGTTCCGTGTGCTATACAGCAGGTCCTTATTAGTTATCTGTTTTACGTATAGTAGTGTGTATATGTCAGTCCCAATCTCCCAATTTATCCCTCCCCCCTCTCCCCCCGGTAACCATAAGTTTGTTTTCTATATCTGTGACTCTATTTCAGTTTTGTAAGTAAGTTCATTTGTACCATTTTTTTAGATTCCACATGTAAGTGATATCATATGGTATTTGTCTTTCTCTGTCTGACTTACTTCACTATGACAATCTCTGTATCCATCCAAGTTGCTGCAAATGGGATTTCTTTCTTTTTTTATGGCTGAGTAATATTCCTCTGTATATATGTACCACATCTTCTTTATCCACTCCTCTGCTGATGGACATTTAGGTTGCTTCCATGCCTTGGCTGTTGTGAATAGTGCTGCAGTGAACATTGGGGTGCATATATCTTTTTGAATTATGGTTTTCCCCGGATATATGCCTGGGAGTGGGATTGCTGGATCATATGGTAGTTCTATATTTAGTTGTTTTTTTTTCCTGCGGTACATGGGCCTCTCACTGTTGTGGCCTCTCCCGTTGTGGGGCACAGGCTCTGGACGCACAGGCTCAGCGGCCATAGCTTACGGGCCCAGCCGCTCCGCGGCATGTGGGATCTTCCCGGACCGGGGCATGAACCTGCATCCCCTGCATCGGCAGGAGAACCTCAACCACTGCGCCACCAGGGAAGCCCCTATATTTAGTTTTTTAAGGAACCTCCATACTGTTCTCCATAATGGTTGTACCAGTTTACATTCCCACTAACAGTGTAGGAGAGTTCCCTTTTCTCCACACCCTCTCCAGCATTTATTATTTGTAGATTTTTTGATGATGGCCATTCTTACCGGTGTGAGGTGTTACCTCATTGTAGTTTTGATTTGTGTTTCTCTACTAATTAACGATGTCGAGCATCTTTCATGTGCTTTTTGGCCATCTGTATGTCTTCTTTGGAGAAATGGCTATTTAGGTCTTCCGCCCATTTTTTCATTGGGTTCTTTTTTGACATTGAGCTCCATGAGCTGTTTGTATATTTTGGAGATTAATCCTTTGTCCGTTGCTTCATTTGCAAATATTTTCTCCCATTCTGAGGGTTGTCTTTTCGTCTTGTTTATGGTTTCCTTTTCTGTGCAAAAGGTTTTAAGTTTAATTAGGTCCCATTTGTTTATTTTTACTTTCATTACTCTAAGAGGTGGATCAAAAAAGATATTGTTGTGATTTATGTCAGAGTGGTCTGCCTATGTTTTACTCTAAGAGTTTTATAGTATCCGGCCTTACATTTAGGTCTTTAATCCATTTTGAGTTTATTTTTGTGTATGGTATTAGAGAGTGTTTTAATTTCATTCTTTTACATGTAGTTGTCCAGTTTTCCCAGCACCACTTATTGAAGAGACTGTCTTTTCTCCATTGTATATTCTTGCTTCCTTTGTCATAGATTAGTTGACCATAGGTGCATGGGTTTATCTTCAGACTTTCTATCCTGTTTTATTGATCTATATTTCTGGTTTTGTGCCAGTGCCATACTGTTTTGTTTTGTTTTTTTAATTAATTAATTAATTTATTTATGGCTGTGTTGGGTCTTCGTTTCTGTGCTAGGGCTTTCTCTAGTTGCGGCGAGCGGGGGCCACTCTTCATCGCGGTGCACGGGCCTCTCACTGTCGCGGCCTCTCTTGTTGCGGAGCACAGGCTCCAGACTCGCAGGCTCAGTAGTTGTGGCTCACGGGCCTAGTTGCTCTGCGGCATGTGGGATCATCCTGGCCCAGGGCTTGAACCTGTGTCCCCTGCATTGGCAGGCGGATTCTTAACCACTGTGCCACTAGGGAAGCCCCATACTGTTTTGATTACTATAGCTTTGTAATATAGTCAGAAGTCAGGGAGCCTGATTCCTCCAGGTCTGTTTTTCTTAAGATTGCTTTGTCTGGGGTGGGCTTCCTGATGGCAAAGGTAAGGGAGGGACAGTTGAAGAAGATGGTGGCATCCTCAGGGGACCCTATGTTGGCTTCCCAGGCTGGCTCAAGACCTTTGACAAGTACTACACAGAGCAGACCCAGCACATTCTCAACAACATGGTGTCCAAGCTGCAAGAGGACCCCCGGCGGCGCTTCATCTGGGCGGAAGTCTCCTTCTTCGCCAAGTGGTGGGACAACATCAATGCCCCAAAGAGAGCAGCAGTCCGAAGGCCAGTGCCAATCGGGAAGGCAGGAGGGCTATCCTCTGGGCCCTAGGATGGGTGTGAAGTCCTCTCCTGGAGCTGCAGGTGCCAAGGTGTCAGGGAGAGGCAAGGGGAACCTTGGCAGAGATGAGGAGTGATGGTAGAGGGGCCAGGAATGAGAAGGCAAGAACTGACTTGAGGGTCACTAGCGTTAGGAGAAATCAAAGTAGTGTGAGCACAAGGAAGAGAAAGCATAGGGCCTGGCCCCTGGAAGCGCCGACAGAGATCCAGGAATAAGCAGAGCCAGGACAGCATGGAGGTTGGCTGGAGAGAGGAGGGCGCATGTCTGTTGTCTTGGTCCTGGGTTTGGGTGAACTGGCTCAGTGAGGCCAGTACACACAGGTCCCGGCATCTGGTTGGCAGCACTGAGCAGAGGGTCTCTGCCCCAGGCTGAGTGTGAGTCCTTAACTCCAGGCTGGTGGGAAACGGGCAGCTGGAGATTGCAACAGGAGGCTGGGTAATGCCGGATGAGGCCAACTCCCACTACTTTGCATTGATTGACCAGCTCATTGAGGGACACCAGTGGCTGGAGAAAAACCTCGGTGAGTCCGGGCTCAGCAGTGGGAGTCTGCCCCCATAGCTGGGCCCAGAGGACAGCAGGGGGCTCTAAGGCACAAGGATTGGCAGGGAGTGCTTCTTTTCTAGGCTAATTCCACCAGCGTGGGTGTGGTGTGATGGCAAGACGGGATCTGGGGCCCCTGTGCCGGGAGGCCAGGCCCTGAGACATTCAGGCCTCTGGCTTCCATGCCCCTGCCCAGGTGCAACCCCGCGCTCAGGCTGGGCAGTGGACCCCTTTGGATACAGCCCCACCATGCCTTACCTGCTGCGCCGTGCCAACCTGACCAGCATGCTGATTCAGAGGGTACATTATGCTATCAAGAAGCACTTTGCTGCCACCCACAGCCTGGAGTTCATGTGGAGGCAGACCTGGGGTAAGGCCAGGTAGGGTGGAGGGGGGTCACAGCAGTGGTTCCCACTGGGAAAGGGCAGGGTATCAGAAATAAGACCCATCTGTCCTTTAGAGCAGACCAACAAACACTGGTGCAGACCGTCAGAAGCTCTCTCCTTCAGGTTAGGTGGGGATCACATTGATCTCTGGCCTCTGTGGAGCCTGCTGTCTGTCTCCTGGAGGAGCTGTGGGCTCCAGAGCCCTCCCTGTGTCCTGACCATTGGCCTGCATGTCCTCTGCAGCCTTAAGTCTGGTTCACGCCTTTAGCTGGAGCAGATCCCCTTCCACCCCCGGCATCCCTGTGCCCAGCTCCAGGGGCTGACTGCTTGGTGTGTTTTCTATAGATTCGGACTCCAGCACAGACATCTTCTGCCACATGATGCCTTTCTACAGCTATGACGTCCCCCATACATGTGGCCCGGATCCCAAGATCTGCTGCCAGTTTGATTTCAAGCGCTTGCCCGGGGGGCGCATCAACTGCCCTTGGAAGGTGCCACCCCGGGCTATCACAGAGACAAATGTGGCCGAGAGGTACTTGCTCCCAGACCTGGACTAGGTGTGGTGGTGTCATTTTCACTCTGCAGAGGAGTCAGGAGATCTGGTCTGGGCTCTGCTGCATGGGGGCTTCGGGTTCCACATTCATAAAATGGGGGTGGGCTCGGTTGGTGAGTTCAGGCCCACAGCCCTTGCAGTGATGGTTCCTTTACTGTGTTTTCCTGGAAAACTAGAGTGAGTGGCTCTAAGGAACCACCTTTTCCAGAATGGTTTTATTTTCCCAAATGAGTATGTTTTCTAGTGTCCTAACAAACTGTCGGAGCCAGTGGACTGACTCTGAGGCAAGTAATTCTCAGATTAGATGCAGTGCCTTACAACCTTCAGTCTGGTATGCCTGCATTAAGCTCAGGCCTCCTGCCTTGGCTTGAAGTCACCCGGGATCCTCAGTGCTCTGTGCACCCAGAATCCCATTCAGATGCACATTCCGTCCCACCCAACAGCCTCCAGCCTCTGAGAAAACAGACCTGTTCCCTTTGAGAGAATCCTTAGGGACCCCAAAAGATGTTGCTGAAATCAGCTCCCCTGGGAAAAGGTGGATTAAGAGAGAGCTAAACAATTATTTAGCCAGAACTGGACTGGCCTTAAGAATATAACAAGTTGAACGGGTTTTCATGTTGCAATCCTCCGATTTCCATGATGTCCAAGAGGTGAAACATGTGACCAGAAGGGAAAGAAAGTGGTCTTTTGTTTCCAGAATCCAGAAATCTAAATGCTGATTCCAAGCAAGAATCTAGGGCTTTTAAGGCATGCTTTTTCTGAAAGCAGCAGCTGTGATCTATAGATGCCAGGCCAGGTTTACAGAGAGCAAGTCATGGGAGATAACCTCATTTTCTCCTTTAAATTTATTTATTTTATTTTTGGCTGCGTTGGGTCTTCCTTGCTGTGCGCGGGCTTTTCTCTGGTTGTGGTGAGCAGGGGCTACTCTTCGTTGAGGTGCGCAGGCTTTTCACTGCGGTGGCTTCTCTTGTCACAGAGCACGGGCTCTAGGTGCGCAGGCTTCAGTAGTTGTGGCACGGGGGCTCAGTAGTTGTGGCTCACGGGCTCTAGAGCACAGGCTCAGTAGTTGTGGCGCACGGGCTTAGTTGCTCCGCGGCATGTGGGATCTTCCCAGACCAGGGATTGAACCCGTGTCCCCTGCATTGGCAGGTGGATTCTTAACCACTGCGCCATCAAGGAAGCTCTCGTTTTCTCCTTTAAAGGGCTTACAAGGATGATAAATTAGGGGAAGGTGGTATTTGAGGAGTCCTTTCTTGAGAGCAAAATGGAACAGAACAAGCTGCACCAGCATGGCTAAGTACATTAGTGGCTGGTTGAACTGTAACACCCATAACATGCCAATTACCAGGCTGGTCTAAAAAGAGAAAAGAGGCTTTAATGCCACAGGTCTCTGTTTTTCTGTTGATTACATTAATGACTTGGATGAAAAAGGAAATAATAAATGTTTATGTAGAACAGTGCCAGGCACTGTTCTAAGTGTTTAACAAATATTAATTCACTCAGTTCATTGTAATTCTCATAATACTATGACAGTAGGTACTGATGTTTTTCTCATTTTATAGAAACTGAGGCCCAGAGAGGTTAAGTAAGTTGTCCAAGGTCACACAGCTAGTGCATACAGATCTAGTGTTGGTGTAGTCCGGTCCCCAAGTCCAGGCTCTTCAGTCTAGGGCTGTGCTGCATCACTAACTGGTGGCAAACAAAGCGGGAGTGTCAGAGTCAGGATCCCAAAAGATCTCAGTAGGTTGGGACGAGGGTTGAACCTAACCAGATAAGATTAGATAAATGTAACTTCTACCCTTAGCTTCAGCAAACAGAATAGGAAAGTTCAGGATGAGAAAATATCTTGCTGGGCCTCATGCACAGAAAACATGATCACTGATGTCAGCATGGTGGGGTGACAGTGGGGGCCACCAGACATGCCTGTATAAGCACACGGCTCCAACGGCAGCTCTGGCCAGACTAGAGGGTGTGGCCTGCCTTCCCCTGAGCTCCCATATTTAGCGCTGGGCCCCGCACTCTGGGATCCTGGCAGATGGGCTACTCAAGAGAACTGCTGGTGACTGGATTCTCAGCTGCTATGTAGGGACCAAATAGAGGGGCTGGGATTGCAGAGGCTGATGAGAAAGCGCAGGGGAATGCTTACACATCTTGGATATGTCTGAGGGACCATCATGGGGAAGGAGGACTGGTTTGTTCTTTGTGGTATCCAAGGGCAGAACTGGGGCCAGGGAATTGAAGCCATGCATCAGGAAGAACTCTCTAGTTGTTTGGAGAACACTGGGCTCCCTGGGACTGGGTTTCACCCCATGAGGTATCTACCCCCAAGCCGAGTGACTCTGTGACGAGGATGTATCAGAGGGCTCCTCTCAGGCTGGCTCTGCTCAGGATCCTATAATGTGAGACTCCATGTGGGGCCCATCCCCCTTCCCACCTGCAGGGCAGGCCTGCTCCTGGACCAGTACAGGAAGAAGTCCCGGCTCTTCCCAAGCAACGTC
>NW_006798464.1:1518792-1532766 GCF_000442215.2 Lipotes vexillifer | reverse complement strand
CTCTTCCGAAGCAACGTCCTTCTGGTGCCGCTGGGTGATGACTTCCGATATGACAAGCCTCAGGAGTGGGATGCCCAGTTCTTCAACTACCAGCGGCTCTTCGACTTCCTTAACAGCAAGCCTGATCTCCACGTGCAGGTGTGAAGGGACACTCACCGGGGAGGGGGCCTCGGTGGTGCTGCAGCCCAGCCCTTCCTGTGAGGTTTCATGCTCCCCAGTACTGCTCCAAAGCAGGGGTTCATTCCCAACTCTGGGCACGGTTTCCCTTTTATGTCACAGTTCTTTCCCAGGTTCCTCAGCTTCTCGAGGTCCAGAAGGTAGGACATATGGTGACTACTCTCTGCATAGGCAAACATCCCTGCCCCTAGCCTCCACTGCAGCACTGGGGGGCCACAATTCCCAGAAGACTCTGGAACTGATGGAAGCGGGTTTTGGGGGTCCCCACAGGCCCAGTTTGGCACCCTCTCCGACTATTTTGATGCTCTATACAAGAGGACAGGGGTGGAGCCAGGGGCCCAGCCTCCAGGGTTTCCTGTGCTGAGCGGGGATTTCTTCTCCTACGCGGACCGGGAGGACCATTACTGGACAGGCTATTACACTTCGCGGCCTTTCTACAAGAGCTTGGACCGCGTCCTGGAAGCGCACCTGCGGTGAGACCTGCCCCCCCTTCCAGGCTGGAGGGATAGAGTAAGACTTTGAGATTTAAGGAGGGGCTGGATTGGCTCAGAAGGGACTAGAAGGGCATGGAGACCAAGACAAGTGGAGAAGGGGTGAAAGGAAGAGGAGTGGGCCTTGCAGAGTGAGGGTGGGCTCTGGGGAGCTGTATGGCAGGAGGCTGACTTCTCTCTCTGGGCAGGGGGGCAGAGATTCTGTACAGCCTGGCTGTGGCTCATGCCCGGCGCTCTGGAGTGGCCAGCCAGTACCCGCTCTCAAACTTCGCCCTTCTGACAGAAGCTCGGCGCACACTGGGACTCTTCCAGCACCACGACGCTATCACTGGCACTGCCAAGGAGGCAGTTGTTGTGGACTATGGGATCAGGTGGGAGCCCTCTCCTCTTCCCCATTAGCTCCACGCCTTGACCCGCTGTCCCAAAAGGGAGGATGCACCGGGCAGTCAGTGGGCAGGCCTGCCAAGGACTCGCCCTGTTGGCAGGTGGACAGTATCTCGGTGGCCACCTCTCCCATGGTCCCTCTCCTGCCCGCCCTCCCAGGCTTCTGCGCTCCCTTGTCAACCTGAAGCAGGTCATCATTAACGCAGCTCACTATCTGGTGCTGGGGGACAAGAAAAGCTACCACTTTGACCCTGAGTCGCCCTTCCTGCAAATGGTGAGCCCCGATCCTGCACCTGCTCAGGGTGACCCTCTGGTGTGCAGTCCTGTGCCAAGAACTGTGGTGCGAGGGCGTTGTCCTTCTTTTCCTTCCCGGTCCTGGAGTGAAAGCTCTGTGCCTGGCGCAGCTGCTGGTCCCCATCTGGGACACGTTTGGGGGCTGGGGGAGGCAAGACTCCGAGTCAGGCCAAGCCCCATGATAGTTCTTTCTTCCCACCCACTTCATTCCAGGATGACACCCGCTTAAATCACGATGCCCTACCAGATCGCACAGTGATCCAGCTGGATTCCTCACCCAGGTGAGCCGGGCTGGGCCAGGCGCAGAGGCAAAGCCCCTTCCTGGCTCTGGGCACCCTCCCACCCCGACCCTGCCGAACCACTGAGGGATTCTTGGCCTGGCCACTGTTCCTGCTTCCACTGCCCCAGAGCAGTGGCCTCCTGGGTGAGCCTACTTTCTGCTCACAGGTACGTGGTGCTGTTCAACCCACTGGAGCAGGAGCGGCTCAGCGTGGTGTCCCTTCTGGTCAGCTCACCCCGGGTGCGGGTCCTTACAGAGGAGGGTCAGCCCCTGGCTGTGCAGGTCAGCGCGCATTGGAGCTCTGCCACTGACATGGTCCCTGACGTCTACCAGGTGAGGCGGGGGCTTGGCAGGTGGGGCCCGGCCTCGGCCCTCTGTGCTGATCCTTGGCCTCTCCCCGGAGCCTCACACTGCCTACAGACACTGGCTTCCCACCCTCCTGCTTGCAGCCCTCTTACTCCCCAGGTTGGGGACCAGAGTCTTGGGGAGAGGGGTTGCCCAGAGGACAGTCACTCCTGGGCTTTGAGTCTGTCCTTGAAAGGAAGGGGAAGTTTGGTATAGTATGACAATAGTAAAAATGGCAGTTATGCTGCCCCATCGTTTGTTCATTCAACAAATATTTATTGAAAGCTTAACGTGTGTGTACCATCTCATAGTTTTCCAAATATCATTTGAGACACATGAAAGTCTGACGAGGGGCAAGTAACATCACCTATGCTTTGGGCAGAGGGCACCGAGGCCCCAGTGGGTGCAGGGACTTGCTCAGGCTCTCAGGGCCCAGGCCTGCATCCAAGACCGACACCCATGCCGTGGCCCACGCTTCCTCACCCTTCCCGTGCCCGCAGGTGTCTGTGCCCGTCCGCCTGCCGGCGCTGGGCCTGGGCGTGCTGCAGCTGCAGCTGGGTCTGGACGGGCCCCGCACCCTGCCCTCCTCCGTGCGTGTCTACCTGCATGGGCGGCAGCTGTCCGTCAGCAGGCACGAGGCGTTCCCTCTACGCATCATTGACTCTGGCACCAGCGACTTCGCCCTCAGCAACCGCTATATGCAGGTCTGGTTCTCAGGCCTCACCGGGCTCCTCAAGGTAAAGGGCCAGGGGCTGGGAGCCGGAGGAGGGCGCGCATGTCGGGGGGGTCGTGCAAGCTGCCTCCGGCCCATGAGTGCACTGCCACCTGACTCATGGTGGACCCGGGAGTGGGCCGTCCTGGCCCCGAGCTGACAGCACAGGGAAGCAGGGCTGGGCTCCCTCCCGGGGGCGGGCCTGACACGCGGGTGTGGGGCCAGGGGTCAGGGCTGTGTCTCTCGGCAGAGCATCCGAAGGGTGGACGAGGAGCAGGAGCAGCGGGTGGGCATGGAGTTCCTCATCTATGGCACCCGCTCGTCCAAAGACAAGAGTGGAGCCTACCTCTTCCTGCCTGATGGCGAGGCCAAGGTAACTAGAGACACCTTGCAAACCCCAGCAGGCCCTGGAGGCCTCAGGAGCGGAGGGCAGGAAGAAGGGCCTGGGCCTTCGTCCAGGGTTACCCTGCCTGCCAGGGTGCCTCGCCTGCACTGCCCCTGCGGGGGGTGGGTGACTGAGGAACATTGCCTGGGAGCCTGGGCCCGGCTCGGCCAGGCGTCTCAGCCCAGAGCCTGCTGGGAACAAGTCCTCCTGCCTGACCGCGGGCCAGCATCTCCCTGCTTTGCTCTCTGTGCCGTGGGTTCAGCGGCCACCTGCTCTTTCCCCAGCCCTATGTCCCCAAGGACCCTCCCGTGCTGCGCATCACGGAAGGCCCTTTCTTCTCAGAGGTGGTGGCCTACTATGAGCACGTTCACCAGGTAGTCCGGCTTTATAACCTGCCAGGTGAGCCCTGCAGACGAGGAAGGTAGGGAAGGAGGTGTGGGCTCCGTGGGCTGTGATGTGCTTTTCCTTCTGCCTGTTGTCTATTCATGCATCTGTTCCCAACAGACGTATCATTTGAGATGGGGATGATTCTTAACTCTCTTGGAGTAGAGCTTGGCCAGAAATGCTGGGAATTGCCTGGGGCTTGGACACAGCCTCTCCCAGCCCAGTCTCTCAGGCTGTGGCTCACGCCGCTCAGCCTCTCCCTTTGTCCTGTGCCCAGGGGTGGAGGGGCTGTCTCTGGACGTGTCATCCCTGGTGGACATCCGGGACTGCGTCAACAAGGAGCTGGCCCTGCGCCTCCACACAGACATTGACAGCCAGGGCACCTTCTTCACGGACCTCAATGGCTTTCAGGTGATGCCTCAGGCCTGGGGCCCCAGAGACCCCATGGAACAGAACTTGGACTGTGTTTACTGCCCGCATCACAGGCCCTGGCAGGTGATCTGCTCTGACAGAGCAGGAGGAATCGGAGGCAAGACTGATCGGGGCCCAAATGGTGCCCGGATTCTCTTGATCTGCTGGCCTTGCCCCCGCAGGTGCAGCCCCGGCGGTATCGGAAGAAGCTGCCCCTGCAGGCCAACTTCTACCCCATGCCGGTCATGGCCTGCCTCCAGGATGCACAGAGCCGCCTCACGCTGCACGCTGCCCAGGCCCTGGGCGTCTCCAGCCTCCACGATGGTGAGGGGAACAGGCGCTGATCGGGGGGAGAGGGCAAGATCGAGAAGCCCATCCCCGCCACCGAGGGCCGTCCTCTTTGTGGGCCTCTCCGTATTTCCTGTCCATCAGTCACACACCAGCGGGAGATGAAAGGAAGGCAGACACATGCTGTCACCCTCTCCCCTGGTGGAGGCAGCTATGGAGGTGACTGGGGGTGGGTGGCCTGTTGGATCCCCTCAAGAAGCATCAGGGTATTGAAGGGTGATTCTTAGCTGAGGTGTGCAGCCACCTTCTCCTGACAGGGATGGCAGTAGGGACAGTTGGAAAAGTGTAGTCAGTGTTATAATGAAATATTTAGCAAAGGAGAAAGATACGTCCTGACTTCCTACCAATGGTCATTAAAAGAGAGAATGACAAAAAGAGAGAATGACATTCTTAAGAATCAAAACGAGGGCTTCCCTGCTGGTGCAGTGGTTAAGAATCTGCCTGCCAATGCAGGGGACACGGGTTCGAGCCCTGGTCTGGGAAGATCCCACATGCCACGGAGCAGCTAAGCCCGTGTGCCACAACTGCTGAGCCTGTGCTCTAGAGCCCGTGAGCCACAACTGTTGAGCCTGTGCTCTAGAGCCCGTGAGCCGCAACTACTGAAGCCCGTGTGCCACAGCTACTGAAGCCCGCGTGCCTGGAGCCCGTGCTCCCAACAAGAGAAGCCACCGCAATGAGAAGCCTGCGCGCCGCAACAAAGAGTAGCCCCCACTCGATGCAACTAGAGAAAACCCATGCGCAGCAATGAACACCCAATGCAGCCAAACATAAATTAAATAAATAAATTTAAAAAAAAATCAAAACGAGGACATGAGGAGACTGACCTGGAGCTGGTCACACTGGGCCAGCCCAGGTGGCTCCCATAGCCTCAGGGTAAAGTGAACAGTTTGCACTTAGTGGCCTCTGAGGCCTCAGGTCGTCTGTCCTTGGGGCAGAGCCTTTGTGCAGGACTGAGCCAAGAGTGCCCAGTCTAGGCTCTGAGGGGCCGGTGGCAAGCACAGTGGGGACCTGACTCTCTGCTGGAAGGCATGAGGCTCTGCTGCCCCTTTGCCCAGTATCACTCTGGTTGTAAAACTCTTAACCCAGCCCAGCATCCTCCCTTGGTCTCTGCCCTTCTGGAAAACAGTGCACTAACAGGCGATTGGTTTTTTTTTCCTATTTTTTTTTTTTTTTTGGCGGTACGTGGGCCTCTCACTGTTGTGGCCTCTCCCGTTGCGGAGCACAGGCTCCGGACGCGCAGGCTCAGCGGCCATGGCTCACGGGCCTGGTCGCTCCGGGGCATGTGGGATCCTCCCAGACCGGGGCACGAACCCGTGTCCCCTGCATCGGCAGGCGGACTCTCAACCACTGCACCACCAGGGAAGCCCAAACAGGCGATTGTTTTACATGCAAGGGGTCCATTTTAGGATTTGGTGTGCCTTTTTGTGGTTGCTCAGGGTAAAGACTGAGGAACTACCTAAGTCAGAATATGGGCTGGGGTAATGGGAGTGCAGATAGAGCCGTCTGTATGGGCTCCTCTCAAGAGATTCTTGAAAAAAAACAGATGCTGGGAAAAATCCTCATTCCAACATATGTCAGCTTTGAGTGAGCCCCTTCCCCAGGCATATTTTTATTTTTATTTTATTTTATTTTATTTTTTAATTTGGCTGTGTTGGATCTTCGTTGCTACACGCGGACTTTCTCTAGCTGCGGCGAGCGGGGGCTACTCTTCGTCGCGGTGCACGGGCTTCTTATTGGGTGGCTTCTCGCAGAGCACAGGCTCTAGGCACACCAGTTTCAGTAGTTGTGGCACACGGGCTCAGTAGTTCCACAGCCTGTGGGATCCTCCTGGACCAGGGCTCAAACCCATGTCCCCTGCATTGGCAGGCAGATTCTTAACCACTGTGCCATGAGGAATGTCCCCTCAGACATATTTTTAAAAGAAAGGAAAGGTTGGGGACTTCCCTGGAGGTCCAGTGGTTAAGACTCCACACTTCCAATGCAGGGGGTGTGGGTTCAATTCCTGGTGGGGGAACTACGATCCCACATGCTATGTGCAGTGCAGCCAAAAAAAAAGCAAAGGATCCTCTGCCATCTCTCGTCTGCAGGGCAACCCCAAATAATACCTAATCTGAGCCTCTGCCTGATATGCCACCTGGCTGTCCTCTTGCTCCCTCCTTTTGACAGACGCGGCAGGCAGACCTGGAGTCTGCCCCCACGTAGAACCAGGGCCGGAAGCGTGTGTTCCAGTCACAACAAAATCCGCCCCACCTGAGAAAACCTGCCCTGGGTCAGGGCTTCTGCAGCAGCTGCTGATGGCTGTTGTGTTTGCTGTTCACTTTATTGTATGTGGCCAGCCTAGAGACGGTTCTCTGCCTGGGCACCTGGGCCAACCCCCACTCCTGAGCTGCGGAGCATGGGCAGTGAACTGCCAGGGTCACAGTCCTTCACTCAGCCCCTTCCAGCTCTAGGTTCCACAGCGGCTTTGTGCCCTGAGTGACTCAGCTTCCAGCCAGTTCCCTGGGCTCTTCCCTTGGGGCTTTGGTGGGCTGCTGCTTCCAGAGGTCGGTGTCTGCTTGAGGGTGAGACAGGCAGGCTGGGGGCTCACAGCTAACTTCCCTAGGCCAGCTGGAGGTGATCTTGGACCGGCGACTAATGCAGGACGACAACCGAGGCCTGGGCCAAGGGCTCAAGGACAACAAGAGAACCTGCAACCGTTTCCGTCTCCTGTTGGAACGGCGAACCCTGGGCAGGGAGGTAAGTTCTGGGCCTCCCCCTAGGGAGCCAGGTCAGGCTAGGCCCCGTGGGTGGCCCTGGGGTTCCAGCCTAGGGCTTGGGGAGCGTACTAGAGGTGGGCAAGGGTAGCAAGAGTAGGGCCTGATTCCCGGGTTGGTGGGGAAGCGAGTCTGATGCTTTGCTGCTCCATCTCATGCAGCCTGGCACCTCCCTCTCCACGGCACCCTGTCGCCTGTGCCCACCTCATGCTCATCTCCCACCTTCCCACCCCCGCCCCTGTGTCCTCTAACCTGCTCTGCTCCTGCCCTGCTCATCTCATGGCTTTCTTTGCCCCCACCAGCCTGGCTTTTTCTCCAAACTGGCAGCCATGTTTAGGGGCTTGATCTTTCACAGCAGCAGGAGCGGGCACCGAGAGGTAAGGGCCAGCGATGGGGTGTTGAACTAGTGTTAGTTATTTGTAGCTGGAGCTGGAGTTGGAGCTGGCGGATGGCAGAGCCCGCTGCTCCATCTCCCTGTCTGGGGCTCAGTCACTCACCATCAAATAGCTGCTGGGCACCCGCTATGCTGTAAGGACTGAGAGGGCCGCAAATGCATAAGATACTGCCTCAGAGCTCTAGGAGTTGACTCGTGAGTATGGGTGGGGGCCAAGTTATGTGTGTGAAAATATAAGGTCGAAAAGGGGTATGTCCACTGGTCCTGAGGAGTGAGAGAACATAGTGGGCCAAGGGGATCAAGGACAGCTTCCTGGAGGAGATGTCATCCACACACATCTTTGATGAATGGGGGTCTGCCCTACACACTTGAACCGAGGCACAGGGTGGGAGGCAGGAAGGAACGTGAATGGGAAGAGCCGTGAGTTCACTCAGCTAGACCAGAGCCGCCTGTGCAGTGTGATAGCCACTAGCCACGTGTGGCCACTTAAACGTATTAAGACAAAACACAATAACCAATTTGATTCTTCGTTCAAACTGGCCACACTTCAAGTGGCTCAGTGGCCACAAGTGGTTAGTAGCTGCTGTGCTAGTGCAGATATAGCATATTTCCCTGATTGCAGAAAGTTCTAGTGGCCAGTGCTGGGCTGCCATGGGGGTAGGTTGGGGCAGACTGTAGTGGGCCTTCATGTCTGGCGAAGAGTCTGGACTTCCTCCTGGAGGCCAGTGAGGGATCTGAGCTGGGAGAGCACTGTTGGGACTTTGCCCTAAGCATGCCACTCCCACAGCAGGGACTCAGGCGGATCTTCAGGGAGACCTGAGGCAGGGGTGACAGCTTAAAGGCTGTTCAAGCAGGAAATTTTGGTGGCTTGAAATGAGCCATGGGAGGGAGAAGCCGGGGATGGACGTGAGGACACTGCCGAGGTGGGAATGGAGATCGTGGCTGAGGGAAGTGCGAGATTCTGGACAGTAGGAAGGCGGGTGATGCTAAGAGCAGAAATCCAGAATATGGAAGAGTAGCCGCCGTGGAGGAAAGTCCAGCTTAGGCCCGTGGGTGTGACGTCTAGGTCAGCCATCTAAGGAGAAGTCCTCAGTCAGCACAGCTGTGGGGACTGCCGGGCCCGAGCATCAGGGCTGGTGCTGTGGATACGGGGTCGAGCTTGAAGCTGCAGGGTTGCCCCAGAGACTTTCTCCATCAGAGGCGCATCCTCCATGGTGAAGCATCCGTCTGTCTGTCTTCCCTTCTTCTCGCTGCGCTGAGAATCTCTATGTGACAGGAGATGTTGCTGATGGGAGTGTGTGACTCACGATGGTGTTGTGGGAGCAGAAAGCCTCCATAGTTAGAGGAGCGCTGGCCTGGTGAGGTAGCCCTTCCTAAGCTGTGTGAGGTGGGAAGTGACCGCATTTGAAGAGTCCTGGAGTGAGGCACCCCTTGTATCCAGACACATCAGGGAAGCTCTCTCCAAAGAAACCGACCTGGACGTGCTGTTACCCTCCTGCTCCCCCCACTCCACTTCCTCACTCACGTCTCGGGCCAATCTTCCAGGTCCAAGATGGCCCCTCTACCAGCTACCCGTCCCTCCTCAGTCACCTGACTTCCATGTACCTGAACACCCCTGTGCTCGCCCTGCCTGTGGCCAAGAGGCAGCCCCCAGGCCCTGCTCTGTGCTCATTTCATCCTCTGGCCTCCTCTCTGCCCTGTGACTTCCACCTGCTCAACCTGCGGACGCTCCAGGCAGAGGTGAGTGTCCCGCTCAGTGCTGACCCTCGGGGCGGACCCTGCCCTCCTCGCCCAGATTCCTCCCCGTCCCAGCCCTGCCTGCCGGGCAGAGGCACTGCTACAACTGTGAGCCCTGCAGAGACCCCCCTCTCCCCGCTGCCCTGTGGTCTGTCACCAGGATGATAGCTTGCCCTCAGCCGAAACTGCGCTCCTCTTACACCGCAAGGGTTTTGACTGTGGCCTCGAGGCCAAGAACTTGGGCTTCAACTGCACCACAAGCCAAGGCAAGGTGAGCAGGGCCCAGGTGCGGGAAGGGAGAGGAGGGCAGGGAAACAGAGCACTGGGGATGGCAAGCTAAGAGCTTGGTGAGGCGGCAGTGAGGCTGGGCAGCAAGGGGGGAGGTGGCAGGGTTATTCTGGGGCTTTACGGAGAGCAAGGGAGAAGCTGTTGACATGTGTTTTCAAAGCCTCTGAGGCCTGGCAGGGGCCAGTTCCAGACGTGTCCAGGTGGAGAACTTCTGTTTCGTGTGTACGGACCTCTATCAAACAAATGGAAACACCAGGAATTAAAAACTAAAAGCCATCATACTCTGTTCATTGTTTAAGCCAGCAAAGGCTGGCACTGATAAATGCCTCCGTGTGCTGGGCACCAGTGATTAAGAAGTGAATCAAGACATGATCCCTGCTGGGAGTTCCCTGGCGGTCCAGTGGTTAGGACTCAGTGATTTCACTGCCTTGGGCCAGGTTCAATCCCTGGTCGGGGAATTAGGATCCCATAAACCACATGGCACAGCCAAAAAAAAAAAAAGACATGGTCCCTCTCCTCAAAGAGCTCACAGCTCAGTGCAGCAGTTCCTACCCTAAGGTCTGTGGACAGGCTTCAAGGTTGCGCAGGCTCACCTGTGTATGTAGGCACCTTGCTGCGGAGAGGCCCATAGCTTCTGTGAGATTCATACAAGTTATTATAGAGGAAGAGCAGCAGCATCTGGTGTGTCAGCCCCCAGCACTGCCCTGCGCCTTCTCTCCTTCCCACAGGTGGCCCTGGGGAGCCTCTTCCGTGGCTTGGATGTGGTTTTCCTGCAGCCAACCTCCTTGACATTGCTGTACCCCCTGGCCTCGCCCTCCAACAGCACTGACATCTATTTGGAGCCCATGGAGATCGCCACCTATCGCCTCCGCCTGGGCTAGGGCTTCTTGTGGCCTGAAGAGAAAGTTCATCCACAGAGACGGCCTTTTCACATAAGATCGGGTTGGACATGCCACCCCGGGTCTCCTGTCCTGATCTACCTCTCAGAACTGTGACAGACTGGACTTTGCCCTCATTTTCTCTTTATCGTTGCTTCTGTGTTCGGGGGCAACCCACAGCCCAGCGTTGGGTGGTTAGGGCAGGCGCCAGTGAGTTGTAGGAGAGAAGGCCCTTGGCCAGAGTGGGTGGTGCCAGCCTCTGCTTTGGGTTGTGCATGTCCACCTAGTTGGGTGCAGGCTCAAGCACCCATCCTTTCCCCTGAATGGGTTGAAGGAGAAGCAGGGGAGCCTGAGTGGGTAATAGCCCAGCGTCAGGGTCACAGTAGTCAAGAGCTGGCTCGGGGAGTCCTGTGGTTGTGTAAGGGCTACATGTCCTGGTGTGACAGGCAGGAGCAGAGCACTGCCAGGAGGAGGGGGCCAGGGACCGCGAGTTAGCAGTGGGGTGGAGGAGTAGCAGGAATTGCTGCTTTCTGTGACGGCTCCACTCTTAGTGCTCCCTGACCCTCACGCCCTGGCCAGGCGCTGCAGTGTGGCAGGAAGGACTCATGAAGACTGTCATGACCGGAGCTCATGGAACACTTCAGGTACCAAAACCCCATCTCAGACTGGGCACTTGGTCTGTGTGTTGATTTGTGGAATGGTGGCAGAGGCCACCCTACTTGACTCCTCTTTGGTTCCTGCACTCTGTTTTTGTTACTGTTTTTGTTTTTTTTTTGCGTTACACGGGCACATCACTGTTGTGGCCTCTCCCGTTGCGGAGCACAGGCTCCGGACGCGCAGGCTCAGCGGCCATGGCCCACGGGCCCAGCCGCTCTGCGGCATGTGGGTTCCTCCCGGACCGGGGCACGAACCCGTGTCCCCTGCATCGGCAGGCGGACTCTCAACCACTGTGCCACCAGGGAAGCCCGGTTCCTGCACTCTGTACACCACTGTCCCGAAGAGCTGCTTCCCATCATGGGGGCGTTTGATCGGGCATATTTCCTTTCCCTGGAAAGAAAGTGAAGCCTTCAGCTTCTGGTGGGCAACTCGGGAAAGCTTTCGTCATCATTCCTACAGTCAGCCCTGAAGCTTCGCCTTGTTCATCCTTCCACAGAAGTATTCACTTCCTGGTGCGGGGACTAGGGAGATGTACACTAAATTAGGAGGCACCGTGGCTGCTCATTAGCCTTCACTGCAGCTTCGATTATTAGAAAAAAATTTATGATAGTCTCTAGAGATGCTGAAACGATATTTGATAAAATTTAAAATCTATCCCTTATTAAACTCTTAGTAAGTTAAGATTACAAAGAAACATCCTAACCTAGATAAAGGTGTCTCTATCTGAAACCAACAGTCAGTGGCGTTCTAAAGAGTCAGATACCACCGGCATTCCCAGTAAAGTCAGAAATTAGTCAAGGACATACTATTATTTAGCTGTGTTCTGGCACTACTAAACCCCTGCAGTATGGCAGATGAGGGAGGGTTACAGAACGCCCGAACTGTACAATCCAACAGGATCAGCTGAAGACCTTAACAGAGCAAACAAGGCACATCACGTTTCTATAAAGATTCTGGTTCTCTCCAGATCAGCTCATAAATTGAATGTATTCCAGTGAGATTGGATACTTTTTGGAATTTAATGGGTTCTAACGTTCATTTGGAAGAGTAAACGTGTGAGAATACCAAGAAAATTCTGAATGACGGTGAGTCCAGGGCGGTGGTGCTCAGGTGGGTAAAAGACACTTATCCTACGAGATTTCCCAGGGGACTCTCGACTGACCATGAGTTCAGTCAGTGTGACCTGGAGTGGGATCAGACTGCTGGACCCAAAGGGAGAGCCTAGCATCAGACCCAGGTGTGAGGGGATTTTGTACAGGACCCAAGGAGTATTTTAAGTGGGAAAAAGATGAACTATTTAATAAAGAGTACTTTAAGATAACTGCCTATCAAAGTAAGAGTTCTCTACCTCACAGTTTCCACAAAAATTAGCTCTAGAGAGAAAAAACAAAAAAATTACAGAATTACTGAGGAAAATATAGGATATTTTTATACCTTTGGTGTGGGAAGTTCTTTTCTAAACAACATGAGACCTAAAAGATATAATAAGGGAGAAGATAAACAGATTTTACCACCAAAAATATATTGAAAGTTTGCATATGATGGAAACCACCAAGTTTAAAACACAAATGACAGATTTGGGAGAAAATATTTGCAGCACTTCAAAAATTGGTGAGTACAGTTACTTTAGGAGAATAGCTTGCTTTGGGCTCCTTGGAGCAAGTCACTGGGGCCTGCTAAGCAGCGACCTAAAGATTCAGCAGTGACCAGCTGAGTTCTTCCAGGTCATCCAAGGGCATTGCTGCCAGCACCAGGCCAGGGCGCATGGAATCCTGTCTACATCATAGTGAAAGAATGAAGTTTATCAGTGTGAAGTGCTTAGCACAGTGCCTGGTACATATAAGAGCTCAGTAAATATGAACTATAATCATATTAGTAAAGGATTCTAAGCGGTTACAGTATAGCAGGCATTATTTGCAAGTATAATGTAATTTGTAATCAAATGATAAGGGAGAATCTGTGAACCCCCGAGGAAATTAGCAGAATAAAGGCTGTTCTCTCTGGAGGTCTTAGATGTGCAGTGAAGTTATTCATCTGACAGGAACTGAAACGTTTACTCCTACACACTGGCCTTTTAGAACTCCATAAGGCAGCATTGCTCAAGGTGTGGTCCAGAATCACCAGAATTCCTTGTTGAAAGTCCAGCTTCCTGGCCTGCCCTGACTGGGGCTCCTCCTTCAGCCCGCAGGCTGAAATGGGCATCTGTGCGGCAGAGCCACGGATCCCAGAGACCGACCTGTAACGAGCAAAAACCAAAACCCTTCCTTAGTGCACAAGAGGAGAGACGGATTCCTTAGCAGAACTTATTGGACCAGTCTCTGGGGGGAGGGGCCAAAGAATCTGCATTCTTAACAAGCTCCCAGGTGAGTCTTCTGCACACGTAATTTGGAAAGGGGCCTACTATTTCAAGGCTAGCGGCAACCCTTTCCCACGGGGCTCTGGCCCTGAGGCCTCACAGTTCTGAGGGTTACATCAAAACCGGAACCAGATCCCTTATATATACTTGAGAAAGTGTTTGCAGTTCAGGAAAGTGGATTACTTGTGCTTGATTGAAATTTTTTGAATATACTTTTCAGCTTCCATTTCTTAAAGGACACTCAATTTTACAGTTATTTAGATCCCATTTGTTGCAAGTATTATTGTCTTATGAACTCTGATAACTGTACCATCTCCATTCTGACAGACTTCCCTTTATGGTATCAAGTAGGAAAAAAGATATCTCTTTTGCCCTTTGTAGAAAAATGCACCTTTCCAGTTCAAATATGTTTAAAAATTAAATTATGTGTATATGTAATTCAGTTTATAAAATGTGATGTGCAGAAAACTACAGCCTTTGTAGAGACCATAGGCTAAAGTGTTGGTCTGTTTCTTAAATCAATGCCTGGAGTTAAGAATATAAGTAAATTAACCTATAAACCATACTCTGGAATTGGAAAGAACTTAAAAATCATTGTGTCAATATAATTTGATAATCTGACACACACAGTTTCTAATAAGCTATTTTTGAGTGTTTCTTAAAAAAAAATCAACCAGGGACCTTAGGAGTAAGGGAGAAC
>NW_006798464.1:1500606-1518782 GCF_000442215.2 Lipotes vexillifer | reverse complement strand
GAAAGAGTGAGCCCAGGGGGCAGACACCCTTTGCCCCAAGAGGGCCTGCTTTCAATGCAAGATCCTCTGTTAAGTAATACGGAATTTCTCTTCAATTACAAACATGTATGATGTTAGTTCTAGAAGGGCACATATATGCCATTTAGTCCAACCCTCTCATTTTACTAATGAGGAACAGACCCACAGAGGTTACATGAACTCACCTATGTCAATGGCAAAGCCAATTAAGTGTTCTTTCCAGTATGCAATATCGATACCAGGTTATTGAACAAATCAATTTTCAGTGACATAAAACATTAAAAAAAAAAAAAAAAAGGAACCAGGATATAACAGAAGCAACTCCAGCCACTGGAAATGGATAGGATTCTGTTCCTCTCTTCAGCTTTCCATCCATAGAATCATACTGTTTCCATGAAGAAGGGAGGGCTGTATGGCCAGCTGGAACCATGAAGAGAAAGGCAGACTCAAACTGTAAGAGCTGAGTCCCCCCAAGCAGGGTGGGCCAGGCCCACACAGTGCTCTGATTTGGCTTGCCTAGGGGATGGGTATGAGCTGTGTGGAGAGAGTGGCATCTTTACCTGAAATTGACCTGCTTACCACACTCTCTTGTCACTGTGGTTAGCTAATGACACTCATGCCCTCACAGAGAAAGGAAATCACTGGGTGGTAGGAATGAGGCTAACCATCCAAAAGAGATCTCTGAACTAAATTTTTGTTTCTCCCTAACAAAAATGCATACGAACACTTCAAGGAGCAATTTTCGTAGAAAAAAAAAAAAAAAGATAGATGAGAGACCAGATCCTTCACAGCAAACCTCAATTTTACTTAGGGTCAGTGGGAAATCTGATTTGATAATAGTTGCCAGGACCAAGTGCTGCAAAGAGTGTCCATCCATTTTGTCTCCTGACTTAGACCTCCCTAGTTGAGAATAAATCTGGAAGGAAAGAACTCTGAAATTAGGTAGCCTAGGCACAGGAAGCCTATGTGGGGTTGGGGATGAGGCCTCCTCGGCATTTGGAACATGACAGGGATGAAGATGTAAGACACAGCATTGGGTGTGGAGGCCTGAGAAGCTCAGTGGGGTAAAGAGGTTTTCTTGTCAGAATGCCTGGGGACTTGCATTCAAACTAGATGAGTAAGCACACCTGTACTGCTGCCCCTCAACTCCTAATGCCTAAGAATGCTAAACAAAATATGAAAAATGGAAAAGCAAGGGACTTCCCTGGTGGTCCAGTGGTTAAGACTCCGTGCTCCCAATGCAGGGGGCCTGGGTTTGATCCCTGGTTGGGGAACTGGATCCCAATCGCATGCCTCACCTAAGACCCGGAGCAGCCAAAATAAATATATATATATATATTTTTTTTAATGTAAAAGCATAGTTATACTCAAAACAAGAGGAAATCTCCTTTGACTAAGAATGGAGAGAACAGCTACAGCCATGAACAGAAGACGAGGCCATGCAGCTCCAGAGAAATGGAGACCAGTTGAGGACAGATCCTTGGAGTGGCCAGGAATCTCTTTGTTGTCATTCTAACTCTGGGCTGGAAGTAAACCTTTTGATTCCCAGCAAAAGCCAAACTAAGCATACAAGTAAATTGTGAAGCCCCCTATAACCAGAGAGTTAGGGTAGTAATGTATTAACATTAATTTCCTGATGTTGATGGTTGTAGTTTGGTTTATACAGGAGAATTTCTTTGTCCAAATACTAAAGTACTTAGGGGTGATAGGCCATCAGGTCAGCAAGTTAATCTCAAATGGTTCAGGTGAAAAAGTTACTTATGTTGTACTTCCAACTTTTCCAAAAGTCTCTGATTATTTTTAAAAATTATTAAAAATTTAAAAAATATCCACTATATTGGCTCAGATCAAACAGGTTATCTAGGGAGGCGAGACTCATAATCCAGATCCACTAGCCTCTTCAGACTTGATCTTTACTATGTCCAGCGTGGTTGGAGCTAACCTCAATTGTGGTCATTTTTGTCTGGTTAAAAAGGCCCAGCAGTGTGGCAAAAAGAGAGAGCGATTCTGGTCTTGTTGATCATTAAGAAGTCTTCTCACCTCCGAGAGCTTCATATTTCATCTCAGTAAAATGAGAACAATAATCCCTACCCTGCCTATCTCATCTGGTTATTATAAAGAACAGATGAGGTAACACATGTGAAAAGGTTTTGTAAAACATCAAGCACCTCGTGACCACGAAGTGGCCTTTGACCTAACAACCTCCTCATCCTCACAGATGTACTCTTTTCAAGTGGGCTAATAGGCCTCAGCTACACAGCACCGACCAGAAAGCCGATCACTTGGGGATCCCTTCAGGCGGACACCTTGAAAAGCTCCGCCCCCTCGCCCAGACCCCGCCCGCCGCCGGGCTCCAAGGGTGGGTCAGTTCCCGAGCCACTTCCCGAAGCGCCCGGAAGTTCCTGTCGCTTAGCAACCAAAGGAACCCGAGATGTGATGACGGTGAAACTGGGGGTGGGCTGCAAACCTCGGCAAGTTTCCGTTGCAACCCGGGGTTTGAGGGACCTGCGGTCCCCCACCGGCCCTATCGTGTTGCTTCTGGGGACTCTCCCGTGCTCAGCAAGAGCTGCCAGTAAGCAGGTTGGCACTCCTTTCCAATGTATCTGTCAACCCGTCAAACTTTCTTAATGAGGAAGCCTACCAATTTTTGAATACCTGTGTGTCAGGCACGTCACATAATCCAGCCCTGATAAGTACACAACCTATCTTACTGATAAGGAAGCCAGTGTCCGAGGGGTTGAGGCCCTCAACCTGAGGGATCTGTCCCAGGGGCACACAATTGGAACCCTGCCCTACCGAAGGGCCGGTATCCCCCCCCCATCTGTTCCCCAATGGGGAGGCTGGAGGAGCAGCAGCAACTCAAACCTTTATCCAAATGTTTTATTTTGCATAATGACTTTTGAACTAGCGTTTATATATAAGCCCAAGTCCCTGAGGGGCCAGAGATCCCACCATGCAATCAGACCCAAGGCATGGAGAAGGGCAGTGAATGCATTAGAAACGGACGGGGTGCATCATCCCACAATCTGGGGCTCAGCTTAGTTGGCAGATCTTCAGAGTGATAAAGGACACGTGTATTTGTTCTCTAATATCTGGGTTGAGTAAACCAGGGAGGAAGCTCGGGAGGCACCGAAAGGCTAAAGTATGAATCTTCTCTGGCCTGGGCAAGGGTGGAGTCTGTGCCACTGGATGGCTCCAAATACTGCTCAGAGTGTCAGCCCCCGCTCCTTAAACAGCTGCTTTAGAGCGTCTTCCAGCTGTTGGTTTGTCCCCTGAAGCCCCTTCACCACCTGTGCTGCCCACTCGAAGTATTCCTGGACTCGGTGTTCGGACCATCCTGCATAAGAATGGACAGAAAACTGCTCATGTTGACGTCCAGGAAGGCACTGGATTTTGCCCACTTCCTGGAGGGCTTGGTGCAGGGCTGTGAGATGAGTTCCTGATGGACGGATTTGTTCTGAAAACGTCCCCTTTGCCCAGCTGCTGCATTTCTAGTGTATGAAAGAAGATCAGAGTGGTCTACTAAGATTAGGGAATTAACAAGAACACCCGGGCTTTTTTTCAGTGGAAGTGACCAAGCTGTGCCGTCAGAAGGTAGATACCCCTCCCCTTCCCCTCAGAGCAGGTGGAGGAGCATACCCTCTGGGGTGCAGCGATTCAGGTCCCTCAGATTGTACAGCTTGTCTGCCAGCTTCACCAATTTAGCCCCGGGGCTGCTGTGGGGTGCCTGCTCCACCTGCAGCCGCTTTCTCTCCAGCTTGGGCAGAGTCTTGTCATCTGTTACCTCCTCCACCAGACGCCGCACTTGTGCCCCAAAGTGCAGCTCCACCTCATCCAGGGTGGTGTCTGTGTCCTCCACCGTGTCATGGAGCAGGGCTGCCTGGGGACAGGTTCCCACTCAGTCCTGTGACGCCTGCCAAGGGGAACCCAGAGCTGAATGGGGCCCCTGACCCGCACCCCAGCCTCCTAGCAGAGGAGGAAAGTTACCTGTAACACCACAATGTCAGAGATTCCTGCCTCGTGGGTCAGGATACGAGCCACACCTGACGGGGCAAAGCACGAAGTCAGAGAGGAGGGAGTCCCAGGGCGGTGTGTTGTGGGTTTTGTAGAGCCAGATGTGGCCCCTCACTAGCTGGGTGACCTTGGGGGAGTCCTTTACTCTTTTTTGGATGTTCACTGTACAAAGGGAACAATCATGCCTACCGCCCCAGGTTGTGGTGAGTCACTAACAGTGCCTGGCACAAAGACTGGTACGGACTAGGTGCTCGATGAGGTGCACGCCCTCCGGTTCCCTTCCCGGTCCCCACCCCCTAGATGCTACAGCCGTTGCTCCCCCGGCGGCGCGCCCACCGATAGGGTGATTGATGTAGGGGGTCCCTTCGGGGTCCTTCCGCCGCTGCCATTGGTGCTTGCGAGCCGCGAAGTCGGCAGCCTCCAACACCTGGGCCGCCTCGGAGCTCATCGCGCGGGTGAGGCGGGCGACTTCGGTCCCAGGATCCCGGGGAGCGTGGACCGAGCTTCCACAGCGCCCCCTAGCGCCGCGGAGGCCTGAGGATTGTGGAGTCTGGCCCAGAAGAGTTTCTCTGGGGCTGACGTGAGGGCCCTGGGTGTGGGAAGCTGCCCTCAATATCGCAGCCCCTGGTTAAGTGGGCTTTGCTGAGGGCGCAAGAAGAATATGGCCTGGCTCTGGGAACCCACATCCTGGGGGAAGGAGGAAAATAGACAAGACATAAGACAGCAGCCTCACAGTGTGTCCAGGGCAGGAAGGCACAGGGGGCTGGCAACTTGGAGGAAGGGAAATTCACCTAGCCTCTGGACCAGAGACAGCTTCTGCCAGGAGGGCCCTCTCCCGCCATGGCAAAACAATTTTCAAGCTGTCAATGCTCTGAAAATTCTCAAAGCGCTCTAAAAATAGTTCTTGTGCTTCCCTGGTGGCCACAGTGGTTAAGAATCTGCCTGCCGATACAGGGGACATGGGTTCGAGCCCTGGTCCGAGAAGATCCCACATGCCGCGGAGCAACTAAGCCCATGTGCCACAGCTGCTGAGCCTGCACTCTAGAGTCTGCGAGCCACAACTACTGAGCCCGCGTGCCACAACTACTGAAGCCTGCATTCCTAGAGCCCGTGCTCCGGAACAAGAGAAGCCACCACAATGAGAAGCCCACGCACTGCAACAAAGAGTAGCCCCCGCTCACCGCAACTAAAGAAAGCCCGCGCGCAGCAACGAAGATCCAACGCAGCCAAAAATAAAACAAAATAAAATAAATAAATTTATAAAAATAGTTCTCCCTGCAAGAATGTCCTGGTTGCTATGGGCATGGGAGCCTCACCTTTGGGGCCAGAAGACCCTAGTGCTTAACCTTCTGGAAATTGGAGCCTGCACTGGGAGCCCTCCCTAACTGTTTCAGACTTAGGCTCCCAGGCAGCAGTGTTGTTTCTGCAGGAACTGTCTTCTTTGCTGTCAGGCGCTGGGAACAAAATCTGCATTTCTTTCTTGTGCCGTGAGGGTTCCTGCTTCAGTTCCCAGGCACTGCTGTGGGCCCCTTAGGAGTGTTGTCACTGCTGTTCTGGGAGCATGACGTTGTTAGGCCTCAGTAGACACTGGAACAACACAACACTGCTGGCTGGTGGCCTCTGGCCTTCTCGAGAAATTCCCTGTCTCAGCAGACAGCATCTATGAAGTATGATGTTTGGTAAGAGAGACCTGGAGACCCTGGAAGAGATTTTCTTGTGAAATGGGGTTGGCTGGTTGCTAAGTATACTCCAATCAGATTGGTAGCTTTTATACTTTGGTTGGTAGCTGGGGTCAATGAGGGCTCAGGGGAAAAGTTAATGAGAGCATTCACGCTTGCTTTTCAGCTAGTCTTGGTGGCTGCCATGACGCAGAAGTTAGAGAGGGAAGCTCCAAACGCTGGAACTGAGGTCTCTGGGGCCTGAAGTGGAACAATCAGAATTCCCATGGCTTCCATGGCAGCCTGAAAGTTTAGCGTGTATAGAGAGAAACATATTTGGTTCTTAACGCTTGTCTGTTCTTTAGGCTAGTGGCTCAACTTCTCTCTCATTCCTCATTCGGTCTTCTAGCCTTCTGAGCTTTTTCGCCTTCAGCTTAGAGAAGCTTAGGCAGCTTGGAGCCACAATCCTCCCATTTTCCAATAGAAGATAGAAACTCCATCACTTTCAGCTCTCTCGTGACAGAGAAGCTTCAGGTTTGTGTTAATGGTGCTTTGGGGCTTTGATTTTATTTCCTTACTGCCTGCAGCCATGGCTTAGAAATAGAGATGTTGGGATTTCTAGGACCAGGGCTGAGGTGGAGGTGACCTCTCATGGGCTTCCAGAGGAGGCCAGGCCCTTTGCTGACAGGCCTGTCTGTGGGGCTACTGGTGCTCTTCAGCTGGATGACGCTTGCCCAGCCGACCTCTCTCTCAGGTACAGTACTCTCTTCTGCCCAGCCCCCCCTCCAGTACCCTACTCTTTTAGCAGGGTATAGGCTATTCTGGGGAGCTTGTGGGGAGGCAGGAAGCCTGCCCTTCTGATAATGGTTGATCCCTTTTATTCTCCAAAAGGGGTGGAGTGGGGTGTGAGTAGATCATTCCTGCCTGTCTCCAGCCCTCTTGCCCCTCCTTTCAGCTTTGGCCCACCAACCCCACTTGTGCCAGACCGCCTGGGATGCTGATGGCCATCGCTACCCCGGTTTCTTCTGTCCTCGGCTCTCTGATACCCCGGAGGAAGCCTACTGCTGCCACCTGCAGGCTGTAGGGGGCTCCTGCTGCACTCGGTCTGAATTTGAGGCCTTGCACCAGGTCAATCTCTCTGCCCTTCCGCCTCCTCCCGTCTTCAGGTGAGAACTCCAGCCCCAGAGCCACTGGCACACTGACGGGGTGTTCCAGTACCTGAGGCTCTGTTCCTAATTTCTGGAGTGGGAGGCTTGTAGCTTACAGACCAGTGGAGGGACAGATCTCAAACATAAAATCGCGTAAATACATGATTACAAACAAATTTGTGAAGGAAAAGTTCAGGGGGCTGTGAAAGCAGGTGACAGGGAGTCATTGTAGGTGTTGTGTGGTGGTGGCGGGTGAGGACGGGTGTCAATACTGAGAGGATCTTGTATTCTGGATTACACGTATTATAGTCGGGGTTTTCAATCCTGAATCTGTCCACAGATGGCTTCAGGGTACCTGTGAGCTCCCTGAATTTGTATTTTCAAATTCTACACTTCTCTGGGTAGGGAGTTCTGGGCTTTCTCCAGGCTCTCAGGGGCTCTAACCCACAGGCTGCAGTAGCAAGAGCGCGGCTTGGGCCATCATCCTGATACTCTCCCCTCTCCCACAGGGGCCCGGGCCCGCTTCTAGCACTGGGCCTTTACAGCCTGCTGCTCGTGGCCCTGATGACTGCAGACCTCGTGCATTTCTGCCGCGGTCGGGGCCGGGGCCGAAATCTGTGCCGGGACCTGGGCCGGGACCCGGCCTGAGCAGCCATAGGCGCCCCTCTCGGCCCTCCGCCGCGCGCCCCCTGCCGGTCTCAGCGGGAACAGACTAAGCGCGCCTGGGGCTTCTCTGGGCCTGCGGACCCGGGCCGAGCGCCCTGCCCCTCTTCCCGGCGTGCTCTCCCCTTGGCCCCGCCCCTTCTCTACCACCGCCTCTGACGCAAGGCTGGGGCGGGGCAGCCGACAGCGGATTCCCGAGCCTAGACCCACCCCTCTCCAGAGACTGCGCCTGCGCGCGCTCGGGACGTCCGCGGCGCGATGACCGTGAGTGGTCCAGGGACCCCCGAGCCCCGGCCCGCCGACCCCGGGGTGCGTACCCATCCTCCTGCGCCATCACCACTTCGCACCTGCTCTGACGATTCTCGGGCCTCCTTCTCCCTCGATCTTGGCCCTCCATGGGACTCACCCGCGACCCCCAGGCTCCTCTGCCCCTAGCTCCCCGGCTCACCCTGAGCCCACCTCGGACGTTTCCACCCCTTCCCTCCACAGGCCAGCTCAGTGGAACAGTTGAGGAAGGATGGCAACGAGCTGTTCAAATGCGGGGACTACGAAGGCGCCTTGACGGCCTACACCCAAGCCCTGGGTCTGGGCGCAACGCCCCAGGACCAGGCCATTCTGCACCGGAACCGGGCCGCCTGCCACCTCAAGCTGGTGAGCAAGCCGGCTGCTCTTCCCTGGCCTGCCTGGACCCCTGTTGGCGCACCTCGCCGCTGCTTGGGCCCCGACTGGACATTCGCCTTCTCAGGCCACCCACACTTGTTACACGTCTTTTGGGTCTCTAGGTGGTGGGGGAAGCTGGTGACTAAGGAAAACAACTTTGTTGCCCAGTTGTGCCCGAAAAAGGAGATGACCAGCCTCTCAGGGCTGTTCTTTCTTTTACAGGAAGATTACGACAAAGCAGAAACCGAGGCATCCAAAGGTAGGGGAATGTGGCCCTTGTGTGGAGCTGTGGGACTTCTGGGGTGGGCAAGGATTCTGGGACCACTGCACCGTCACTTTCTCCTCCTCCTTTCACCCCTGAAACACATCTCCCTTTTTTCTTTCCCACTTTCCGGGGCATTTCCTTTTCCACAGCTACCTTCACCTTTTCTGAGGCTGAAGTACTGAGCCCCACATCCGTCCCCCCACCTTCCTCTGCCCCTCGAGATCTTTCCCTGCTGCTCTTACCTGGAGATGGTGGTCTCATGGGTGCTGACAGAGCTCCTGTTTGTGCTCAGCCATTGAAAAGGACGGTGGGGATGTCAAAGCACTTTACCGGCGGAGCCAAGCCCTAGAGAAGCTAGGCCGCCTCGACCAGGCCGTCCTTGACCTGCAGAGATGTGTGAGCCTGGAGCCCAAGAACAAAGTTTTCCAGGAGGCCCTGCGGAACATCGCGGGCCAGATTCAGGAGAAGGTGTGTGAGTAATTGAGAGAGCGAGGCATTGACCAGTGGTAGAGGGGCACTGGTAAATGGATCTGGATCAAGTGTGTAAACACAGTTCTCTGGAAGGGGGATGCTGATGGCAAATGACCTTATAGAATGATGCTCAACCTTGCCAACGGTTACGTAAAAGCAAATTAAAAGAACAGCAAGGTGCTGTTCTTTTTGGTGGTCTGTTTGGCAAACATTTAAAGTTTGTACACATTGCTAGAAGGAGGGAGACACACTTAAGGGGTGAGGTTGCAGGAGGACGTGGGCTCGTTCATGACTGCTGGAGGGGGTGTAAATTGGTATAGCTTCTTTGCAGGATCCTTTAGCATATCTTTGGAGTATAATTGCTTTACAATGCTGTGTTAGTTTATGCTTTATAACAAAGTGAATCAATTATACATATATTCCCATATCTCTTCCCTCTTGCGTCTCCCTAGCATATCTCTTAAAGTTTTAAATGAGCATGTCCTGTGATTCAGTATGTTTACTTCTTGCTATCTCCCCTAGAGAAGCCTTTCCTGTGTACACAAGCAGGTGTGTGTATGTTTGTTTCAGCCTTGTTTGTAGTAATGAAAAATTGGAACTTGCCTAAATGCCCAGCAGTAGGGGAATGGCTAAATAAACTGAGCGACTTCCTTACTACAGACTCCTATGCAGTAGTTACTAAGAATAGGCAGATCAACACATGTGGACGTGGAAAGCTGACACTTGTTAAGTGAAAAAAAAGCAAAACATATAATAACGTATAGTATGATACCGTTTATGTTAAAATGACCCCCCCCCCCACCAAATGCACTCAAAATAATACCATGTTTTTTCCACGGGTACAGTTGGGTATGTAAACACAAAGAAAAATATTTTAAAAGATGTGCATCAAAATGATGACTGTGACTGCTAGGGAAAGGAATAGGATCGAGAGGGCTTTTCAAAAGAGATTTTGCTTCATCTGTTTTTTTTTTTAAATAGACTTTGTGTGATACACATATTTAAAAATTAATTTAGGAGAAAATAATCTAAAGATTGTCAGGAACTATTATCAAGCTTGAATTAGCCAGAAAATTTGGTGTTAAAATTCTGACCCAGTGGAAGCAAGTAATACGATGGCAAACACCTTATCAAAAGGTTGAGACCTGGTAAAGCAGACTATTTTACTCTCAGTGTCAGCTCTGTCTGATCAGCTGGGGCTGCTTAGAATCCTGTGTTGAGAAAGATTAGGAAGCAGGTTGCCTGGGCCTAGGAGAATGTGTTGTGACATGAACCACGTCTGCCATGGCTGCAGGAGGGGAAGTGGGGAGTGGCACACATGCTAGGCATGTGCTGCTATCCACGCCCAGGACCCTAGGGAGGGAGAGAGCCTAGGATGAGCTTGGTCATTCAGATTATTTTTAAAAAAACATCAAAAAGAGAATCCTTGACTTAAAAGGCGTGTCAGCAGCTACCTCGTGACTTGCTGGCTCCCTTGCAGGAGGTATAAATGCTGGTTCAGCGCCACGGGCAGTGCACCCAGGCTGCCACAACGTACACGCCCCCCCTGGGAGTGGGTTGCCTCATGGCTAACAGGACGCCACCCCTTCTGAATGGCCCTGCCTTCAGCATCAGTGCTGCCCCCGCTGCCCAAGTGGGAAATAGCTCAGAGAAGAAAACAGCTGCGGGGAGTTTGGGAGAAGCTGCCAGGCAAGTCTCTTCCTGCCCAAGGTAGCTTCGTGCGAGGCCTAAGCCCAGGCATCCTTCTGTGCCTCCCAGAGTCAGGAGCCTGGCCCTGGGAGGAGCCGGAGAGAACAAAGAGGGAATGTGTTGTCTCTGGTCAAGAGAGGCAGTTCCTCCCATGCTTTGCTGATTTGTCGTAGGTGAGTTACATGTCTTCGACGGATGCCAAAGTGGAGCAGATGTTTCAGATATTATTGGACCCACAAGAAAAAGGCACTGAGAAAAAGCAAAAGGTATGGAACTGTGTGAGTGGGAGCTGAACTCCCCCAGCGCTGCCCACCTGTCCCTGTGTGCTGATGTTGGCCCTGGGAGCCCCTGCTGGCCTGGCCTGCTGCATGTCGCTCCTTAGATCGGGCAGCTGGGCTCACAGAGCCTGGGTGGGAGCTTAGAGGGCCTGGGGCCTAAGTGTGAGCCAGGGAGAGGGAACCAGTGTTCCCGAAGCACCTTGTTGGTGCTTAGGTCCTGTGCTAGGAGTTGGGTGTACAGAGGTGACTGAGGCACTGTTTCTGCCCTTCAAGCTTTGCCAGGGACTCAGGACTCCATTTATTCTAACCCTCAATGCCAAGAGCAAGCTCTTCTCTCTACTTACAGAAGAGGAAACTGAAGTTCACAGAGGTTAAGTTTATGGCCAAGGTCACTCAGCTGCTAAGTGGAAGCAGTGAGGTCCAGAGCTCAGGGCGTCTACTCGCCCTGCCCCGTGCTGTGTACAGTGTTCACGTTATGTGCACTTCCTTTGACGCAGGCGTCTCAGAACCTGGTGGTGCTGGCCCGGGAGGATGCTGGAGCTGAGAAGATCTTCCGGAACAACGGGGTTCAGCTTTTGCAGCGCCTGCTGGACACGGGAGAGCCCGACCTGATGCTGGCGGCCCTGCGCACACTAGTCGGCATTTGCTCTGAACACCAATCACGGGTGGGTGGGGTGAAGGGTCTGGTTACTGCCTCAGTCAGTCTGTCTGTCCATCCACTCTTCCACCTCTCATCTTATAAGGTAAAATATAAGGAGATACATAACGAGAGGCAAAATTAAAATGACACAGAAAGACCACTGACAAAGTTTGGGACAAAGTGCGGCCAGAAAAGAGTGAAAGCAGCCCACTGACACCCTGAGCACTTTTTTTTTCATTTATTTTATTTTTGGCTGCGTTGGGTCTTTGTTGCTGTGCACGAGCTTTCTCTAGGTGTGGCGAGCAGGGGGCTACTCTTCATTGCGGTGCACTGGCTTCTCATTGCAGTGGCTTCTCTTGTTGCGGAGCACGGGCTCTAGGCGCGCGGGCTTCGGTAGTTGTGGCTCGCGGGCTCTAGAGCACAGGCTCAGTAGTTGTGGCGCACTGGCTTAACTGCGCTGTGGCATGTGGGATCTTCCCGGACCAGGGAACTCTCCTGCGGCAGATCGCAGAGACACCTGGTCATTGATCCCCTCATTGTCCGTGTGGTAAAAGCAAGCTGCATGCGAAGAACAGGGCACCTGTCCTTCCCTCACCATCAAGCTGGCATTTCCCTTGGACAGGGGTCCTCACAGTGCTTGATGTGGTCAGTGATGTGACCCACAGCATCTTTACCGTCGAGACCAGATATGTAGGGCAGGACCCTGAGATGGTTCTCAGTGTAGACTGTGGGTGTCCTGCCCCAGGCCGGTGTCACAAAGTCCATGCTCTGGCTCTTGCCTGAACTGACTGGACCTAGGGAACAGGGACTTGACCCTTGGTTGCTTTTAGAGGAGCCCACAGTTCCTAGATCAGGGGTGGAAATGTGAAACATTCTATGAACACTTCAGGCCAAGATCGGGCTCTATTTCTGGGTCTCCCAGGACTAGGAACGGTAAAGCCACGTGAATTCCGCCTGCCTCCTCTAGCCTTCCTGTCCATCCCTGTTGTGAATGGGGGTGGATCCAAGTAGACCTTCGAGGTTTTTCCAGCCCAGAAATGGGCGCAGAGGCCTTGTGGTTTGTTCCATGTATGTCCACATCCCCAGGATGTAGACAGAACCTCAGGGTTGGTATCAGGGAGGAATGAGGTGT
This sequence comes from Lipotes vexillifer, assembly GCF_000442215.2. Classification (NCBI taxonomy): domain Eukaryota; kingdom Metazoa; phylum Chordata; class Mammalia; order Artiodactyla; family Lipotidae; genus Lipotes; species Lipotes vexillifer. Next base: position 1,506,146 of record NW_006798464.1, on the reverse strand, counting down.
CCCTGGGCCAGGTAGTCAGGTAGCTTTGTCCAGGCTTATGTTTCTCCTTCCTGGGGAGACACGAACCAAAGCAGCTGCCTTCAGAGCCACAGTATTCCTTGTCTTCTCTGGAGCCGAGGAGAGAGAGAGTGGGGGAGTCCCCTGGAATGTTTCTTTAGGAAGCCCTTCCAACAAGATAATCCTGACATTGCCCTGGCCTCACCCTCAGCAGGCCCACTTTGCTTTCACGGGGAGCTGCTCTTTCACCCACATGTTTTCTCCCCTCTGGCCACCCTCTCTGACCCCTAGTTAGGGATCTCCACAGCTGCCCTTCACCAACTAGAAGCTCTGCCCACTTCTCTCCCACCCAGACAGTGGCGACCCTGAGCGTGCTGGGAACTCGGAGGGTGGTCTCCATCCTGGGCGTGGAAAACCAGGCTGTGTCCCTGGCTGCCTGCCACCTGTTGCAGGTTATGTTTGATGCCCTCAAGGAAGGCGTCAAGAAGGGCTTCCGTGGCAAAGAAGGCGCCATCATCGTGGGTGAGTGGAAGCAAGTCTGTGTCCTGTGGTGTGGCTCTCGTGGAGAGGAAGGGGCTGAGCCAGCCAGGCCAGCTGCAGCCGCAGGTTGTTCAGGAATACGGCTTGTTGACAGTATCTTACTCGAGGTTCTAAGTAGCCAGGGCGCCTCTGGGGAAGGCTGGAAACCAGCGCTCAGGCTGCAGGTCCCCTCTCCCTACCAGGGAAGTTGGGGCTAGGCCACTGGAGAGCCCGCTAATGTCTTCTTTTTGCCAGATCCCGCCCGGGAGCTGAAGGTCCTCATCAGTAACCTCTTGGAGCTACTGACTGAGGTGGGGGTCTCAGGCCAAGGCCGAGACAGTGCCCTGACCCTCCTGATTAAAGTGGTGCCCCGGAAGTCTCCTAAGGACCCCAACAACAGCCTCACTCTCTGGGTTATCGACCAAGGTAAGTGATAGAGTCTTAAAAGGAGAAAGAAAGGGAATTCCCTGGTGGTCCAGCGGTTAGGACTCTGCGCTTTCCCTGCTGAGGGCCTGCGTTTGATCCCTGCTCCGGGAACTAAGATCCTGCAAGCCGTTGTGGCGTGGCATATAAGTAAATAAATAGATAGATAGATAAATAAATACAGAGAGACAGAGAAAGATCAGGTGTGTGTTGCATCTTGCTCGGGTAGCTGGGCCTGCTCGTCTCCAGGAGGGATTGCACCCAGCGTGTGTCTGCACTGAAGTGCATGCGGCCTGCACTGTACCCTTAGGGAACATTGGCCCCTTCAGCCGCGTTCGTGTGCACGTGCACGCACATCGAGCGGGCCCACGAGCAGGTTAACAGAGAGGCCCGGTCAGCTTTCTGTGTCTGAAGTTTTTTCAATGAGTGTGTGTTCCTTCTGTATGCAGGGGGAATATTCTTCAAGTTTAATATATAAGTCCATATTGCTCTTTTCCCTTAAAAGATAAATTAGGAAGGATTGGCAAAGTCCCAGCCTGAGTATATCTGTTGGGTACTCATCTTTTCTTGTTATCCCAATTATCCTATGAGGCATGGATGTTGTTTTCCCCTTCAGTTTTACAGATGAGGAACCTCCTAAACCCTACAGCATTCACCCCCATGGGCAGGGCCTGCATGCAGACCTTACTTCTGAGGTCCTTGCCTGACCCCACGCCTGCCCCCAGCCCACCAGCTTCTGTGAGCCTGTCTGCACTCTGACCTCGTGCAAGAGTGGTCCTGCCTTTGCATGCATCTCCCAGGAAACCTCTTCCCTTTGTTTATAGGGGTTGGAACTCATGTTCTGCTGTCTAAATAGGGTGTCTTTTCAGGTCTGAAAAAGATTCTGGAGGTGGGGAGCTCCGTGCAGGACCCTCCCGGGGAGCTCACAGTGACAGCAAACAGCCGTATGAGCGCCTCCATTCTCCTCAGCAAGCTCTTCGATGACCTGAAGTGTGATGCCGAGAGGGAGAATTTCCACCGACTCTGTGAAAACTACATCAAGTAAGGGAAGCCTCCTATTGCCAGGGTTCCTGCGAGAGTTCTGACTCTTTGGGGAGGGACAGCAGTGAAAGGTTTCCCACAGGGAGAGCAGCCTTGGGGAAGACTAGCTGGGGCCAGACAGGGTGGTCCCAAGGGCCACATCTTGTTCCAGAGTGACCTCCCCAGGGACATTCTTTCTCAAATCAGTTCTCTAGTGCAACAAATGTCCTCAAGCACATAGTGTTCACTGAGCACTTACTGTGTGTCCGTTCTGACACAGCAGTGCAGCATGACAGTCCTTAAGGAGCTCACAGCTAGGAGAAGACAAGTCAGGAAATAAGCAGCACAAGTTCAGATCTTAATGAGTACAGGGAAGGAGACAAACAGGGTGGTGTGAGTGAGAGTGACCTGCATTAGGTGGCGTGTCATCGGGGAGGCTCGAATGAAAGCCTCGATAAAGAGCGCCAGCGACTGCCATCCAGAAGATGTCCTAGTCTCTTCCCATTGGCAGTTTTTCTTCTTCTTCTTTTTTTTTTTCGACTGCTCCACGCAGCTTATGGAATCTTAGTTCCCCGACCAGGGATCAAACCCAGGCCCCCTGGCAGTGAAAGCCCAGAATCCTAACCACTGGACCACCAGGGAATGCCGGCAGCTTTTCTTGCTGTTGCTGCCCAAGTAATGCAGATGCCCGGCCAGTGGAGGGGAAGGGAGGGAAGGAGAGTCCCCTTATGCTGGCTTTGATGTGACCCAGATGCCACCCTGTACCCCTCAGGAGCTGGTTTGAGGGCCAAGGGCTGGCTGGGAAGCTGCGGGCCCTCCAGACGGTGTCCTGCCTCCTGCAGGGCCCGTGTGATGCTGGCAACCGGGCCCTGGAGCTGAGTGGCGTCATGGAGAGTGTGATCGCTCTGTGTGCCTCGGAGCAGGAGGAGGAGCAGCTGGTGGCCGTGGAGGCCCTGATCCACGCGGCTGGCAAGGCCAGGCGGGCCTCGTTTATCACGGCCAACGGCGTCTCGCTGCTGAAGGACCTGTACAGGCGTGGCGAGAAGGATAGCATCCGCATCCGGGCGCTGGTGGTGAGACGGGCGAGCCTGGGCTGGGCAAGCGGGCAGCCAGGCAGGGGCCCTGGGCTGGCTGGTGTCTCAGGGTGCAGCACCAGCACATGCTGGGTGACAGTATGGGACGTGCAGGGCCTTGTCGAGGCCGGAGGCAGGGGCCCTGGCTCCTACTACCACAGGGCTCATGGTCGGGTCAGAGAGATGAACCTCCTACAGAGAGGACACCTGAGAATGCAGGGCGGCCCGGGCTGCCCTCTGCGGGCAGTGGGAGTGGCTCCAGGAGGAGACGATGGAGGACACGCTGGGCAGGCGGGTCAGAGGGCTGTGTGGACAGGCTGGGCCGGCAGGCGGCCCCAGGAGCAGGTGGTATGGGGACTGCCTGGCCTCCCTGAGCCTGTTGCAGCCCCGCACCTTGAGGAAGCTGGTCCTCCTCCTTGGAGCACTTAGTCCTGGGTTTCTCCATTCCGTGAGGATCCTGGCCTGGGCCGAGAGGTACCCATCTTCTCCCCACACGGATCTTAGCTCCATCTGTAAAGAGCTTCCTTCTATGACGTGGAAAGAAACAGCAAATCCCAGTGTGATCGGGCGGGATTGGGGCCCAGGCCAGCACGGTGGTCAATATGTCAGTCTCTACCAGATGCCATGTCACGTGGCCACCCCAGTAGGTGATTTTGCTGCCCGGTGCTCCAGGTGGTAACCTGGTGGCGGTGTGCATGACCTCCAGAGAGCCTGGCAGAGTGCCTGGGGGGGATCCCACGCCAGCTGTGGAGGAGCCCTGCTCTGCCTCCATCCCTCGGCCAACAGCTGGTTCTCACCTCTTCCACCAGGGACTCTGTAAGCTCGGCTCGGCCGGAGGGACTGACTTCAGCATGAAGCAGTTTGCTGAAGGCTCCACGCTCAAACTGGCCAAGCAGTGTCGAAAGTGAGTCATTTAGCACTGTTGTGGCTCCTGACCTGTCAGCCAGACCTCAAAAGAGGAGGGTGGGGCCTCCTCACTGCCCTGTCCTCCCCCAGGCAGACCCTGCTGCGCTGCTGCGTGAACTGCTTCTGTCTGTGGCGGGGATGCCCCAGCCCCTGGCTTTTCCCCCTTGGTCCTGGTGTGCCCCTCCTGTCCCCCGACCTTTCTGATGGTCATCTGTGCCCTGCATGCCCCCAGGTGGCTGTGCAATGACCAGATCGACGCGGGCACTCGGCGCTGGGCGGTGGAGGGTCTGGCCTACCTCACCTTCGATGCTGACGTGAAGGAGGAGTTTGTGGAGGATGAGGCTGCGCTGAAGGCTCTGTTCCAGCTCAGCAAGGTAGCTCCATGGGTTCCTGCAGTCATCCGGGGACACTGTCTAGGATTAGAGCTTACAGGGCTTTCTTGGCAGGTCTTGGCCAATGGCTTTTGTGACCCCACAGAGCGGGTGCTGGTAGCCCGAGCAGCCGCTCTGTGTGGCCTGGGTGTACTGGCCTGCTCCAGCAGGGTCGGAAAGGACGATCTCTTAGGAGGAGTTGGGGTGGTCAAGTGTGTGAGCTCCCAAATTCTGGGGCCACCCTCGGGCCTGGGCGGTGCCCAGATTCATCCTGGTGCCCACGTGGTCCAGCTGAGGGTAGAACTGGGAGCCTGGGCAGCGCTTATCCCGGTGCTGCTCTTCCCCCCGGGATGGCCGCTGATGGCCCCTCTGCCCCCGGCAGTCCGAGGAGAGGTCGGTGCTCTTTGCAGTGGCCTCGGCGCTGGTGAACTGCACCAATAGCTACGACTGCGAGGAGCCGGACCCCAAGATGGTGGAGCTGGCCAAGTATGCCAAGCAGCACGTGCCCGAGCAGCACCCCAAGGTGAGGGGGCTGCTAGGAGGGGTTTGGCTGCCTCCGTGTCACTGGGGCCAGTTGACCCGAGGCATCCACAGCAGATGAGCCTTCTGTTTAAGCGGGTTTCCTTCCCTTTGTTTTCATGCTCATCAATTTGTGCTGTGAGGAGGGTTCCCCTTTCCCTGCCTAATCAGCCGAGGCCCCTGTGCTCAGCTGCCTCCTCCCCCAGGACAAACCGAGTTTCGTGCGGGCTCGGGTTAAGAAGCTGCTGGCGGCTGGTGTGGTGTCGGCCATGACGTGCATGGTGAAGACCGAGAGCCCTGTGCTGACCAGTTCCTGCAGGGAGCTGCTCTCCAGGTGAGCCTGCCCCAGCTACACCAGACCTGCTGCAGCCCGTCAGCCTCCAGGCTGCTGATGGAACTACAGTGGGAGCAGGTCCTGGTGCCGTGGGCCCCTCAGAGCAGGGGGCCACCAGCATGGCGCCCTTCCTTTGCTGAGCCCAGGAGTGGAGGGTCTGCCTACCAGAGCCCGGGCCCGCCCGTCCAGCACAGCCTTCTCCCCACAGGGTCTTCCTGGCTTTGGTGGAGGAGTTCGAGGACCGCGGCACCGTGGTTGCTCAGGGAGGGGGCAAGGTAAGCGGGCTTACAGACTCCTTCCCGATGGCGTATAAAACATCACTGAGTGGCTGCTACACCAGAGATCAGTGTTGGGTGTGGGACGGAGAAGTATTATTAG
>NW_006798464.1:1494280-1500356 GCF_000442215.2 Lipotes vexillifer | reverse complement strand
CCTGCTGAGTGGGAGATGCTGGGGGCCGGGGGTGTGGGGCTCTTCAGAGCCCCGGACTTCGTGCCTATTAGGGCCCTGAGCTCTCCTTTCCCTTGTGTCGTTGACCTCCATGGCTCTGGTGCCGGGCACAATCCACATCTGTCCCTTAATAGTTGTTTCAGGAAGTGTTTGGGTAGCTTGCTGGGAGGCCTCAGAGAGATGAGAGGGTGGGAGCGGGAGTATCATTGTCAAGCCTGGGGAGAGAATGGCGGGGAAAGGTGAGGGCAGCACAGTCAGGGCCTCAGAGCCTCATGGTTTGGGCCTTATGTTCCCGGGCACATCTTGGACACTGATGGGCTTGTCCCTACAGGCTCTGCTCCCGCTGGCCCTGGAAGGCACTGACGTGGGGCAGACGAAGGCAGCCCAGGCTCTTGCCAAGCTCACCATCACCTCCAACCCAGAGATGACTTTTCCCGGTGAGCGGGTGCGTGTCTTTCTGCCCCAGCGCTGGCCTGTCCTCCACCCCCTCACAGGGCCCTGATGGTCTTTGACCCGAGCTGCGGCTCCTCCTTGGGGAAGTGTCAGCTTTGCTGAGCCCTGGGGGTGGGAAGGGCAGCCTTCTTTTTGGGGCTGGACTCCCTCCCATCTGCAGGGCCGGTGGGGTTGGGGGAGCTGGGGCGCGTAGCCCTGACAGGTGGGTGCGTATTGCAGATCTACGAGGTGGTCCGGCCCCTCGTCTCTCTCCTGCACCTCAACTGCTCCGGCCTGCAGAACTTTGAGGCACTCATGGCTCTAACAAACCTGGCAGGGATCAGCGAGAAGCTCCGGTAAGGTCCCTTGGGATGTGGGGCCTGGGCAGGGTATCATGGTTTGGACCATCCCCAGGAAAGCGCTTTACAGCGTGGAAAGCACTCCCCAGTCACTCACTTATTTGCTCCTCATGGTGACTCCTCTGCATCTTACAGCGGAGGAGACAGGCCGAGAGGCGTGACTTGTGCAGTGTCCCGTGAGATAGCAAGGGACTGGGCGATGACAGCGCAGGCCCCGGAGGCTGCCTGGGTTCAAATCCTGGGTTCACTGTTTATTAGTGTATAACCTCACAAGTAACTTAACCCCTCTGTGCCTCAGTTTCCCTCTCTGTGAAATAGGATGGCTACAGTACCTAGCTCGTGGAGGAGCAGCGAGGAGGACTAAATGAGAAAATACATGTAAAAGCATTTACTACATAGGTGCCTGGCTTCTGGCAGTGTGCCCAAGCAGTACAGATTAGCTATTACTGCTGATTGTGACCTTGGGCCACTCAGTCTCCTCTTTCGCAAAATAGTAATAATGATAATCACACCTGCACCTTCACTGTAGGGCTGTAGCGAGGATTAAGTAAGGTAGTCCGAGTGCTGGGTCAGGGTGAGGGCTCGAATGTTAGGTGTTAGCATTGCCATCATCACCACCTGGGTCTCCTAACTCCTACTTTAGAGCATTTCCCAAGGTCCTGTGCTATTTCCTAGGCCCAGTTAGAAGGCTGGAAACCACTGCCTGGTGGTTTCATCCCTGGTGCAGGAGGGTCTTTGGATATTGCCCAAGGAAATCCTTGGCCCCGGGTTTGATGGTGTGGGGAAACAGGGGTGGGGGTGATGGATGCCAACGCTCTGGTGATGCCGACCCTCCACCCTTGGCCCCACAGGCAGAAGATCCTGAAGGAAAGGGCTGTGCCCATGATTGAGGGCTACATGTTTGAGGAGCACGAGATGATCCGCCGGGCAGCCACCGAGTGCATGTGTAACTTGGCCATGAGCACGGAGGTGAGGGTTGGTCCCGGAGGCGGTCATGGCGGGCAGGCACGCAGAAGTACCTGTCCCTGGCTGGGCTTTGCCCCAGCTAACCTGGTGCGCTCCCCGCTTCCGGCCACAGGTGCAGGATCTCTTTGAAGCCACGGGCAGTGACCGGCTGAAGCTGCTGGTGCTGTACAGTGGAGAGGACGACGAGCTGCTGCGGCGGGCAGCTGCTGGGGGCCTGGCCATGCTCACCTCCACGCGGCCCTCGCTCTGCAGCCGCATCCCCCAAGTGGTCAGTGCCCCTTCTTGGTGGGGCAGGGGAGGTGGGCCCGGAACCCCCAGCCAGGGTGTGTGAGTGAGTGCGCTGCCAGGGTTCCCTGATGCTCGGTGGTCACGCTGCCCTGTTTCCTGCAGACCACACACTGGCTGGAGATCCTGCAGGCCCTGCTTCTGAGCCCCAACCAGGAGCTACAGCACCGGGGCGCTGTGGTGGTGTTGAACATGGTGGAGGCCTCGAGCGAGATTGCCAGCACCCTGATGGAGAGCGAGATGCTGGAGATCCTGTCAGTGCTAGCTAAGGGCAAGGAGAGCCCAGTCATGAGGGCTGCCGCCGCTTGTCTGGGGAAAGCAGTGGAATATGGGCTTATCAGACCCAGCCAGGATGGAAAGTGAGGACCTGCCTCTCACACACGCTACCTATCGCAGCACAGGGAGCGAGGACAGACATGGCCTTGGCTGGTGGGTGCTGGGGTGTCTCCTGCCCAGCTGCCCTTTGATGTCCTCTGTTCTGAGTCAGGGGCCACGTTCACAGCCCTGCTTTGCCAGCACTGCCTCCTGCCTCACGCAGCAGGGAACTTTTCCTGTACTACTTAGACAGCTGGGAACAGGGAAGGTGCGTCCTAACTCAGCCTGTGGATTCCCTGTACTGGGAAGGACCCAGCTGTGAGCCTGACCAGCTGTGAGCCTCACCTGAGCCTGCTGGCAGGACCACCCCTCGTCCTCTAATAAAAGTGTGTGAAACTCAAATATGTGCCCAGTCAGTGGGCAGGGAGGGCTGGCTGTGGGCCAGAGTGTGGAGCAGGAGCTGGGTATGGCTGAGTGTGTGGGGGTAGCTTTTCAGCAGCACAGCCACCTCTGTGGAAGGAATCCAATGAATTCCCACCCCAGGGCCCGCTGAATTGCCTTTTAATCCTTGTGGAGGGCCAAAGGGTAAATGTAAGCAAATCAATAAAGTATCCAGTCGCATGGAAACACGTGCATTAGGCTTTTCAATACTTCTGCCTTTATTTATTTATGGCTGCTTTGGGGTCTTCCTTGCTGTGTAGGCTTTCTCTAGTTGCAGTGAACGGGGGCTAACGGGGGCTACTCTTTGTTGCGGTGCGCGGGCTTCTCATTGCGGTGGCTTTTCTTGTGGCGGAGCACAGGCTCCAGGCACGCGGGCTCAGTAGTTGTGACTCGGGGGCTCTAGAGCGCAGGCTCAGTAGTTGTGGCGCACGGGCTTAGGTGCTCCGCCGCATGTGGGATCTTTCTGGACCAGGGCTTGAACCCGTGTTCCCTGCATTGGCAGGTGGATTCTTTAACCACTGTGCCACCAGGGAGAGTTTTCAGTGACCTCCAGTCAGGCAGAGCTCGGGATATGGCGGTGGGAAAGCCCTGAGGGAAGCTCCAGTAGCTGAGCGGGGTTGGAGCTAAGCTTGGACCGCTGCGGGCATCCCCACCTGCCTGGGCGGGTGGTCCCTGAGAGCCTGCTTCCGCTCTCTGCAGAGCGGACTAAGCCCAGCTTGACTCTCATTGGCTTAACGGAGGTAAGTGACAGATCCCGAGCCAATGGAAGGTAAAAACTGCCCAGCACCCGCCTAATTCGGGTGCTGCTTCTAGGGCCTCAGACCCGCGCGTGTCCAGTAGCTAGCTGCCGCCATCCCCGACAGAGGACTGACGGGCGGCGCCCGTCACTGGGGTCGCTTGTCGCCAACCCCTTAGTTCTTTCTGATCGTCCCCCAAGTGCTTCTAATACTGACTCCGCGGCCCCGCGCGTGCCTGCGGAGGACGGGACCATCTGGCCCAACGAGCCCACGCCCACCGAAGGTTTCGTCCACTCCCCGCCGGAGGCCGCAGCGGCCTAGCGTAGGCCTTGGGACCGGTTTGATCGAGCTAGGACTGGACAGGCCGCGGCGGGGATCGCCGGAACCGAGGTGAGCTCGTCCCAAGGCTGTCCTCCCCGCGCGGTGACATCACCCCTCTATCTGGTGATTGGCCCCGGGAGGCGGCGGCAGCCAATGGGCGCCTCGCTCCGGGCGCGGCTCTTCAAACCTTTCTTTCCTGCGGCTGCCAGCCGGGTCCTGGGCTGGGTGGGTGACTCGTTCCTGGGTGGCCGCCCTGCGCCCCGGCCTTGCCTCCTCCTTCAAGACTGCCCATCGGAAGGAGCTGCCTGAGGGGGTGGAGGGCACAGGGTCAAGATTAAAGTCAGAGGCTTCCTAGGACGGGGATTTGACCCGGAAGGGGTAGGAGCCCAGGTCCGGGTCAAGGAGAGACCCAGGACATGACTTCACAGGCTTGAAAATGCCAATGAAATTCTGATCAAGCCGAACATGCTGTACGGAAAAAGTGGCCTTACCGTGCCACTCGACTGTGCGTTTGTCTCCCCATTTATGCGTGAGCTCCTTGGAAGTAGACATCGGTCCTTCTCAACTTAGACTAAGGGATCAATAAATGCATGTGGAACGAATAAATGACTAGATAAGGTCCAGTTGAAATTGTGTTTATATAGGTCCCTGAAAATCCAGTGGTCATTTTTATCAATTCTAAGTACTGGACTTAATAAGCTGATACCGTGTGCTTACCATGGTAGGTGCCAACACTTGAGCCCTTTATTTGCATCTGTTCCAAATAATTCTACAAGGTAGGTACAAACATCACCTCCCCTACTCCCCAGCTTTGTGAAACTGAAGAAATTGAATTGGACTGAGAGAGCTTAAGTAAATTGGCTGAGGACACAGGCACTGGTAGCTGCAGAGGCAAACATGTGAACCCTGGAACTGGTCCTATCCCGTACAGGGCATTGTCTCTCAAATGCTCTGCCTTCCACTGGTGGGAAGAGCACTGTATGTGGAAATGATAAGCCTTGAGTTCAGCCTTCTGCCCCTCTCGGTCCTAAGCTATGTGATTGTGTAAGGGTTACTTTCTCTGGGAGTCTCCGCTGTCAAATGGGGGCAATTCTAGTTCCCAAGATTACAGGGGATAATGTGCCTGGCATTGGGAATTTGGAGGGGGAGGGACTCAGATCCTCGTCCAACGCCTAAGAGAGAAGCCATTTAAATACCTCGTGCCCAATCTGTGGGACAGCGAACTTGCTTGAGTCAAAAGGGAAGGCAGGAAAAGTGCCCCACTCTAGACAGCTCAGAATCTTCCTAAATCTGGCAGGACTTTAGCCAAGCCTCCCGCTCAGCGAATGTTGGTGGAACGCACATCGTCTGCCTCTGTGGTTAGGAGGATGGCATTTCCCCCATTTCACAGGTGAGGCAGCTTCAGTGTACCGCAGGGGCTCATCTGGAAAATCTCTTCGAGTTCTAGCCTTAACCCTTCGTCCCGCCGGCCGCCCCAGCCAGGTCGCAGCCAGCAGAGGGCGCTGCCGGGCATGGCCGAGGAACGTCGCGGGACCTGGTTCGGCTTCGGTTTCTGCGGCTTCGGGCAGGCGCTGGGCTCGGGGCGCGGGCGCCAGGTACACAGCCCCGAGCCTCTGAGGGCGCCAGGCGCGGGCCTCGATGTCTGCCGCGTGAGCGCGAGCTGGAGCTACACCGCCTTCGTGACCCGTGAGCTTCTCCTTCCGGCCCCATCCCCATCCCAGCCCCGGGTGCGTGTCCCGCCCCCTCCCCAGCCAGCTCTCCGCCCCCCGCAGGTGGAGGAGGCCGGGTGGAGTTGTCTGGCTTCGCGGTCGGAGCGGCGGGCGGCTGCAGGGACGCGTGGGCGTCGGAGGAGCTCCTGGTGGTGCTGCGCGCGGGGACGGGACCCGGGGCCGGGACGGAGCTGCAGGCCTGGGCGCCCGGTTCGGCGCTGCGCGGGGAGCCCCTCTGGGCCCAGACCGTGCCGGAGGCCGAGCGGGAAGACGGACCGGGCGGCGATGAGACCCAGTCTGGGCCGCTGCCGCTGCTGCCCTGCGCTCGCGCCTACGTGAGCCCGCGGCCGCCCTTCTACCGGCCTCTGGCCCCGACACTGCGGGCGCGCCGGCTGGAGCTGGGCGCTGAGCACGCGTTGCTGCTGGACGCGGCGGGCCAGGGGTTCTCCTGGGGCGGGGGCAGGGGAGGGGGGCCGGGTGGGGGTTTTGGGGG
>NW_006798464.1:1456672-1494265 GCF_000442215.2 Lipotes vexillifer | reverse complement strand
AGTGGGAGGTGAGCACACAGGGGGCAGGAGAGAGCGATTGGGGAGGGAAGGGGAAGGAGACCCCTTGGTGTAGTTGACTAGGGTCTCCTTTGCTCAGACACGGACAGCTGGGCCACGGGACTCTGGAGGCAGAGCCGGAGCCGAGGCTGCTGCAGGCGCTGCAGGGCCTAACCATGGCTGAGGTGGCCGCAGGTGGCTGGCACTCTCTGTGTGTGAGTGGTGAGTGACCTAGTGCTTTTCCAAAACCAGCTCAAGGTCTCGTAGGCTCCAAACCTTTCTCCTTCTCTCGAAAATTGATGGGTGCCCTAGCCGGGCCTCCTCCCAAGCTCCTCCCACATCAGCCAGCCCAGTCATTCATGACTCCCTAACGCCTCTCAGATTCAGCCCCTCTGCCACCACCATCACCCACTCGCACCCGGACTGTCACAATTGTTTCCTGTCTTCTGTTACTGGTCTCACTACCCCTCCCCTCCGTCTGCCTCCAGCCAGGGCTGTCTTTCTAAAATACTCCCCAAGGGAGAATGAAGGGGTGAGGGGCAACCGAGCTAAGGAAGAAAAAAAGGCAGCAGTTGCCCGGGTGGCCGTGATGTGTGGCACACAGTGGACACTTGGATGCCCACCAGGAGGATGATGATGGTGAGTGTGAGTTCTGGTGGTGCCATGGCTGGTGACCCAGGCCAGAATGAGGAGTTTCACTTTAGATTGTGTTCACCACTCTGGCAGGTGGTCCAGGTGCAGCTATCTCTAGGCTGTTGGATGCAGCTGGGAGCGAATGATCTTTGCAAGGATCTGCATCTGGGGCTCTGGCCGCCACTTATATCATTACCGACCAGGTCCTGATGCGCAGCAAGCTAGACGCTGAGATGCCAAGGTTTACAGCCAAGAAGCAGTTTGTTCACAAGGCAGCCAAGCGAGGAAATGGGAGAATAATAAGTCTCAGATCTGCCTCCCTGAAGGGAGTTGGGGTATTTATGGGATAAGCAGGGTGGTCTTAGGCGTGGGGAAAGGTGATTGGAGGTAGGGAAGAAGGTGAGGTAATCAGTGTTCTGAGCAGGCATATCTGGGTCACATGCTTCTGCATATTCAAAATGGAGGCACTTTGGGAATTCCCTGGCGGTCCGGTGGTTAGGACTCGGCGCTTTCACTTCAGGGGCCCTGGTTCAGTCCCTGGTTGGGGAACTAAGATCCCACAAGCCGCGCAGTGTAGCCAAAACAAAAATGTGGAGACGCTTAGCATGATCTGAGGGTGGAGTTTTCCAGCCCTCTGACATCAAAAGGCCATCCACTGGACATCTGCACAGGCCCAGTTTTAGGGTCAGTGGCCCCAACTAGTCCCCAGCTGGCTTTCACTGGGCAGGAGCTGACTCCAAGTTCCTGTGAAACAACTGAGTTGCATGAAGCTGGGAAGGTATGCAATTAAAGAGAAAAAAAGAAAAATAATGAAAGTGAACTTAATCAATGAAGGCACTTAACAAGCAAAGGGGTTTTAACAGGCTGTTCCCTCATCTGTTGTTCTGTAAGAGAGGTTCAAGAATTTCTATTAGTTATCAGCTTCTGTTAACCCTACGGGGCATGGTTTCACCAGGGGTCTTTAAAAACTACCTATGCTTGTACTGTCCTGTCCATATTCACATGTAGTGGGCCTGGGTCGGCAGCCAGGCTTGAGAATGAGTGGGCTGGAGGGAAGAGAAGAGAGGACTGGAAGGTGAGCCCAATGGGAAGTCTCGCACAAAGGTCCAAAAGGCATTTGAGGCCTTGGTGTCGCATGGTTGGAGCATGGAGGCTTCAGACCAGACCTCCCAGGTTCAAATCATCACCCTGCCCCTCGTGATCTTGGGCAGAGCACCTAACCTCTCTGTGCCTCAAGTTTTCTCTTGAATAAAATGGGGATATTGTGCTTAAAACAGTGGCACAGAATAAGCACTTGATAAAAATTAGCCACTGCTGTTAGTGAATTTTTAGCATAGGGCTGTTGCTCCAATCAACCAACTCCAGTGTTGTGAGAGCTTCCAGAGGCCTTGGGGGAGGGTGAGGGTGCAATGGGTAAAGGGGGTTGGCTGGATGGTGACAGATGAAAACTAACCTCTTGGTGATAAGCACACTGTAGTGCATACAGAAGTCAAAATATAATGCTGTACACATGAAACATAATGTTATAAACCAATACCACCTCAGTTAAAACAACAGTTTTTTAAAAGGCCTTCAGCAGGCCCAGTGGCAGATGGGGCTGACGAAAGGGGCCTGGGCTCAGTGGATGTGAAAAAAAGACCACTGGGGAACTTCCTGGGCCACATTTCCAAACTGCACGCGGGGGGAGTGGGGGGTGCAATTTAACAGAAAGGAAAAAATGAAAGTGGACAGGAAGAGCCAGCAAGAGACTTCCTTTAAGAATAGGGTGACCTGAAGGCACTTAAGGGGGAAGGGGCCCTGTTGAGACAAGGAAGCTGCTGGGGCCTGAGGAAAGCACTCTGCCTGGAGTGCTGACTTGGGCAGGGCAGGCAGTTGTTGTCTTTAGGGAGCTAGTGGGGTGTAGTGGAGTCTGGATGGATGCACATGCTTAGGAGGTGGAGGGGACGAACACAGTCTGTTAATGGGGCCCCTTTATCTCTCTTTCAGAGGCTGGGGATATTTATATCTGGGGCTGGAATGAATCAGGGCAGCTGGCCCTGCCCACCAAGAGCCTGGCAGAGGATGGAAAGACAACCGCAGAAGGTGAGAGTCAATTCTTTTTTTGGATATATTTTATTGAAGTATAGTTGATTTATGTTGTGTTAATTTCTGCTGTATGGCAAAATGATTCAGTTATACATATATGTATACATATTCTTTTCCATTATGGTTTATCACAGCATACTGAATACAGTTCCCTGTGCTACACAGTAGGACCTTGTTGTTTATCCATTCTATATATAATAGTTGACATCTGCTAATCCCAAACTCCCAATCCATCCCTCCCCCACCCCCCTCCTCCTTGGCAACCACAAGTCTGTTGGTGAGGGTCAATTCTTGATTTCCACACGTTTCTGTCATTCCTGACTCCTGGCCATATTGTTGGCCTGAGAGCTACAGTGCTCAAAAGGGTACGTGACATCCTTGGGACCCCAGGGCACAATGAAGGACTCTGAGCCCCTTATGAGAGGGAGCACGGCAAGGCTGATGCCAGTGTCAGCACTACATGCCCCACGAACCTGTCAACTCCAGCACTTCCCAGGGAATGTGGGGTTGGGAGCAATGGCTCTGGAGCTAGAGCAAGTGTGTCAGCTGTTGTAGTGAGTCAGCATATGAATGAGGTTTAGATCAGTGCTCAGTGAGTGTTCAGCATCATTATCATCATCACTCTTATTACTTCTCTGAAGCCTCAGGACTGAATGAAGATGGTTCTGAAGTGAAGAGAGTAGCCAGGGGTGAGGATGGAGCCCCCGCCCCCTTCATAGCTGTCCAGCCCTTCCCGGCTTTACTGGACCTTCCCCTGGGCTCAGATGCAGTCAAGGCCAGCTGTGGATCCCGGCACACAGCAGTGGTGACAAGTGAGTGGGGCTGGGTAGGCTGGTTCAGGATGGAGCGGGAGGTCCCTCCACCCGGCTCTCTAGCTGGTGGCTGCAGAAAAGGGTGTGGTCACCTAAAAAACTACCATTTTAATTAAGCACCTTTGACATGTACTGAGTAGCTGCCCCACTCAGTACACTCCCACGGGGCTCTAACAGTGGCTCCCCAGCCTGTCAGGCCCCGAAGGTTCTTCCTTCTGGAGGGAGGCTAGTGTTGCCAGCCTTTCACCTGACAGCAGGGCTGTCCTAAACTCAGCAGCTGTGAGTTGCAGGCCAATCAGTCCGCATATAGGGAGGTGAACTTTTTCAGTTTGGATCCTTTATCACCCCAAATGTGACTAGACCGTTGTTAAAAAGAGAGAGAGGATATGTTTTGCTACGCCAAGTAAGTCTCGTGGTGACCAGAATGCTGGCAGGCCAAGCTGGACAAATGCCTAGTCAAAGAGCAGTGGTGTCAGCCCCTTACTGTCCTTTTGCTGTCCTTTGGTTGCAGGAATGGGGGAGCTCTACACCTGGGGCTGGGGTAAGTAAAAGGTTTGCTTTTGTGATGCTTAAACCAAGGGGAGGAAAGACCTGGGACTAGAGGGCAGGTGACAACAGCCATGCAGAGAAGTGGAAGCAGGGGCCTCGGCCTGACCATTGGGACTGAAAAGCTGGAACAGATCTAGGCACACTCAGAGGGACAGAGACCAGACGAGAGAGAAATAGGACAACATGTCAGTATTTCCCGTCTACCTTTCTGAAAAGGTATTTGTCTTAAGGGAATATTTAGCCAGCAGTCATGAAACATCTTTTGGTCTGGCACTGGGTAGAGAAAAAGATAAAATAAAAATCTCTGCTCTGAACATCTGAGCTTAGGAGTGGGGAGCCTGGAGGAGCATCTTGCCTCTTGGGGACCTGTGGAATTGCCTGGTCCTGGAGGCTCTGTGGTGCTGGTCTCCTGAATTCATGGAGCAGACACCAGCAGACTGGTGGCTTAAGCCCAGCACTTCAGTCAATGGGCTGTTTTTCCTTCCTGGAGGGGAAAAGCCACAAGGCCCAGTGGAGAGGATGTCAAAGCAGCTCATTTCACTTTAGGTAAATATGGACAGCTTGGCCACAAAGACACGACCAGCTTGGATCGGCCCTGCCGTGTGAAGTACTTTGTAGATAAGCAACTCCAAGTAAGGACCGTGAGCTGTGGGCCCTGGAACACCTACGTGTATGCTGTGGAAAAAGAGAAGAGCTGACATGTATAGATAAGGGCATAAAATATATGTAGAGTGAAAAATTATGAAGCTAACACCTGTAAAACTCCCCCCAGGTCAAGGAAAACCATTGCCAGCACCCCAGAGGCCCCACATTTGGCCTTCCCTATCACAGCCCTCTTGCTCCACCTTAGAGCAGGCAGCATCCTCAACTTTGTCTTCACATTAGAAACACCTGGAGGGAACCCCTGGCGGTCCAGTGGTTAGGACTCTGCGCTTTCATTGCCTAGGGCATGGGTTCAATCCCCGGTCTGGGAACTAAGATCACACAAGCCGTGTGGCACAGCGTGGCCCCCCCAAAAAAAAGGAAAAGAAAGAAACACCTGGAGATTTGAAACTGGATGCCTAAAGCCAGCATCGCAGACACAATGAAATCACAACTTAGGGGTGTGGAACCTAGATGTGGGTAGATTTTTTAGGCTGCCCCACCCCTGGTGATTTGGAGGTAGTGCTAAGATTGGGAACCACTAGAGGTCATCTTTTGTTATTCTTATACCTGTTTTCATTTTGACTCATACCATTCCTTGTATGCATCTTTATACAATATAATTTGTCTGCTTTTGAACTTTAGGTAAATAGAATCATTCTGTGTATGTTCTTCTATGTCTTGTTTTTTCATCAGCACTGTATGATTCATCTGTGGTGTCGTGCAGTTGATTCATTTTTTATTGTTATATGGTATTCCATTGTATGAATTATACCTCAAGTTATATATTCTCTTACTGATAGTAATTTCTTTTTTCTTATTGAGTTAAAATACACGTAACAGAAAATTTACTATCTTAATCATTTTTAAGTGGCATTAAATACGTTCACATTGTTGTGTAGCCATCACCACCATCCATTCCCATCTCTTTTCATCTTGTAAATCTGAAACTCTACAGCTATTAAACAATAACTCCCTGTTCTCCCCAGCCCCTGGCAACCATCATTATACCTTGTGTCTGTCCTGTGCTCTTGACTACTCTACGTACCTAATATAAGTGGAATCATACAGTATTTATCTTTTTATAAGATAAATATTGGCTTATTTCACTTAGCATAATGTTCTCAAGGTTCATCTATGTTATAGCATATTGCAGAATTTCCTTCCTTTTTAGATCTGAATAATATTCCATTGTATGTATATACCACATTTTGTTTATCCATTCATTGGTTGATGGACACTTGGGCTGCTTTCATGTTTTAGCTATTGTGAATACTGCTCCTATGAACATGGGTTTACAAACATCTCTTTGAGACTCTGCTTTTAATTTTTTTGGATATATACCCTAAAGTGGAATTGCTGGGTCATATGGTAATTCTATTTTTAATTTTTTGAGGAGCCTACATACGGTTTTCCACAGTGGCTTTCCCATTTTACAATCCCACCAATAGTGCACAAGTGTTCCAACTTCTCCACATCCTCACCGAACATTGTTTTCTGTTTTTTTGACAGTAACCATCCTGATAGGTGTGAGGTGGTATCTCATTGTAATTTTGATTTGCGTTTCCCTAATAATTAATGATGTTAAGCATCTTTTCATGTGCTTATTGGCCATTCACATCTTTTTTGGAGAAATGTCTATTCAAGTCCTTTGCCCATTTTTGAATCTGGTTTTGTGTGTGTGTGTGTGTGTGTGTGTGTGTGTGTGTGTTGTTTTAGGAGTTCTCTATATATTCTAGATACTAATCCCTTATCAAATAAGTGATTTGGAAATATTTTCTCCCATTCTGTTGGTTGCCTTTTTACTTTGTTGATACTGTCTCAATGTAAAAAGTTTAATTTTCATGAAGTCCAATTTGTCTATTTTTTCTTTTGTTGCCATATCCGAGAAATCATCACCAAATCCAATGTCATGAAGCTTTTGTCCTATATTTTTCCAAGAATTTTATTGTTTTAGGTTTTATATTTTGGTCCTTGATCCATTTTGAGTTAATTTTTGTATATAGTGTTAGGTAAGAGTCCAACTTCATTCTTTTGCATGTGGTTATCCAGTTTTCCCAGCACCATTTGTTGAAAAGGCTGTCCTTTCCTCATTGAATGGCCTTGGCACCCTTCTCAAAACTCATTTGATTGTATATTCGAGGGTTTATTTCCGGGCTCTCTATTCTATTTCATTGATCTATATGTCTGTCTCTTTTCATGTCAATACTGTTGTGATTACTATAGCTTTGTAGTAGGTTTTGAAACCAAGAAGTGTGATTCCTTCAGTTTTAGTCTTTTTCAAAATTGTTTTGTCTGTTGGGGTCCCTTGAGATCCCATATGAGTTTTAGTGTTTTTCTATTTCTGTATAAAGGTCCTTGATATTTTAAGAATTGCACTGAATCTATAGATTGCTTTGGGTACTACTAACATTTTAACAATTTTTTTTTTAATTTATTTTTTTTGGTCGCGTCGGGTCTCAGTTGAGGCACATGGGGTCTTCATTGAGGCGTGCGGGATCCTCCGTTGTGGCGTGGGCTCTTCATTGTGGCGCTCGGGCTTCTCTCTAGTTGCAGTGTGCAGGTTTTCTCTCTCTAGTTCTAGCATGCAGGCTCCAGAGCGCGTGGGCTCTGTAGTTTGCGGCACGTGGGCTGTCTTGTTGAGGCGCGTGAGCTCCGTAGTTGTGGTACACGGGTTTAGTTTCCCTGTGACATGTGAGATCTTTGTTGCCCAACCAGGGATCGAACCTCTGTCCCCTGCATTGAAAGGCGGGTTATTTACCACTGGATCACCAGGGAAGTCCACTTTTAACATTAAGTCTTCCAATCCATGATCATGGGATGTGTTTCCATTTATTGATGTCTATAATTTCTTTCAGGAGTGTTTTGTAGTTTTCATTGTACATGTCTTTCACCTCCTTGGTTAATTCCTAAGTATTTTATTCTTTTTGATGCTACTATATATGGAATCATTTTTTAAAATTAATTTATTTATTTTTGGCTGTGTTGGGTCCTTGCTGCTGCACACGGGCTTTCTCTAGTTTCGATGAGCCAGGGCTACTCTTCATTGTGGTGCGCAGGCTTCTCATTGCAGTGGCTTCTCTTGTTGTGGAGCTCTAGGCATGCGGGCTTCAGTAGTTGTGGCTCGTGGGCTCTAGAGCGCAGGCTCAGTAGTTGTGGCGCATGGGCTTAGTTGCTCCACGACATGTGGGATCTTCCCAGCCCAGGGCTCGAACCCAGGTCCCCTGCACTGGCAGGCGGATTCTTAACCACTGTGCCACCAGGGAAGCCCTGGAATCATTTTTGTAATTTCCTTTTTGGATTGTTCATTGTGTATAGAAATACAACTGATTTTTGTGTGTTGACTTTGTATCCTGCTACTTTGCTGAAGTCATTTATTCTAACAGCTTTTTTGTAGTCTTTAGGATTTTCTACATATAAGATCATTCATCTGCAGAGATACTTTTACCTCTTCCTTTCTAATTTGGATGCCTTTTATTTCTTTTATAACTTAATGGCTCTGACTAGAACTTCCATTACTATGTTGAATAAAAGTGGTGAAAGTGGGCATCCTTGCCTTGTTCCTGATCTTAGAGGAAAAGCCATTGAGTATTATGTTTGCTCTGGGATTTTCATATATGGATTTTATTGTGTGGAGGTAGTTCCCTTCTTTTCCTATTTTATTGAGTGTTTTTAATCACGAAAGGGTGCAGAATCTTGCTTTTTCTCCATCATTTGAGATGATCATGTGTTTTTTTTCCTTCATTTTGTTGATGTAGCATGTTACATTGATCATCCTTGTATTCCAGGAATAAATCTCACTTGGTCATGATGTATAATCCTTTTCAAGTGTTGCTGAATTCTGTTTGCTAGTATTTTGCTGAAGATTTTTTTCATCTATGTTCAAAAGGGATATTGGTCTATAGTTTTCCTGTAGTGTCTTCTGGCTTTGGTATCAAAGTTATGCTGGCCTCACAGAATGAGTTAGGAAGTGTTTCTTCCTCTGAAATATTCTGGAAAAATTTGAGAAGGATTGGTGTTAGTTCTTTAAATATTTGGTAGAATTCACAGTGAAGCCATTAGGTCCAAGGCTTTTCTTTCTTGGGGAAATTTTTTTTAAAATTATTTATTTTTGGCTGTGTTGGGTCTTCATTGCTGCATGCGGGCTTTGTCTAGTTGTGGAGAGCAGGGGCTACTCTTCGTTGCGGTGCGTGGGCTCCTCATTGTGGTAGTTTCATCTTGTTGCGGATCATGGGCTCTAGGCACGTGGGCTCGGTAGTTGTGGCTTGCGGGCTCTACGATGCCCACTCAGCAGTTGTGGTGCACGGGCTTAGTTGCTCCACGGCCTGTGGGATCTTCCCGGATCAGGGCTCAAACCCATGTCGCCTCCATTGGCAGGCGGATTCTTAACTACTGTGCCACCAGGGAAGCCCTTTCCTGGGAAATTGTTGAGTAGTGATTCAATCTCCTTACTAGTTATAGGTCTATTCAGATTGTTTATTTCTTTGTGATTTAGTCTTGATAGGTTTTGTGTTTCTAGGAACATGTCCATTTCACCCAGGTAATCTGATTTGTTGGTGTACAATTAATTGCTCATAGTATTCTTTTTAAAAAATAATTTATTTAGCTGCACCAGGTCTTAGTTGCAGCATGCGGGATCTAGTTTGCTGACCAGGGATTGAACCCAGGCCCCCTGCCCTGGGAGCAAGGAGTCCTAACTGCTGTACTACCAGGGAAGTCCCCATAGTACTCTTTTAAAACCTTTCTCTTGGGCTTCCCTGGTGGCGCAGTGGTTAAGAATCCGCCTGCCAATGCAGGGGACATGGGTTCGTGCCCCGGTCCGGGAAGATCCCACGTGCCGCAGAGCGGCTAGGCCCGTGAGCCACAACTACTGAGCCTGCGCATCCAGAGCCTGTGCTCCGCAACAGGAGAGGCCACGACAGTGAGAGGCCCACGCACCGCGATGAAGAGTGGCCCCCGCTCGCTGCAGCTGGAGAAAGCTCTCGCACAGAAACGAAGACCCAACACAGCCAAAAATAAATATAAAATAAATAAATAATTAAAAAACCCAAAACAAAACCTTTTTCTTTCTGTAGAATTAGTAGTAATGTCCCTGCTTTCATTTTTTTTTAATATTTATTTTTATTTTTGGCTGTGTTGGGTCTTCCGTTGCCACACAGGGGCTTTCTCTATTTGAGGTGAGGGGGCTACTCTTTGTTGCGGTGGTGGGCTTCTCATTGCAGTGGCTTCTCTTGTTGGGGAGTAAAGGCTCTAGGTGTGCAGGCTTAGTTGCTCCATGGCATGTAGGATCCTCCTGGACAAGAGAGCGAACCTGGGTCCCCTGCACTGGCAGACGGATTCTTAACCACTGCGGCACCAGCGAAGTCCCCTTGCTTTCACTTCTGATTTTAATGACTTGTGTCTTTTTTCCTTAGTCCATCTAGCTAAAAGTTCATCTATTTCATTGATCTTTTTAAAGAACCAACTTTTGGTTTCACTGATTTTCTCTATTGCTTTTCTATACTGAATTTTTTATCTTTGCTGTAATCTTTATTTCCTTCCTTCTGCTAGCTTTTGGTTTAGTTTGTTCTTTTTCTAGTTTTTAAGTTGAAAGTTAGATGGCTGACAATATCTTTCTTGTTTTTTTAACGTGAACATTTACAGCTATAATTTCCCCTTAGCACGGCTTTTGCTGCATCCCATAAGTTTTGGTATGCTTTGTTTTTTTCATTCATTCTAAGTATTTTCTAATTTCCCCTGTGATTTCCTCTTTGATCCACTGGTTATTTTAAATTAATATTAAATATTAATATTTATATAAAATATAAATATTAATATAAAAATAAATATTAAGCTCTGGCAAGCGGGGGCTACTCTTCATTGTGGTGTGCGGGCTGCAGTGGCTTCTCTTTGTTGCAGAGCACAGGCTCTAGTAGGCACGTGGGCTTCAGTAGTTGTGGCACATGGGCTCAGTAGTTGTGCATGGGCTATAGAGCTCAGGCTCAGTAGTTGTGGCTCACGGGCTTAGCTGCTCTGCAGCATGTGGGATCTTCCTGGACCAGGGCTTGAACCTGTGTCCCCTGCATTGGCAGGTGGATTCTTCACCACTGCATCATCAGGGAAGTCCCCAGGGCCATTATTTTCAAGTCTTTGTCTAATATAGCTACCATTAAGTCTTTTTCAGGGACAAGATTCTGGTGATTTATTTTCTTTTGAATGCGCCATACTCTCATGTTTCTTTGCATGCCTTGTGACTTTTTTGTTGAACACTGGACATTTGAATCTGGTAATATGGTAACTCTGGGAATCAATCAGATTCTCCCCCTTCCCCAGTGTTTGCCATTGTTTGTTTTGTTTTTCTGAATTGTAGGCTGTCTCTGTACCAAGGATCAGCCTGAGGTGTAAACGTAATATCGTCTTTTCTGAGCCTTTCCTTAGGTATTGTGGTTACTTTCTAATTTTCCCCATATATACAGATACTTTTGAATGTCCTAGTCTTTAACATCTGACTCCCAAAAGGGAAAAAGTGAAAAATGAAGGGGGAACATAAAGGCACTGATCTGTTAAATTTCCTGGAAGTCACCTGGGTGGGTTGCTAGTACCAGAGGGAGGAAAACAGTTCTCACAGAATGGTGGTTGTGGGTTACTGGCTATCTGGCGGCTCCCTGGAGGACCAGTGCAAGAGCTCACCTTTGTTTTGCCAGACTTAGTGTTCCCAAGGCTGGGCAACTTTTGCTGAAAGTATTTAAAGGCAAAAGTATTGCCTGCAATAACCTGGGCAAGGGAAAGATCTGGGAAGAAAGAGGTTGGGAAAGGAGATGATAGGGAGAAAGGCCTTTTAAAAGGTCCCACAGTATACTGGGGAATCAAAGCATAACGCATGCCCAGGGCTGGATATTTGCTCAGAAATGCCTGAGAAAACAATAAGCTTTCATGTCTAGCATTCAGGCTCTACACAAGCAGGACTGAAAGCTAAGGCAGAGTTGTAAACAGCCTGGCTAAGCATTAAAGGCTTGCTCCAACACAAAGCCAATCATCTGTAAAGAGTGTATTTTTTTTCTGACTTTTCTTTTAATAAGTGAGTTTTGCAAGGTTGCAGGATACAAGAGCAATATACAAATATCAACTGCTATAAGTAGCCAAGCAACAACCAGAAATTCTAATTTAAAAATACCATTTACAATAGCATCAAGAAATCTGAAATACTTAGGGATAAATCTGACAAAGATGTAAAAGATCTGTAAACATTACCTACAAAATACTGAGAGAAATTAAAGAAAACCTAAATAAATGGAGAGATGTGCCTTGTTCGGGGGTTGTCAGTTCTCCCTCAGTTGGTCTATAGATTCAATGCAATGCCAATCAACATCCTACCAGATTTTTGGGTAGAAATTGACAAGCTTTTTTCCTAAAACTCATACAGAAATGCACAGTAACCAGAACAGACAAAATAACGTTTAAAAGCACCAAGTTGGAAAGCTAACATTACCTGATTTTAAGAATTCGTATAAATCCTCAGTAATTAAGACAGGGTGGTACTGTCATTAGGACAAATAGATCAGTGGAACAGAAATGTACAGTGGAGAAGGTTTAGCTTTTCAGCTAATGGTGCTGGACAACTGGCTACCTGTATGCAAAAAGAATGAACTTAAAGCCATACCTGGAGCCATACAGGTAGATGACACACAGAGCCAAAATGAATCAGACGTAAATGTAAAACTGAAAACTTTAAACTTCTAGGAGAAAACCTTTATCATCTGGAGTTAGGTAAAGATTTCTTAGAGCAACAGCAGTACAATCCAAAGAACAAATGGATTTCATCAAAATTAAACCTCTGCTCTTCAGTGACACTGTTAAAAGAATTAAAGCAGCCTGAAATTAATATAATGTATGTCAATTATACTTCAAGAAAACAAAAAGAAGCCACAGATGGGGACAAGATCTTTGCAAAACATACACCTGATAAAAGAACTTGTATGCAGGATATATAGAGAGCTCTCAAAACTCAACAATAAGAACATAGCTCTGGAATTCCCTGGCAGTCCAGTGGTTAGGACTCCACACTTCCACTGCTGAGGGCCTGGGTTCGATCCCTGGTCGAGGATCTAAGATCCCATAAGCCACGTGGGCACAGCCAAAAAAATTAAAAATACAATTCAATTTTTAAAATGGCCAAAAATAGTAAACAGGTACTTCATCAAAGAAGAATGATGGCAAAAAAGTACACAAAAAGATGTTAAACATCACTAGTCATTAGGGAAGTGAAAATTCCAACCACAATGAGATACCATTTCACAGCCACTAAAATGGCTAAAATTATAAAGACTGACCATACAAAGTGTTGGAAAAGATTGAAGAAATTGGAACCTTCAGGGACTTCCCTGGTGGCACAGTGGTTAAGAATCCACCTGCCAATGCAGGGGACATGGGTTCGATCCCTGGTCTGGGAAGATCCCACATGCCACGGAGCAACTAAGCCTGTGAGCCACAGCTACTGAGCCTGCACTCTAGAGCCCACGAGCCACAACTACTGAGCCCATGTGCTGCAACTACTGAAGCCCGCACACCTACAGCCCATGCTCCACAGCAAGAGAAGCCACCACAATGAGAAGCCCACGCACTGCAATGAAGAGTAGTCCCTACTCACAACTAGAGAAAGCCTGTGTGCAGCAACAAAGACCCAACACAGCCAAAAATAAATGATAAAAAAAAAAAAAAAGAAATTGGAACCCTTATACATTACTGATGAGAATGTAAAATAGTCCAACTGCTTTGGAAAACCGTTTGGCAGTTTCTTAAAAAGTTAAACATACACCTACCATATGTATGATGCAGCCGTTCCACTCCTAGGTATTTAGCCAAAAGAAAATATATCTCCATACAAAGACTTGTACATAGCAATGAAACCAGAAGTTTCCTAATAGTACCTCAGCCTCCTTATACATCAGGATTTAGGCTTTTTATTCCTCTCAAAAACCTTTTTTCTCAGAATAAGAAATGTTCTTAATTTAGAAACACTCAAAAGAATATGAAAATCATACTCCCGACTAAAAGTTTCTTGTATGTTCTTTTAGTCTTTTCTGTTTTCCACAGACAGAAACCAACCAAAAAGTGACATGGGGAACAACGAAAACACACACCACAGTATGTATCTTTGAAATATAAGTATACACATTTTAATTTATTTTTAAGAATATATTTTAAAATCAGGACATTTATACGTATGCCTAAACAGCATGGCTGACACAGACCAAATCCACACTGGTAAGCTTCCAAGAACCATTTACTGTGCTGACAGTAGTACTGGTGCAGGCAGACGGAGAATAAATAATAGTGCTTTGGGGAGCACAGTAGTGATTGATACATAGGGTAGGTAAAGAAGGAGCCTCATCGTGGACTCTACAGCAGGAACAGCTCCCCAGTACTGATATGTGCAAAGTTCCAGATCTCCACGACAGAAACGGCCCAACCCATCCAAACAGCCTCCCAACTTGGCTGGCAAGTGCAGAGGGTGAAGGAACTCAGGCACAGGGGGCACAGGGATAGGGAACTGGACCCAGAGAAAAACTGAAGAAGCAGAGTTCAGACAAGTACGTGTGTTCACACACATACCCCCACAGCACTGGCCTATATAACAAAACTGTACACAATTTAACAAAGGTGCTCCCAGCCTCCCTGTCACCTCTTTGGCAGTGAGTCGGGCCATCCCAACTTCTGACACACAGACATCTTCATCAGGAGGAAGGCTGTCCTGTGTGGTGGGGACAGGCCTTTAGGTGAGAGCAAAGCTACTGAAGCTATAGCATTAACTGAATATCCATAAACAAAAAAAGGTGTTAATTGCTAATTATAAGTGTACAAGCCCAAAACTGCTTCATGTCCCATACCCCAAGCTTGGGCATAGTCAATCATTTAACTACACAATGGTGAAGTAAAACAAGCCCTTGATCGTGCTTTAGCAAGTACAATTACAGGGTAGCGAAAGAAATTAGGTTCCATATGCTAAAATTTACGCTTACTGCTATGAACTATGTTTTAATGTATTTCTTGAGTCAAAATAAAACCAAGTGTCTAAGGACGTACTAAGCTTATGATGGACTCTCATCTGTAACTCATTCACTTCTGTAAGTTAGGCCCATGGTAATGGAACCTGTCCAGGCTTTCAAGCGCATCTAAACTGAAGAAACATTAAAGCCACCCCTGTATAATTAGGCACAGGGCATAGGAAACCTCAGCTGGTTGACTGATCAGGGCTTCTCAGGACTGGATGTTGGTTGAATTGAGGATTCGAGAAGTAGCATCAGATTTGGAAGCCTTTGAAAGTTCTCGCTGTTGAAAAATAAATAACATCAGTGGCGTTACTGTCCCCTCTCATGCATGCCCTGCCCTTGTAAGCACGGGTGAGTGTCAGCATACAGCCCAGCACAGGCTGTGTTAGGAACAAAAGGGGAGGGACTCTGAACACCATAGTCACAGATTAAGCATGTGCACATATGCCCCTTGATTCCTTTCCTCAGCCAGTCCATTCTATTAAAACCTCACAGAAGAGAAATCCCTTATACTTCACAAAGTACTCTCTGAGTTGTCAAGCTAGGTAGGCAACAAGCTTTGGTCTTTTGAGGCCTTTAGGAAACAATGGGCCAGAACATATATCTACCAATCCCTGGGGCTGAGGGCCTTGTAACCTGCTGGTGATTTGATCTCATGCTGGAGCACATGGTATAGAAGCAGAAGACAGTGCAGGAATGACCACTGAGAAAGGACAGATGTTAGTAGAGGTTAGTCTGCTGGCTTCAGTGCTGCCTGGTGGAGTCTACCAGCCATAGCAACCAAAACCAGAAGAATCTCCCTCGGCCTAGCCAGAGAGAAACAGATATATGTAAGCAGCAAGTGGATGAAGTGGGCCTGGCTGAGCAAACAAAAGAGAAAGCTGGACTCTGTCCAGCAATCAGCTAGCCAGAGTGACAAATACCCACCTTCTAAAGGTAGAACCACCCCTGTCAAGTAACTTGACAAAAGTAAAAGAATATAAAGCTAGCTTCAGTGCTCAAAATGAACGATAGCCTTGGGCAGCTGTCACATTCTCCATCACTGCAGCAAGAGAGTCGATGCCCTAGGCTTTAACTCAGTATCCCCCACAAAGGTGAGGGGCAGCCTCACCTCTCAACAGCTATATACTAAGGGAAGACAGAACACATTGTTAAGGAAAGCGCACTGCAGTTAAGTGTTGGTAAATGTGGAGTACGTTACTAGGAGCTGAAGAGCATTGTGGGAAAAAATTACTTTCTTCCAGTGCCTCATACATGCTTTAGCAGCTCAATGTGGTAGAAAATAGGCAAAGGCAAAGAAAGGAGCATTGGCTAGCTCAGAGTAGACAGAAAGGTGGCAATTCAGCTCTGAGGGGTTAGTAAGACATATACTCCAGGAAGTAATCAGCACGCAGGCCAAGAACCTCATAGGCAGCACACAGCTGGGGCTCCCCTCCCCACGTGGTGGGGCCTCTATTCCTTGCAGCACATTGGAGGCCTTTAATGTCACAACTGGGGAGGGTGAAAGTTTTCTGTTGTGAAATAACATGATAAAAAAACTTTGCCTGACTTTAGATGGGGCTGAGAATCCAATTCAAGTCTGAACAAGTTAATCGGCAGGTTAGTCAGTCTGTTGGGAACTTAAGCCAGATATTTATTATTTCTGAAGTCCATATAAGGAATTCCTGCTTCCTTTGTTAAAAAAAGGTTTTATGATAGTACAGCTGAGATTATTGGTTAGTGTAGCCCTGTGCCCAGATGGGAATGAAGCCAGCAGATGACAGATCAGTCTGGAAAAGGGACATAGGACATGCAGGGGTTGCCATACAGACCTGAAGCCCAACAGTGGAGCTGTCAGAGAGGGATGGATCCTTCTAAGAACAAAGAATTGAGACAATTACCAAGATCTCCACCAAGAGAGCACCAGGGCAGTGATGAGAAGGTTCACCTCCTGCAGCCAGGGAATGGTATTTCTTAAGCAGAAGGATCCAGGTTAAATGTCTGCTTGCTGCTGCCATCTTTCTTCCTATACACCACCCTTAAACCACCCCCACCTCATGCCATGGTCAAGTCAGGAAAGGGATTCTCAGCCTCCAAAGAACTGTCCTAACTAATAGCCTGGGTGCCCTTGGGAAGATACCCACTCTGCCCCAACTGTGTGCTCCCCAGGGACTGGTAGATATTAGAAAAGGTGAATTACCGCAAACTCAGAATAGGTGCTGGCAACAGAATTAATGCTGAAGTTGCGTCGTGGGGGGGCCGAGGCAGGGTACCCACCGCTGAGGATGCTGCCATTGAGCTCCAGGTTCTCCTTGTTGGCTCCATGCTTGAGGCCACGGGGTGTTTTTTTCCCCGAACAGGTGGAAGTGGTGACTGGCTGTAGGGGAAAGAAAGATCGACCAATGTATCATCCTTATAATGACCACACACACAAATTATCAAAGGCTGATACCATCTTTATATTATTCGTGTGTCTGTAATCCTATACTTCTGGCTTTTTTTTTTTTTTTTTTGCGGTACGCGGGCCTCTCACTGTTGTGGCCTCTCCCGTTGCGGAGCACAGGCTCCGGACGCGCAGGCTCAGTGGCCATGGCTCACGGGCCCAGCCGCTCCGCGGTGTGTGTGATCTTCCCGGACCGGGGCACGAACTCGTGTCCCCTGCATCGGCAGGCGGACTCTCAACCACTGCGCCACCAGGGAAGCCCTGGCTTATTTTATTTTTAAAATTTTTATCTTTTGGCCACGCCGTGCGGCATGTGGGATCTTATTCCCCAGCCAGGGATCAAACCCACGTCCCCCGCATTGGAAGCATGGAGTCCCAACCACTGGACCACCAGGGAAGTCCCCACTTTTGGATTAAAAACATACAAATTCTTAATGATCTGCAGAACCCTTATCTTAAGCATAGTCTGTAAAATACCTGAAAGACTGAACACATTTTAGCACGCACTCCTCACTCCCTCCTTGGGTGAGAGTACCTATCTGCATCTAGTTGTCCAGTGTCACTGGGCTGGAACCTACATGCAAGGACCTCGCTCAGTAGCAACTGAAGACCAGGCTTTGAACTGAGCCTATGGAGACTCTTCAGTTTCCCAGTCACATCCCAGTGCTTCCCGTGATACCGGACTGAGCTCAAAATGACCATTCTCTTCTCTCATTTAGTTTTTGACAGATTAGCTAGCTTACATCTGTCAACTTTCAGCATCTCAATGATAACCGAATCCAGGGATCTTAGAAACTGAAACAAGTTAGGTGGGGCCCTGTATGGCTGAACCATACTGACTCCTTTTTGTCAGCTCCATCTTAGGCCTACAGTCCCATCCCCTCCCCTTCCTGCATGACTGAGCTTCAGCTTACAAGGAATGAGGCCAAGCCAGATAAGTTCCCTATCAACTTTGACCCTTGCCTTCATCTGATAAGAAAATGAAGAATGCCTTTTGCTGATGTAGATGATTAATGGTCTTGAGACCCTGGCAGGAGGAAAACCACCCAGTTTCTGTCACTACAGATGTGCTTCTCCCTAGTAGTCAGATTCTATTTTTAGCTTTGGCCCCCTTAAATCCCTCCGTATCTCTTTCGCACTTGAGTGCAGCTACAAATGCCTCTGGGTCACTGTCTGCCCGATCCTGCCTGTATGCAAGTTACCCACAATAAACTTCATAATTGCACTTTATGAAGCTGCCTGCTTTGTTTTTAGGCCTCAAAGTTCCTTCTCAGTCCAGAGGACAGTATTCAATCTCTCCACCTCCCAGCAGTCCCCGGAGTACATAGGTTGGGGCAGTGTCGGGGATGTGCTTGTACACAGAGCATACTAACCTTGCTGCCAGAAGGTGGAAGGCGAGACACAGGGGAGCGGCAGACTGTCCCCGAAAAGACAGGCCGAATGCTGCTGTTGGCCGTAGCATTGGACACAGTGGTAGTGTTCAGCTAAGGAGAAGAACAGAGATTACTGATGTGAGATGACGTGCTTAGCACCCCATCCCTACACTACAGAGTGAGGACGGGAAGCAGTCTAAGATAGTTTTCATGGTGAAGAGCTTTGAGGACACCTGTGAAAAGCGTTCAGTGTTCCATAAAATGGGACAACCATTTTGTTTCCAAAAGTTAAACAGACAACTATCATAAGACCCAGCCATATCATTCTTGGGTATTTACCCAAGAGAAATGAAAGCATATATCCATACAAAGACTTACATATAAATATTTATAGCAGCTTTATGTGTAGCAGCCAGAAAACTAGAATTAAGCCAAATATCCATCAACACAGGCAACTAGATAAGCAAACTGTGGTATACACGTCCGATGGAATACTGTTTAACAATAAAAAGGGGTAACCTACTGATACATGCAACAACAGATGAAAAAAAGTCAGACACAGAAGTATACATACTGTATGATTCTATTTAAATAAAATGTTAGAAAATGCAAACTAATCAACAGTAACAGAGCAAAGCAGCAGTTGCCAGGAGCTAGTGGGAAGTGGGTGGGGGGAGGGAAATGGGTGGTAGGGGGAAGCAAAGAGAAAACAGGGGCAAAAGGAAACTTTGGGTGTGATGGGTATGTTCATTGTCTTGATTGTGGTGAGGGTTTCACGGTGCATACATATATCACAGCTTATTAACGGGTACACTTTAAATATTATGTGTCTACTTCATTCAATAAAGCTGTAAGCTTTTTCTTTAATTGGAAAAACTCTAGGTGGATAAAAACCTTAAATGGGATAGCAAGACTATTCAAATACAAGACACAAACGAGGAAATACAACACAGGAAAACATCTGTGTGCCTCAGGTCCTGGGTAGGTTATTTGCAAGTACAAGCCATTAAGAAAATAGGTTGAAAACATTTTTACTATATTGATATTAAGAACTTTTTGTTCATCAACAAAACACCATAAAGAGTAAAAAGACAAGCTACAGGGACTTCCCTGGTGGCGCAGTGGTTAAGACTCTGAGCTACCAATGCAGGGGGCCTGGGTTCGATCCCTGGTCAGGGAACTAGATCCCACATGCATGCCACAACTAAGAGTTCACATGCCACAACTAAGGAGCCCACCTGCCATAACTAAGACCCAGCACAACCCAAAAAAAAAGACAAGCTACAGAAGACACACACAAATGCTGGGAAAAGCTATTGTAACACAACTGACAAGGAAATAGCATCCAGAACATACAAAGAATTCCTATAAAATTTGCAAGAAAGAAACAAATGTTCCAACAGAAAAACTGTCAAAAACTTCTCAGAATAGGAAATCCAGAAGGCTAATGAACATGGCAAAAGGTTCAACTTCATTAGTAATTAGGAAAATGCAAACTAAAATTTATGAGACATTACTTCACACCCATCAGATGGGCAAAAATTGTAAAGTCTGAAAATATCACATGTTGGCAAAGATTGGAGCCAGCGTAGCACTTAGGCACTACCACTGGAAGCGTAAATTGTTATAACTGCTTTGGTATCACAGACTGAATGATCAGTGCAGCCAGCACTTGAGAAATGTTTGAATGCAGCACTCTTGAGATCATGGGCTGTATCACTTAATCTTTGTGTTCTCAGCATCTAATAGAGAGATTCTCAAACTTTTAATGAAAACAAACCTTTCGGACTTCCTGGTGGCACAGTGGTTAAGGATCTGCCTGCCAATGCAGGGGACATGGGTTCAATCCCCTGGTCCGCGAAGATCCCACATGCCGCGGACCAACTAAGCCCGTGTGCCACAACTACTGAGCCCACGTGCCGCAGCTACTGAAGCCTGCACACCTAGAGCCCAACAAGAGAAGCCACCACAATGAGAAGCCCGCACACCACAATGAAGAGTAGCCCCTGCTCACCGCAACTAGAGAAAGCCCACGCGCAGCAACAAAGACTCAACACAACCAAAAAAAAAACCCAAACTTTTTTTCCCCAAACCTTTCTAGAATTTTATAACATGTTTTTAAAATTTCGTCACATTATTTTCCTAATAAAAAATTAACTACCTAATATCAAACAATAGGGAACTAGTTTAGTAAATGACACTATGTCAAAAGAATAGAATATATAGCTAAGAATGAGCATGTTATTTGAAGAAAGTGATGCTATGAAAAAAAAAAACACAAACAATACCAACTAGGGAAAAAGCAGAAATCAAAATTATATGTGATCTCTATTTTGTGAAAATACACTATTTTAAAAAGCTTTTTACAGAAGCAGGAAAAACACCAAATATTCTCATTGGTTCTCCTGGAGTTACATTACAGGTGATTTTTAAAACATTTTATGTGTTATAAAATATGAGTTGCAAGGGAAAAGGAAAATAATGCTCCACTTCATTTATTAAAGAAACGGTTTTAAAAAAACAAAGGAAGAAAGAAAGAAGGAAGGAAGGAAGAACTCCCTGATTTCCTGCTCTAGAGATTAAGGAGTATTAGGTATCCCACTTGCCAAGCATGAAAGTCTTCTTTCACATAGTGCCATGGTCACTTGTTGGAATTACAGAATGAACCTCTGAAGGTTCTCATCATTACAGAATGTTGGCAGCTGCTGGCTCCCGAGTTTAATCTGGGACTCATCAAAGCTGGCCACTCCTTGACTGTCACTGTCAAGTCCCTACTCAGGATTGAACTGCAGAATTGCACTCACACTGTCAAATGGACTCAACCTGGAAGGCTAGAAAAAGTCTTTCCCATCTCTGCAGGACAGAAGGCAAGAGATGGGCAGAGCCCTAGCCTCAAAAATGCCTCAGACATGGCAGTTCATGCAGCCTCGTGTTTATTACCTTGCGCACTTTGCCCGGCGTGCCAGGTGCCAGTCCTCGCCGCTTGTTGGGTGTTCGCGGAGTACTACCATAGAGCATCTCTGTCTCAGTTTGCTTCTTGTTCTTTAGTTGCTATGTGAAAGTCAGAAGCAAGAGTGACAAATCCCGGAAGGAGAACAGGTCTGGGATCGGGGCAGAGGCAGGGCCAGAAATCTAGTGCAAGTCTCTGCACCCAGAGCTAAAAAGAGCTGCCATGAGCTACTCCTTATTCAACCAACCTAGAGCCCTGGCAGAGACTCTGGGCTGCTCACTCATGCTATCTTCTCCTCCTCCCAAACTGGGTTCACTTACTCGTTCCTGCTTGGCTCTCTCTTTCTCCAGTCGGTGCATCTCCCACTGTTCTGTCACATACTCCATGAACTTCTGCCCATTCACCACAAATGCCTTTGAATGCTCCTGTTCCCACATTTCAATCCTTGCTTTCAACTCCTCTTCCAACTGAGACCAGAAACAAGGACATGTTAATTACTTCAAATTTTTGGTGTGAAGCCCAAAAGAAATGATTCTCCCAAAGAATGCCTCCTCCCTCCCCAGAGTATCATTAGCCTGACTTCAGGTAGCTGCACCCACGTGGGAACAGGTTGTAGCGGCCAGAAATCAGTCTTGGGATGGTTCATTCATAATACACATGAAGGTGGGAAAAGGCGAGAACCCAGAGCCTGACCACTACAGTTTTGGCGCCCGAAGTTGGAGGCAGCACTGGGGTAGACCAGCAACGTTAAATATGCAGTGTACGCTAGAGCGGCACTATCTGGGCTCCAATCTGGAATCTACCTCTTACTGGCTGTGAACAGGTAGGCAAGTTACTTGTCAGTGCCTCAGTTTCCTCATCTGTAAAAATGGAATTAATAATACCAACCTCTTAAGGATGTTGTGACAATTAAATGAATTAATAAATGGAAAGCACTTTGAAACAGTATATGGCACTTAATTCAATAAGTGTTAACTATTATTATTATTATTAAAATAGAGAATAGTAATGAAGTCCAAAGCACTTTCTCAAAAGGTTACCTTGTGTTATGGGCTGAATTACATCCCCTGCCAAATTCATATGCTGAAGTC
Source organism: Lipotes vexillifer (assembly GCF_000442215.2). Lineage (NCBI taxonomy): Eukaryota > Metazoa > Chordata > Mammalia > Artiodactyla > Lipotidae > Lipotes > Lipotes vexillifer. Next base: position 1,471,683 of record NW_006798464.1, on the reverse strand, counting down.
TTAATCCCCAGTACCTCAGAATGTGGCTTTACTGGGACACAGAGGTAATTAAGTTAAAATGAGGTCATTAGGGTGGGTCCTAACGCAACACGACTGGTAGCCGAATAAGAAAATGTGGACACGGACACACACAGAAGGAAGGCCACGTGCAGACACAGGGAGAAGACTACTATCTGGAGCCAGGACAGAGGCCTCGGAAGAAAGTAGCCCTGCTGACACCTGGGTCTCAGACTTCGAGCCTCCAGAATTGTGAGAAAGTGAATTTCTGTTGTTTAAACCACCCAGTCTCTGATACTTTGTTATGGCAGCCCTAAAAAGCTAATAAAACTTGATATTCAGTTGCTTGTACTAGGTAGGCCCAGTATATACTTATTATCCTTTACCTAAGGAAAAACGATTCAAAGCAAGAGATATACAAAAAGTGAGGTATTCTGTAGCCAAGCACCAAAAACTCTTTCAGTAACAGTATTACCTTAGGGAGTGTTTTTTGGAGCTTGGCTCGCTGCTTTTCTTCTTTTAGAAGATTTCCTCCACGATTTGTAAATCGACTTGGATCTGAAGCTTTTCTCTGTGAAAAATACATTTTAATTAGAGTGAACCCCGGACAGTCAGACCAGTCACTTCTGCTAAGAATCCTCACTCTCATAAACAGATACATATTTTTAGGGAGACTTCAGAGTTTTGCATTCCCATCCACTTTTAGCAGTGAGAAATCGTGGCTTTCTAAGGCAGGGAGTGGGGTGTGAACACTCTGAGGCATATGCAAGATCATACACTGGGGTACAGGAAAACTAGCGTTTCCTTTTTAGTCTAAAAAGTAAGACAGGCTTTAATATTTAATGCATTTAAGGCTCCCTTCCTGGGTTCAGATGTCACCAACAGGAAATGGGGTATGCGGAAGGACAAGGGGGAGGTCTACACTCAGAGGGTTTGGTGGTGGTACCCCTACTTGCCCACTCACTTCCAGCATATTGAGACAATGCAGCTTAAATGTGCTCAGTTAAGGGGTTTATAGATAATCTGGTTTTTATTAAATTAACTCTCACAAAATGGACAAAAAATGTAAAATGTTAGGGTTCTTATTCTTTTTAACTTTTCTGTTTTTTGATATTCTACAGTGTATACAGTATATCAGAACAGTAATATAAGTGTATAATTTGTAAATATAAATTAGGTGAATACACTAAAAAACGGGACAGATAATCAGAAAAGTTTAGAAACAATCTTGACAATTTGGGGGCCAAACTGATAAATTCTATTTCCTTTCCAGACTGCTTGATTATAAGCAATAACTAAAAGGAATGGTAATTTCTTATTTTTTCTTAAATACTAGCATGTAAAAAAGGGTTGCTTATTTGGCTCTTTACTGTCTTTGTGTGTGTGTGTGTGTGTGTGTGTGTGTGTGTGCACGTTTTTTTTTTTTACACTGAAGTATAGTTGATTTCCAGTATAAGTCTCAGGTGTACAACACAGTGATTCACAATTTTTGAAGTTTATACTCCATTTATAGTTATTACAAAATATTATCTATATTCCATGCTGTACAATATATCCTCGTAGCTTATTTATTTTATACATAATAGTATGTACTTCTTAAACTCCTACCCCTTTATTGCCCCTCCCCCCTTCCCCCTCCCCTCTGGTAACCATTAGTCTGTTCTCTGTATCTGTGAGTCTGTTTCTTTTTTGTTATATTCACTAGTTTGTTTTATTTTCTAGATTCCACATATAAGTGGTATCATACAGTATTTGCCTTTCTCTGAGTTATTTCACTAAGCATAATACCCTATAGATCCATCCATGTTGTTGCAAAAGGCAAAATTTAATTCTTGTTTATGGCTGAGCTCTTTATTGACTTTTATTACTCCTCCTTCTTGCTTTCAACCAGAAGTAAGGAGTAACTGAGGACTAGAACACTTGCTCTTAAATAGCTGTGAGCTCTCACAGTTTTTTCCACTTCTGAGTCCTAGTTTCTTGCCTGGAAACTTGAAGGAGTTAAACTCCGGATTCTCTAAAGGCCTGTTCAAGCTCTAATAGGACCAGTATGAACCTGAGAATGAGTCTCCTTGAATTTTGTGCCCAAGGTGCCTCACTTGCCTCGTCCTAGTCCCAGTTCTGAGCTCTAAAATGCTCTAAGGGAATCGACTCGTGCTAAGTCTATCAAAACAAAAGGAATTCAGAGTACACAAATGTGCCCCAAATACCCAGGCAATTTTCTAAGATAATAATAAAAGTTGGAAGAGTACAGAATGTTAGTTGCCTGCCTCAACATCCATTTTTCTCTCCTTCCTTAGTAATAGAACCTGAATTTATCTGCGATAGTGATTCTCCCAGCCTCGCCAGTAGTTGGTGTGGCATTTAAGCAGAAGTGCTGTGAAGAGAGCCTGGGAAAACCTCTTAGAGGGGGTGGAGGGGCAATGCCTTCTGTGTTCCCTCCTCCACCACACTGCCTGAAACGTTATGGTGGGAGCTCTAGAACCACCCTGGACTGGAAGATAAGATCCACCCCTCAGTGGTAAAGGAGCTATGAGCTGGAGAAGCCTGGGACCCCCTGACTGTGGAATAGCCATACCTGCCTTGCACTGCCTACCTTTTGACTTCCTTTATGCAAGAAACTTCAACCTTATAGAAGGCATTAGTTTTGGGGTTTTCTCTTACATGTTTCTGCATATAAGCTTGACAAATACAGATGGGTTAGCAGTACTTTACAGACTTAATGATAAAGATGGTATTAGAAACCTGGCAAAGAGCAAAGGAAACAGGTCTCTGACTCTATACAGGGAACGCTTTCTTAACACTTCACTGTACTCTAAGGAAAACAGACAAAAACTAAGGCAGTACCTCGAACTCTAAGAAAAGCTTCCAGCTTTCTTCCCACTTCTGGACACCTCCAAAGAGTTCTTTGTGAACCTCATAGTAGTTTCTTAATTGCACAATCTCGGCATCATGGAGCTGGAGCAGATTTTCTGTATAGTCCTCTGCAATATATAGGCCCAGTAGTTTTAAAAAATCCCTCTAGTGTTTAGTATCCCAATTTACTAATCCCTCATCCCCCTAAAATGGAAACAGAATTTTCTTCCTTACAGTAAAAATGACACACGAGTAAGTGTATGTTGTGGATAATAAAAGCCAGGTTTGTCCCAATCAGCCTGGTGGGACTAGAGACTAAGGTATGGACTAAAAGGACTAAGATTCTCAAAACTCTGTCATCTCTTGCCTTGTCTTAGGTTTCTTTCATATTCTTCCTTTCCACCCTGCCCAGCAGAGGGCTGAGTCACAGAAAATGTCCAAAAATGTTGAATTTAGTAAAGACAGCTTCATCTTTATATTCAGTTCAGGTCAGACTAGAATTCCATTGGGCCTTGGGATCATACCTCATGGGCTCAAATGTGGGCTCTGCCATTTACCTATTGTGTGTCTCTGGGTTAAGTTGTTCAACATTTATGTGCCTCAGTGTCCTGATCTCTTGACATGAGAATTAAGTCAGATAATCCTGTTAAGAGTCTGACATTGCGTCTGGCACAGAGTAAGCTCCTGCTAAACTTGAGCTTCACAACTACATGCTACAGAGATATACTGCTTCAGAAACCAAGAGATCCCTTATTTCCCAATAGCATTTGCAAATGCTTATTTGAACAGGAATGGCAATTTATGCTGAATGGCCTGGAAAGGTAGCAATGTCTGTTCAGTAGAGGAAATACTTCCCAGTGAATGTCTGCACTTGTAAAAGACAAGTGAGCAGGCCACATGAAGAGCGACACTTCTGTACGAACCAGAATAGTAAGGGGCAAAAGCTAGTCTCTGCTCCTGGCTATAAAAACACTGGTCCCAGTACTGAGCCAGCTCCACTCGTATTGCCTCAATCACTTTCTTCATGTTTTGCATTTTCAGTTCTTCCAACCGATCCACTTCTAATTGCAGCTGAAACAAAGAGACCTGTTAAAAGTGCTTGTCATACTTATATATTCACATAGGTTTGCAAAATATTTTCCCCCTTTTTAATAAAATTACAATACAAAACCACAGAGCTAAGTCAACACTCTTTATAACGATGATATCATAGGAGCCAGAAATCTAAGAAACATACGCGAAAGATAAAAGATGAGCAGGCTACTGCCACTCTTTTCTGACGCTTGTCTTAAAAACAGGCTCACTCAAGGCAGAAGCTCATAAAGACATCAGACTTGATACCAAAATGCTGACCCAGCGCCCTTTGGGTTTCTTACCGCTTTCCGGACCTTGGCCTTTGACCCAGTCATAACTGTGGCCACAGCTTCTCTCTCTTCTGCAGGTATTTGCAACCTATCCCAGAGTTCTCGTATCTGAGCACGCAGCCCCTCACACACTGCTTCGTTTTGTGATTTTCGCATTTCCAGCTGTAGCAAGGAAAGCCAGTGGTTATAGCAAAGACAGCAGCACAGAGAAAACTGGCCCTCTGGCCTCCTACAGAGACACATCTGTACCCACATGGAGAAGAAGCACTTTTACAAGACTGTGAAGAGGTGTGTTTTCATGACTTCTGAAAACAAACTGTAAGGTTGTCATTATGGTAGGATCTCAGACCCCAAAAATTAGGATTCAAATTTTTAATTAAAAAAAATTTGGGGGGGCTTCCCTGGTGGCGCAGTGGTTGAGAGTCCACCTGCCGATGCAGGGGACACGAGTTCGTGCCCTGGTCCGGGAAGACCACACATGCCGCGGAGCGGCTGGGCCCATGAGCCATGGCCGCTGAGCCTGCACGTCTGGAGCCTGTGCTCCGCAATGGGAGAGGCCACAACAGTGAGAGGCCCGCGTACAGCAAAAAAAAAAAAAAAAAAAAGAATTTTTTTTCAATTAAACACTAAGCTAATTCAAATGACTATTATTATTTCATCCAAAACCTCAATTTCAGGGGATTTCGCTCATGGTCCAGTGGGTAAGACTCCCTGCTCCCAATGTAGGGGGCCAGGGTTCGATCCCTGGTCAGGGAACTAGATCCCGCATGCATGCCGCAACTAAAAGTCCGCATGCTGCAACTAAGGAATCCACAGGCTGCAACTAAAAAAGATGCTGCGTGCCACAACAAAGACCCAGCACAGCCTAAATGAATGAATGAATAAATAAACATTAAAAAAAAAACCTCAATTTCACATTCTCAGAGCTATATATAAATTAAGGTTTTTGTTTAAAAAAAATCAAGGTTGTGTTTCAAATAATACTATTATCTTTTTTTTTTTTTTGGCTGCATTGGGTCTTCATTGCTGCATGCAGGCTTTCTCTAGTTGCGGCTAGAGGGAGCTACTCTTCATTGCAGTGCGAGGGCTTCTCATTGTGGTGGCTTCTCTTGTTGCGGAGCACAGTCTCTAGGCGCGCAGGCTCAGTAGTTGTGGCACACAGGCTCAGTAGTTGTGGCCGGCAGGCTCTAGAGTGCAGGCTCAGTACTTGTGGCACATGGGCTCAGTTGCTCTGCGGTACGTAGGATCTTCCCGGACCAGGGATTGAACCCGTGTCCCCAGCACTGGCAGGTGGATTCCTAACCACTAGGCAACCAGGGAAGCCCTATCTCATTATCTTAAAGGAAAAAACTGCAGTTTTCTCAGATTGCTGGATACTATGGAGATCCCAGGCCATAATTTGAGTAGACATTACCTGCCGTAGCAACTTCTGTAGTGTTGCAATATTTTCCAAAGATAAACAAAAGGCATCTTCATCTTCACAGACCACATCTCTTTCAAAGCTTGTGTCTGGTGTGTGTTCTAATTCTTCCATACACAGTATGATCTGTCTCTTTATGTTGACGAACTCCTCATGCCTAGATGCCTATTAAAAAAAAAAAAAAAAGATTACAAGATACCTAGAGGAAAGTCAAATGACTTTTAGGAACTATGAATGTAAGCACACCTTTGTTTCCCTCAAAGTTGCCACGTGTTGTCTAAACTGGCTCAGCTCTTCTAAGCTGGGAACTGAGGTGCTGTCAATGTCATAGTGGGGCGTGCAAAGAATTTCACACAGTTCTTGATCTTGTTCTTGAAGTAGTTTCAGTTCTTGTTTTCTCTCCTTTTTCTGTTTTCTCATCAGTTCTACCTGAGTGCGCAAATCCTTCTCTAGCTGCAAGATGGTCGTCTCTCCTTCTTCCTGTATGAGACAATGTACTATTGTGTTAAGGTTCCAAGCGGATTTCTTCAAAGGAAGAGAAGACAACGAAAGAGGACTAGGATGACAGACTTTTAGTTAAACTTACAAATAAATCAACTTACAGCTAACAGAATATGGCACAAAGAGGGTCCCCTAACAAAGGTCCCCAGTGAGGAAAGGTACCAGGGCACTTTTACAAGAGGTAAAAATTGGTTGAAAAGCTTATTTTGAATTAGCTATAGGGTAGTATATTTAGCTCCTAGCTAAATGTTTATCCCAATAATCCTAAACATCACTCAACCAATAAAAATCAATTTAGTACTCCTTGCTCTACTCCTAACTGATAAGCAGGAGAAAAAACAAGTGGCAGTTATATGTCCTATAAATTTTATTCAGCATTGGTGAACTAAGAACTGTCATATAATTTAAGGGAGATGTACCACTGTATATCTAACTTCTCACCCAATTTCATATTGAAAATTTAAAAAAAAAAGACTAAAGAAAGAAACTATTTGTCCAAAATCAATGATATTTATGCCATTTGTGTTGATTTCAGGAAACTCTACTGATGTCACAGTCTGCCTGACTGTTCTTGGCTACCAGAAGTGAATTAGCCTTAACCCTTTAGAGACAGTCTCCTCCTCCTAGGCTGACTCCACTGAGATACCCAGGCAGTTCTTTCTGTAACAGGGAGAGGAACCTGAGACCTTATTGGTACCACATTAGCCACTGTGTGCTGTCCTTGCACCCACATCTATTCTAATTACCTTCCCAATCTCCACGTTTGTCTTCATTTTTATGATCCCAACACTGTTTTTACCAGTTCTAACCAGGGATATGTTTTGGGGTCCCTCTGTCATTCATGTCATGCTTGCTGGTGTCCTCATTTAAGTCCGATTTGTGCTGGACCACAGGACAGCAACCTCTCAGCAAGGTACACAGATAAACATGGCATGCCCTGAATTTGACTACGCTCTCTTGATATTCCAACTGTGGAGACATCTCTTCTCAAGTGGCCATTCTGGCTCGTTCAGTGATGTGTAGCTTTCGGGTATGAAAAAATCCACAGAGGCAGGTTTTTGGGTAACTTTTCCTTATATCACTAGTCACGTTTTGTATCCTAAGTAGTTCTCTTCATTTTCTTTCAAAGAAAGAATGGAATGATATCATCTATGCCTAGCTCAGAGTTTAAAAAAATTTTTGTGTCCTACAAATTGATAGTAAGAGGCTTGTTTTTGATTAAAACATTGCAACACTTAGCTGCTTCACCTCTCAACAGGGCAACTCTTCACGTAAGTGAAAACTGCTTTGCTGGAACCAAGTAACTAGGCAGCACATTTTTCCCATTTCTCATGTCCAGTATCAGCCCTACAAGGAAACTTTCCACCTGTAGCCCCAAATCAAAGTTCTTCCCTAAATCTCAGACCCAAGCAGGATGCCCTGACACCCTGCCACATACCTGAAATGGCTCGACATGTAGCTCACTGCACAGAGTGTTCAGCTCTTTTTGGCAGATGGCTATGCTTTTGATGAGCCTTTCCTTCAGGCTTTCCTCTTCAGCAATCATCATATCCAGGAGGTCCTACGAGAGATGAAACAGTCCCATAAAAGTTTCGGGTGTTTTCCCCATTGGCCTCAAACAACAAATAACACCAAAACCCTCATAATTTCAAATTTTAAAGGAAGGACTTAAACAAAACCAGGACTTCCCTGGCAGTCCAGTGGTTAAGATTCTGCGCTCCCAATGCAGGGGGCACAGGTTCAATCCCTGGTTGGGGAACTAGGATCCTATATGCTGCACGGCGTGGCCAAAACAAGCAAACAAACAAACAAAAAACCAGGAGGAGCCTGTGACATCCTAGTGTCACTTCTATATGCTATCTTAGATGAGACACCAATATCCTTACCCCTGTCCCACTACAAAGAGATCAGTATTACTCAACTCACCTTGATATGCTTCTTTACAACCTCAGTTCTTTGTAACCGCTGGTCCTCTGGAATCCCAATCAATTCCCATATTTCCCGAAGGTGATTCAGGGCTTTCTGGAGACATACTATGGACTCCTCTGCCAGCACCTCACTAAAAAGCAAAAGAGAAGTCAGCTACATGAGCCACTGCCTCCAGACTAAAAGCAGTATCTACAGAAACTAAACAAACTAGTTTCGCAGTGGGCTCAAGGCTAAAACAAATTGAAAACAAGCATTCAGCTTAACTCATCTTGAACACTCCCCTATCCTCCCGCCTCCAAACACCACAACACTGGCAAAGCAAAATCCAGTATCATATCAATTCAGTGTGGAAATTCAATCTTCTGAATAATACTCAGAATCTGGACTTTGATCAGTGATTCTACCTATGGCAGTACAATACAGAATTTTAAATGCTTTTATTAAAGAAAAAACAAACAAAAATGTCAGCTCCTATAAAATAGCTGGCAATTTATTGCGATTTTGTTACTCATTTTTTTCCCTTCCTGTTTTTCTAAGCTATAATTGACATATATAGCACTGTATAAGTTTAAGGTGTACAGCATAATGATTTGATTTACATACATCATGAAGTAATTATCACAATAAGTTTAGTAAACATCCATCATCTCATATAGGTACAAAATTAAAGAAATAGAAAAAAATTTTTTTTGCCTTGTGATGAGAACTCATAGGGTTTACTCTCTTAACAACTTTCATAAATAACATACAGTGGTGCTGGGACTTCCCTGGTGGTCCAGTGGATAAGGCTCAGCGCTCCCAGTGCAGGGGGCCCACGTTTGATCCCTGGTCAGGGAACTAGATCCCAAGTGCATGTCGCAGGTAGGAGTCCACATGCTGCAACTAAAGATCCTGCATGCCTCAAGAAGACCCGGCGCAGCCATCCATAAATAAATAAATAAGTATTTTTAAAAATACAGTGGTGCTAATTATATTTATCATGTTCTATATTACATCCCTAGTACTTATTTATCTTAAAACTGATTCCTTATAACCTTTTGACTGCCCTCATCCAATTCCCCACCCCCAGCCTCTACCTAAGACTCTAATCTCTTTTTCTATGAGTTTGTTTTTGAAATATAATTGACCTATAACAGCTAGTTCCTGTTACAGAACACAGTGATTTGATATTTCTGTACATTTCAAACTGATCACAATAAGTCTAGCTATGATATGTCACCATACAAAGATATTACACAGTTATTACTATATTCCCCACGCTGTACATTTCATACCTGTGATGCATTTATTTTGCAACTGGAAGTTTGTATTTCTTAATCTGCCTCAGCTATTTCTTTCCTCCCCCTACCCCCCCACCCCTCTTGGCAAATTCCTGTTTGTTCTCTGTATCTATAACTGTGTTTACATTTTATTATGTTTGTTCATTTGTTTATCTTTTTAAATTCCACATATAAGTGAAATTACATGGTATTTGTCTATCTCTGACTTATTTCACTTAGCATAATGTCCTGTAAGTCCATCCATGTTGTCACAAATGGCAAGAATTCATTCTTTTTTATGGCTGAGTAATATTCCAGTGTGTGTGTGCATGCGCGCACACACATACATACACACACAAACATACACACACATTCTTTATCCATTCATCTACTGATGGGCACTTAGGTTGCTTCCATATCTTGGATGCTGCAATGAACATAGAGGTGCACATATCTTTTCGAATTAAGTGTTTCATTTTCTTTGGATAAATGCTCAGGAGTGGAAATGATAGATCATATGGTAGTTCTATTTCTAAATTTTTTTTTTTTTTTTTTTTTGCGGTATGTGGGCCTCTCCCTGTTGTGGTCTCTCCCGTTGCGGAGCACAGGCTCTGGACGCATAGGCTCAGCGGCCATGGCTCATGGGCCCAGCTGCTCCGCAGCATGTGGGATCTTCCCGGACTAGGGCACGAACCCATGTCCCCTGCGTCAGCAGGCGGACTCTCAACCACTGTGCCACCAGGGAAGCCCCTATTTCTAATTTTTTGAGGAATCTCCATACTGTTTTCCATAGTGCCTACTCCAATTTATATCCCCACCAACAGTGCACAAGCATTCCCTTTTCTCCACATCCTCACCAATACGCGTTATCTGTTGTCTTTAATAATAGTCATTCTGACAGTTGTGAGGTGATTATCTCATCGTGGTTTTGATTTGCATTTCCATTTTGATTAGTGATGTTAAGCATCTTTTCATGTGCCTGTTGACTATCTGTATGTCTTCCTTGGAAAAATGTCTATTCAGATCCTCTGCCCATTTTTTAATCAGGTTGCTTGTTCTTCTCAATGTTGAGTTGTGTTAAGTTCTCTGTATATTTTGGAATATTAACCCCTTCTCAGATATTTTCAAATATCTTCTCCCATTCAGTAGGTGGCCTTGTTGTTCTTAAATTACAACTATTAATTTACAGAATGACTAAAAGTTAAAAAATAATCAGGTGTTGGTGAGTATACAGAAAAGCCAGAACTTGCGTATACTACTGCTTGGAGTGTGAATTGGTACAACCACTTTGAAAACTGTTGGCAGTATCTGCTAAAGCTGAACCCAGCAGTTCCATGTCTACATATGTAGAAATGCACAAATATGTACCAAAGATGTGTACCAGAATGATCAAAGCAGCACTACTCATAATATCATAAAGGTAGAAACAACCTAGATGTCCATCAACAGAATAGAGAAACAGTACATTCCTACAATGGAATAATATAGTAATGAATAAAAAACATGGGTGAATCTCAGAAACATCATGTTGAACTATGCTAAATGAAAGAGGTCAAATGCAAAAAGACTACATACTATATGATTCTACCTTATGAAATTTTAGAAAAGGCAAAACTATAGTGAAAGAAAGCAAATGAGCTGCCTGGAATCGGGGCAGGGGATCAACTGCAAAGGGGCATAAGGCAACTATTTTTAGGGTGACAGAATGGTTCTAGATCTTAATGGTGATGGTGATTACATAACTATACACAGTGACCAAAATTCAAACTGTACATGTAAAATGAGTCAATTTTACTGTATGTAAATTATACCTCAAATCTTAAAGAAAAAAAAAAGGGGGGGAGGTAAAAGAAACAACTGAGATGGAAAAAACAGAACAAAAAGTTGGGGAAGAAAAGGAAAAACAGCCAGATAAGCAAGCATCTATCACTACGTGATTCCAATTATACAAAGTTCAAAAACAGGCAGAACTAAGCTTTGGTTTGAGAAGTCAGGATAGTGGTTGCCATTGTCCTGGGAAGTGGTGACTTTTGGAGGGCACAAGGAGGGGTGGTTACACAGTGTTTGCTGACTTTATGAAAATCCATCAAGTTTGCACTCGATCTGTGTGCATTTCTGAATATATGTTATACTTCAATTACAAAAAGTTTATTTAAAAATTATTCACTGTTTATCTGAAGCACAAATTTAACTGTGTACCTTGTGTTTTATCTTTCAAAAAAAACTTTAGTTTTCTTTTTTTTTTTTTTTGGCCTCACCGCACTACTTGTGAGATCTTAGCTCCCTGACCAGGGATGGAACCTGCGCCCTCAGCAATGAAAGCGCAGTCTTAACCACTGCCCGCCAGGGAATTCTCAAAAAACCTTTACTTTAAAAAGTCTGCTTAGTCTGCTTCACACAGCATTTAAATAACAGATATTTTCTCTCCTTTCTTGGTACATCTGGATAACAAAGAGACCACTGTGGCACCAGAGAAACTAAACTCTGGATGTGCTTTTCTATCAGTCAGCCAGGAGGCCTCCAACAAGTCACTGAAGCTCTTTGTGTGCAAATGATGAGGATAGAGGCTCTCACTGGCCCCCTCTCTGTCGCAGCATATTCAGGGGTTCTGAATCACCAGCCTAGATCTCCAAGAACATCAGTTTCTCCATAGGCTTTTTTTCTTTTCTGCTCACTCCTTCCTTCCTTCCTTCCTTCTTTCCTTCTTTCCTTCTCTCTCTCCCTCTCCCTCCCTCCCTCCCTCTCTCTATTTTATGTTATTTTTGGCTGCGTTGGGTCTTCATTGCTGCGCTGGCTTTCTCTAGTTGCGGAGAGCGGGGGCTACTCTTCGTTGTGATGTGCAGGCTTCTCATTGCAGTGGCTTCTCTTGTTGTGGAGCACAGGCTCTAGGGTGCACGGTTTTCAGTAGTTGTGGCACGTGGACTCAGTAGTGTGGTGCATGGGCTTAGCTGCTCCACAGCATGTGGGATCCTCCCGGACTAGGGCTCGAACCAATGTCCGCTGCATTGGCAGACGGATTCCCAACGTTGCACCACCAGGGAAGTCCTCCTTAGGTTTTAATATATTCACATCCAAGACATTTCTCTAGCCAAGAAATCCCAATTCAAAGGTTGCCTGTCCTAGTTCAAGAAAAGCTTCTGCACAAATACCAGCTGCCTATACCAAATGGCCAATTATCAATACCCACATAATGAAGAGTGTTTAAAAGAATTTACAGGGACTTCCCTAGTGGTCCAGTGGGTAAGACTTGGCACTCCCAGTGCAGGGAGCCCAGGTTTGATCCCTGGTCAGGGAACTAGATCCCACGTGCATACCGCAACTAAGACCCCGGTACAGCCAAAAATAATAATTAAAAAAAAACAAAACAGAATTTACTGTACTCCATTTTAGAAATGTTAACAGGTATCAAGGTATTTAATATAATCTCAATTAACTCAAGTTTAACTAAAGTGCTTCCTCAGACAAATAATCCCTTTGCACTTCACTTTTAAGACAAAAGAACGCACAAGTCAAAATCCTAATTTTAGCATTTTATGTAAAATAACCTATACAAGAGGGACTTCCCTGGTGGCGCAGTGGTTAAGACTCTGTGCTCCCAATGCAGGGGGCCCAGGTTGAATCCCTGGTCGGGGAACTAGATCCCACATGCATGCCACAACTAAGAGTTCGCATGCCACAACTAAGGAGCCCACCTGCTGCAACTAAGGAGCCAGTGAGCCACAACTAAGAAGCCAGCGAGCCACGACTAAGGAGCCCACGTGCCACAACTAAGACCCAGTGCAACCAAATAAATAAACATCTTTTTAAAAATTAAAACATAAAATAAAATAAAATAAAATAACCTACAAGAGGACTTCCCTGGCAGTCCAGTGGTTAAGACTCCGTGCTCCCAATGCAGGGGGCCCAGGTTGAATCCCTGGTCAGGGAACTAGATCCCACATGCATGCCACAACTAAGAGTTCTCATGCCACAACTAAGGAGCCCACGTGCCACAACTAAGGAGCCCACCTGCCGCAACTAAGGAGCCAGCAAGCCACAACTAAGGAACCCGTATGCCACAACTAAGACAGTGCAAACAACCCAAATGGCCATCAACTAATGAACAGGTAAATATGATACACCTATACAATGGAATAATATTTGACAATAAACCTTGAAAACATGCCAAGTGAAAGAAGCCAGTCACAAAAGAGAACATATCATGATTCCATTTATGTGAAATATCCAGAATAGGCAAATCTATAGAGAAAGAAGTGGATTAGCAGTTGCCTAGGGCTGGGATTCAGGGGAGGGAGGTGGGTGGGAAAAGGGGACAGAACGCTTTTAAACGGATGATAAAAATGTTAACTGACTGCAGTGATAGTTGCACAGCTCTGTATATACTAAAAATAATTAAATTGTGACATGTTAAATAGGTGAATTGTATAGTATGAGGATTATATCTCAATAAAGCTGTTATTTTAAAAAATCTGGCACATAATAGGAAGCTGTGAAATTTGTGACTTACTTGAAAAACAGATATGATTGCTAACTCATTTAGTCAAATTACTTCTACAAAATAAAATGACATGAAATTGGGATAAAATTCATAGATCTCAAATTCAATTAAAACCAAAACAAACACCTATACAGCAGATGGACTGCTAAACTCCAGCAGATGGGCCTAAACACAATTTGTTATAATGAAAAAGTTAACCCTCCCTTGGAGCTGATTACTTTAACAAGGTTTTGGAATTACCAAATATTCTAGAAGCAGGTCTCATGACAGTATAATTTTCTCTTTTTTTTGAATGTTATTTATTTTTATACAGCAGTTATTAGTTATCTATCTTATTAGTTATCTGTTTGATACATATTAGTGTATACATGTCAATCCCAATCTCCCAATTCATCCCACCACCCCACCCCACCTCCGCCGCTTTCCCCCCTTGGTGTCCATACGTTTGTTCTCTACATCTGTGTCTCTATTTCTGCCCTGCAAACCGGTTCATCTGTACCATTTTTCTAGGTTCCATATATATGCATTAATATATAATATTTGTTTTTCTCTTTCTGACTTACTTCACTCTGTATGACAGTCTCTAGATACATCCACGTCTCTACAAATGACCCAATTTCGTTCCTTTTTATGGCTGAGTAATATTCCATTGTATATATGTACCACATCTTCTTTATCCATTCATCTGTCGATGGGCATTTAGGTTGCTTCCATGACCTGGCTATTTTAAATAGTACTGCAATGAACATTGGGGTGCATGTTTCTTTCTGAATTATGGTTTTCTCTGGGTGTATGCCCAGTAGTGGGATTGCTGGGTCATATGGTAATTCTATTTTTAGTTTTTTAAGGAACCTCGATACTGCTCTCCATAGTGGCTGCATCAATTTACATTCCCACCAACAGTGCAAGAGGGTTCCCTTTTCTCCACACCCTCTCCAGCATTTGTTGTTTGTAGATTTTCTGATGCCCATTCTAACTGGTGTGAGGTGATACCTCATTGTAGTTTTGATTTGCATTTCTCTAATAATTAGTGATGTTGAGCAGCTTTTCATGTGCTTCTTGGCCATCTGTATGTCTTCTTTGGAGAAATGTCTATTTAGGTCTTCTGCCCATTTTTGGATTGGGTTGTTTGTTTCTTTAATATTGAGCTGCATGAGCTGTTTATATATTTTGGAGATTAATCCTTTGTC
>NW_006798464.1:1419362-1456616 GCF_000442215.2 Lipotes vexillifer | reverse complement strand
AGTGATGTTGAGCAACTTTTCATGTGCCTCTTGGCCATCTGTATGTCTTCTTTGGAGAAATGTCTATTTAGGTCTTCTGCCCATTTTTTGATTGGGTTGTTTGTTTTTTTAATATTGAGCTGCATGAGCTGTTTATATATTTTGGAAGACAGTAAAATTTTCAAAGAATTAAAAAACTCTTCACAACATTCCAATTATATGAGTTTAATTCTTATATCATTCTGACACCTCTTTCTTACATCCCTGCCATTACCCTTACTTTCAAGACTTCCCTGGTGGTCCAGTGAGTAAGACTCCACCCTCCCAGTGCAGAGGGGCTGGGTTCGATCCCCGGTCAGGGAACTAGATGCCACACGCATGCTGCAACTAAGAGTTCGCGTGTTGCAACTAAAGATCCCGTGTGCCGCAACTAAGATCTGGTGTGGCCTAAATAAATAAATAAATATTAAGGGAGGGGGGGAAGACAGCCAGAATCTCACCCCTCCGCACTTCTGCCTTTACCTCCCTGGTCCAGGTCACCACTATCATCTCTTCATCTGTACCACTGCCCTGGTCTTTTAACTGGTCTCCCTGCTTCTGCCTTGGCCTCCTTAAGCTTACTGTGTGCACAGAAGCCACAAGCCTCCATGCCCTCAAAATCCTCCAGTGATTCCTTATCTTAGAGGAAAAGCTTCTGCCTTTACAAAGGCCTCCAGAGCCCTTTAATCTACTCCAGTCACACTGGACTCCTTGCTCTTTCGGGAACCCACCGGGCACTATCCTACCTCAGGCACTGGCATTTGCTATTCCCTCAACCTAGACTGTCTTCCCCTAGGTGTCCTATAGCTTGCCCCTTGCCACCTTTAGGTCTCTTCTCAAAGATCACCTTCTCAGGGAGGCCTTTCCTGACCAATCTCTTTAACACTGCAACTCCCCTTTCCCACACCTTCAGTACTTATCCCCTTTCTCTGCTTGATTTCTCTCCGTAGCACTTATTACCATTTAATGTAAAATCTGCTTACTTATTACCTTTTTATTTTGTTATTAAAATGTAACCTCTAAAGGGCAAGGATGTCAGCTGTGTTCACTCCTGAATCCCCAACACTTAGAATGGTGTCTTATATATAATAAACATTCAAGAAGAATTTTTGAACAAATAAAGATGTTTCAAAAAAGCTGTATGATCTTACGATGCCTGAGTGCAGTCACTGTGAATACTACTCAATCTACAGATCTAATGTGATCCCTATCAAATTATCCAGGACATTTTTCACAGAAATAGAACAAATAATCCTAAAATTTATGTGGAACCATAAAAGACCCAGAATTGCCAAAGCAATCCTGAGGAAAAAGAACAAAGCAGGAGGCATAACCCTCCCAGACTTCAAACAATACTACAAAGCTACAGTAATCAAAACAGCATGGTACTGGCAAAAAAAACAGACATTTGGATAAATGGAACAGAATACAGTGCCCAGAGATAAACCCATACACCTATGGACAATTGATCTTTGACAAAGGAGGCAAGAATACACAATGGGGAAAAGACAGTCTCTTCAGCAAACAGTGTTAGGAAAGCTGGACAGCTGCATGTAAATCAATGAAGTTAGAACACACCATCACACCACACACAAAAATAAACTCAAAATGGCTTAAAGACTTAAATATAAGTCGTGACACAATAAAACTCCTAGACGAGAACATAAGCAAAACATTCTCCTACATAAATCGTACCACTGTTTTCTTAGGTCAGTCTCCCAAGGCAATAGAAATAAAAACAAAAATAAACAAATGGGACCTAATCAAACCTGTTGCACAGCAAAGGAAACCATAAAAAAATGAAAAGACAACCTACACAATGGGAGAAAACATTTGCAAACGATGCGACAGATAAGGGATTCATCTCCAAAATATACCAACAGCTCATACAATTCAACAACAAAAAAACCAAACAACCCAATCGAAAAATGGGCAGAAGACCTTAATAGACATTTCTCCAAAGAAGATGTACAGATGGCCCGCAGGCACGTGAAAAGATGCTCAACATCACTAATTATTAGAGAAATGCAAATCAAAACTACAGTGAGGTACCACCTCACACTGGTCAGAATGGCCATGATAAAAAGTCTACAAATAACAAATGCTGGAGAGGGTGTGGAGAAAAGGGAAACCTCCTACACTATTGGTGGGAATGTAAGTTGGTGCAGCCACTATGGAAAACAGTGTGGAGGTTCCTCAAAAACCCAAAAACAGAGTTGCCATATGATCCAGCAATTCCACTCCTGGGGCATACACCCAGACTAACTATAATTTGAAAAAATACATGCACCCCTATGTTCACAGCAGCACTGCTTACAATAGCCAAGACATGGAAACAACCTAAATGTTGTTAGGTTGAATGGATGGATAAAGAAGATGTGGGGCTTCCCTGGTGGTACAGTGGTTAAGAATCCGCCTGCCAATGCAGGGGACACGGGTTCGATCCCTGGTCTGGGAAGATCCCACATGCCACGGAGCAACTAAGCCGGTACGCCACAACTACTGAGCCTGCACTCTAAAGCCCGTGAGCCACAACTACTGAAGCCTGTGGGCCTGCAGTCGTGCTCCACAACAAGAGAAGCCACCATCATGAGAAGCCCACGCACCGCAACAAAGAGTAGCCCCCGCTCGCTACAACTAGAGAAAGCCCACGCGAAGCAACGAGGACCCAGCACAGCCAAAAATAAATGAATAAATAAATAAAATTTTAAAATAACAATAAATTTTAAAAATAGTGTTTAAAAAAAAGAATAGGGGCTTCCCTGGTGGCGCAGTGGTTGAGAGTCTGCCTGCCGATGCAGGGGACACGGGTTCGTGCCCCGGTCTGGGAAGATCCCACATGCCGCGGAGCTGCTGGGCCCGTGAGCCATGGCCGCTGAGCCTGCACGTCCGGAGCCTGTGCTCCCTGACGGGAGAGGCCAAGGCAGTGAGAGGCCCGCGTACCACAAAAAAAAGAAAAAAAAGAATATATATGTGTATAACTGAATCACTTTGCTGTACAGCATAAATTAAACACAACATTGTAAATTTCAATAAGACTTTAAAAATAAATAAAAGCATAAAAAATGTTACAAAAATAATCATCATGGTACAATTATGTAGTGCCTTTCTAAACGGTTTCAGGTAATCCCCTAAAAGGTGCAAACTTGAGACTTTTTTCTTAATACATCACTGAAAAACTGAGGGTGCTTACAAGAATACCACTCAAGAATACAGAGGTTGAAAAGGGGGCCAATTTTTCCAGTCTCTTGAACCTAAGTCACTAGACTGGAAGATATCCCAAATGACCCTCTAAATGATTTCCTACCTTCTGGCAGCATTCTACTGATACACTGTCCTATTTTTTCCTAAATAGCCCTCCAAAGAAGCTTTGTTAAGCTCCTCTGTACAACCTGCTTCAGAAATCGATAGCCAATAGTTAATTCAGTGACCATTCTGATAATCATGTTCCTCAGGCATACTTCTCACAGTCCTATTTATTTTTATTTTTTTGCGGTACGCGGGCCTCTCACTGCCGCGGCCTCTCCCGCTGTGGAGCACAGGCTCCGGACGCGCAGGCCCAGCGGCCTTGGCCCACGGGCCCAGCCGCTCCGCGGCACGAGGGATCCTCCCGGACTGGGGCGCGAACCCACGTCCCCTGCATCAGCAGGCGGACTCCCAACCACTGCGCCACCAGGGAAGCCCCACAGTCCTCTCTAAATATGAATACCTGAAATCCAGATTACCTGAAAGTCTGGTTTTGTTAGTAGAGTAATTCCAGTTGCTCTTTTAAAGCCTAATTATATCTGTCAGCCTGGAACCAAAGTTAATTGATAACTTTACCTCCCTCTTCATTTACTTTCTTGAAAGCAGTAGATGCCTGAACAATCCAAAAACTGTTAATGGACTTGGAGTAAGAGTTTCCTGTAAAATGTCATTTAAAATTTTACTAGTCCTCAAAATGCGTCATTAGCTGAAACGCACAGCAGCTTAAATGTGCTTTTATATAAGATATTTGTAATCAATCCACAACCTTACACCTGAGATCTGTTTTTCCAATGGTACCAGTGATTTGTACTCCATTCCCATTCTCACGAGGGCAAGCATTTGAAAAAGAACGGTCGGAATTAGTAATCATGGAAGGAGGAAACTTACAAAGCCATACATCAATCAGTTTGACTAATAACTATAAATTATTTAATAATGAATCATCACAACCCTTCACCCACTACTTATAGAAAATAAGGTTAACATCTGCATCGCTTTTAACACAAAAGTCCTATGCACCGGCATTATTTTTATTCTAGAGATGAGCAAACTGACGTTCAACATTTTTGCCCAAAGTCATAAGGCTGGTAGGTGACAGTGTGGTGCGTCTGGTCCCAATTTCAATTCGGACACTCCTTTCCCAGCACTGCCTGAGAAGTTGTTAAAACGACGGGAAAAAAATTTCTTTATCGGAGTTTTTCAACTTGCAAGAAAACAAAGCTATCTTTCCAATTCAAGTAAAGTGTTAACACTGAAACCCAGATACATCGAAAAGCAACGATAAATTAAAAACTGCACGTCTTTATTTAAAGAAAAACTAGAAACACTGACCAT
Organism: Lipotes vexillifer; assembly: GCF_000442215.2. Taxonomy (NCBI): domain Eukaryota; kingdom Metazoa; phylum Chordata; class Mammalia; order Artiodactyla; family Lipotidae; genus Lipotes; species Lipotes vexillifer. The sequence continues at coordinate 1,452,017 of NW_006798464.1, read as the reverse complement.
AAAAGACTCAGGACTTAGAACAAGCCGTCGGTGCCAAGCAGCAGCACCTGAGACGCTTTGCTGGCGGAGAGGGTGGGGCTCGCGGACGCCAGCTCTGACCGCCCCGCACCGGGTGCGCCGCGGGCCCGCCTGGCCTCCCGCCGCTTCTCCCGGGCACCTGCGCTCGACCCGCACCCGGGCGTCGGGGCCTGCGGGAGCCCGCGGCCCCGGGGAAGGCGCGCGTCAGGTCTGGCCTCCACCCCGCCAAGGGCCCGCGGCCCGTGCACTGGCTCGCCACTTCCCAACCGTGGCTGGCTTCTTCCAGCCTCACTCGGGCGCCGGGTAACGAGACACCCCGGCCCACGGCCTAAGGCGGCCTTTCGGACTCCGCCCAGCCCCGCCACCGCCCCGCACCCGGGACCGGCACCGATCCCTCCCACGCCCCCTCGACTCCCCCACAACCCGCACCTTCTCCTCATGGTGGATGCTCCAAGCGGGCGGGCGTCGAGGCCCCGACCCTCTCCACGCGGGCCCGAGCGCAGCAACCACCCACAAGCACCGGCGGTCTCACTCCCGGTAGCCGTTCCGCGAGCCGTTAGGCCTGCGCAGAATTTCAAACCGAACCCTGAGACGGAGGAGCGCCGCGATTGGTGCTGCGTCCCGTGGCTCCTCGCGAAGCCCCGCCTCGCCCCGCCCCCCGGCGCGCCGTGGCTAGGGGCGGGGACTCGCGCACTGGGCGTGGGAAGCGCTCGAGCGCCGGCGGGAGACCGGATCGTTGTGTGCGCGTGCGCGCGGCTCTCTTGCCTCGCTTTGCTGTAGCCCGGAGGGGACGTCCAAACCTTGCGAGACGTCAGCCTCTTCGGAGTTCCGCCCGGCCCCGGCGCGGTTTTGATTCGAAGTGCACGTCGCCGCCCAGAGACCGCCCGGTGTCCGGATTTCCCCGGCGTGGCGCGTAAACGGCCTTGCCGCCCTCAGCCGGCGGGGTGACATGAGAGGGATTAACAGAAAAGCCTGGCGCCGTAATTTGTTTCCCTTGCTCATTCAGGCAGCAAGCCTGGGGACCGAGCAATTTCCCCAGATGTAGGAAACCATGACCTAAAGGGAAAGGGAAGGGACGGACACTGAACCCTGCTCACCGGCCTGGTACCTTTCTAGACGAGTGATCCCATTTAATCTCCCCAACCATCCCGCTAGGTATTATCGCCATTCTACAAAGGGAACTGTCTCAAAAAGGTGAGTGACTTGCCCAAGTAACGACTGGTAAATGAATGGAAATTACCTGGATCGTGGTTTTCTTTCAAATTACCTGGATTTATATAATTGTTATATAAAAATTGAAAAACTCAAAATCGACAAAGTACTTTTGTATCCTTGCTACATGCCTTAATGCTTATATATCACTTTTTCCTTTTTTCATGGTTGCGTAATATATTGGCGTGTAGATTCATAATTCAACTACTTTGCCATCGATGGATATTTAGGTTGTACTTTGTACAAATAAATGTCTTCATACCTAAAACTTGGCATTTTGCATTGTTTTCTTAGGGTTGGTTCCTAGAAGTGTAATTACTTTATGCTCCCTCTCCAGACAGGCTGTATTTATTAATTTGCCCTCACCACCAAGGAAGAGTACCCTCCTCACCCTCAGCAGTATGGAGTACTACTGTCCTTTTAAACCACTTTGCTAGGCAAAAAGTGGCATTTCCTTGTTTGATTCATACTTGCTTGATTATAGCTGAAATTGCACATTTTCCCCATGTGTATTGGTCAACTGTAACTTCTGTGAATTCTCTTCATTTGTCTTTTCCATGAAGGAAAAGTAAAGGATGCCTGTTTGCTTCACCTTCCGGACCGTGTTTTTCTCACTTTCGGAAAAACTTCATTGGTGCTTTCAACATCCTTTAACTCATGAGCAGTGTGCCAAACATCTGCACCATTAGTATGTGGCCTGCAGGCACCACTTTTTTTTTTTTTTTTTTAATAGTATTTTTTTTTTTTTTTTTTTTTGCAGTACGCGGGCCTCTCACTGTTGTGGCCTCTCCTGTTGTGGAGCACAGGCTCCAGGTGCACAGGCTCAGCGGCCATGGCTCACGGGCCCAGCCGCTCCGCGGCATGTGGGATCCTCCCAGACAGGGGCACGAACCCGTGTCCCCTGCGTCAGCAGGCGGACTCTCAACCACTGCACCACCAGGGAAGCCCCACTTTTTAAATTTACTTGTGCTCTTTGTTGATTAACCTGAGAGTTTTCCAGAAAGCTTCAAAAACTTGTGATCTTCAGACAGGTTCCCAGGGCCACGGTTGTAAGTATCCAGACATAAGATGATTTTGCTATAATGTGCTTTACACTGTAATTCTGAAGCTAACAAAGATCCCGTGGTCAACGGTCATAGAACCGTTGGAAGATATCAGTTCAGAGCACATACTCAGCATGTAAAACACTCTGTAATGTGTATTAAAAAGGACCATTTTATATTTCTAGTGAACAGCACTGTTCTAGAATGCACTGCCACTGTTTATTCATTTGGCCATAGAACTTTTTCTGACTGCCACATATTCTTTCTACTAACAGCCCTGTCAGCAGTGCCTTTGATCTTGCACACTAGCTTGACGTAGCACTGTCAAGATTCTAGCTAGATACTTGAGGTACTGCATTTTCCTTGGAATTTGCACTGACAGCATTATCATTCTCCTATGGAAAGAATACTTTTGATGATCCAACACCACAGGTTTGGATCTTTCTTTTAAGAAGTGGCATGCAAGGCAGAAATAGAGACACAGATGTAGAGAACAAACGTATGGACACCGAGGGTGGGATGAATTGGGAGATCGGGACTGACAATATATACACTACTATGTATAAAATAGGCAACTAATGAGAACCTGATGTATAGCACAGGGAACTCCGCTGTACAGTAGAAACTAAGACAACATTGTAAAACAACTATACCCCAATTAAAAAAAAAAAAGACGTGGCAGCGCTGTGGATTGGGCAACAGATAGGAGGCAGAGCTTGGGAGGGACAGTTTTACAAAAGCCCAGGCCAAAAACAAGTACCTCTGCCATGGGGATGGTGAGAAGATGAACCAGAAGCATTTAGAAATAATGGGTAAGGGGACCAGCTGAATGTGGGGGATAAAAAGAAAAAAATCTGAGATCAAAGATATAATTTCTTTTTTTTCTTTTAATTTTTAAAATTTTATTTATTTATTTGGCTGCACTGGGTCTTAGCAGCGGCATGTGGGATCTTTGTTGCCGCATGTGGGATCTTTAGTTGTGGCATTTGAACTCTCAGTTGTGGCATGCATGTGGGATCCAGTTCCCTGACCAGGGATTGAACTCGGGTCCCCTGCATTGGGAGCACGGAGTCTTAACCACTGGACCACCAGGGAAGTCCCAAGGATATAATTTCTTGCATGAACAAAACTTGGGTAGATGATGAGAATGTCAATTAAGGAAACAGAGGAAGAGGAGCAGATTTAGGGATCCCAAGTGGGGACATGAGGTTCAGTGTGAGAGTTTATTTTAGACATGCTGAGTGTGAACTGCCCATGGAACGACCAGGTTGTAAATAATCGCATGAATCTCAGCAGTGAGACAAAAGTTTGGGATGGGCACCTGGATAACAATAAAGGACAGAGACAGGAGATGCAACAAAGGAGGATACACAGAGAGAGGAACCAAAGGAGATGGAAGTGCAGCCTAGGAGAATGCAGGAGGACAAAGAAGTGTGTCATGGAAGCTGAATATGAGCATTACAAGAAGGTAAAGGGGATCATCAGTGAGATCAACTTAGAAGACGACCACTAATAGATGTGGTTAGTGTTCACAATTTTTAAAAGGGAAAGGGAAAGAAAGGTCACTAGAATCAGCACTTAGGAGGGCACTGGTAACCTTTACAGGAGCACAGTTTGCCAATGCCTGAAATTGCTCTAACAAGGGACATAATCTTTCATTCTGCAATAAGAAACAAAAGGCTTAAAATTCAAGCGACTCCTTAAGTTAAAACAATAGCAAGCTCATTTTTTCTAAAGTGTAATGAATCACAGAATTTTAGAATTGGAAGGGTGCAATCATCTAACTGGTACTGATCATCTAACTAATCCTCATTTTATGGTTGAGGAAAGTCCAGTACAGTGCAAGTTTCAAAGAAGAACCAGACCAGTGCAAGTTTCAAGGAAGAGCTACTACCCAGTCCAGGCAGTAGAATACACGAAGCCCCTATGTAAAGACCCCTCTGCTTCACCAGTAAACATGGAAGTGCCTGTCTAGAACTAAACATAATATTGATACATTGAGAGTAGAGGCTTTATTTACAATGATCCTCAAACAGGATTTAGCAAAAGATCCTCTTCCTCCTTATCTCATCAGCATGGGCTGTACTTCATAAACAAAAAAGAAATGTCCTGGGGGCAGGAAGTGAACTCTCTCCTCAGATATGTTCTCTAAATCCAAATAAGTTCCCTGCTCCCCAGCTGGAGCATAGTTGGTAGACATTTTATTAGCAGCTGGCATTCAAACTCCTGCATCCCACTGCGGAACATGTCCAGGGAAGACATCAACACTGGCCGGGAAAAGTTCAGGCTTTCACCTCACTCATGGCCTCCATAAGGCGAACGCTGTTGGTGACTGCTGTCGTCAGAAAAATGAACCTGTACCCTAAGGAGTCAAAAGCACCACGATACATGACTGAGAGCAGATTTAAGCCCTTAACACCAGCCATGTCAAGCCCCTCCAGTTCCACAGCACTGGCTGGGTCAGAGCACCAGTTTATAGTCATAGATGCATCAGTGCCATGCTCCTGGGCACAGCAACTTGCCGTGCTTGGTGGAACTGGGCTTCCTGCTATTCAGCCTACAGCAAGATGGCAGCAAGTGGTACCCAGAGGCCAGTAAAGAAGCCTTCCTGAGGGCTGCCCTTTGTCCCCCAGATCCCACGGAAGCCTGATCTCACCTTTCTCTCTGCCAAGGAACCGGAGGGCTGAGATCTCAGAGAATGTGCAACCACCCAAGAACACCACCAAGATGAGGCGCAGGGACTCACTGGAAGCCTTGTCTTCCTTGGTCATGTCTGCAAAGACCAGACCAGACTCAGCTCTTCACCGGCACTACTGGATGATGCATCCGGCCCTCCTCTCGTTTCACCCCGCCCCCACTGGGCAAGGCCACGCACCTGTGAATGCCAGCTCACTGCAGTTGAGAAGCCGCACCACTTCGTCCAGGCCCTGCCAGCTTTGCCGCTCCAGCACCTGGGAAGGCACAAGTGTTAGTTTCAAGTCTAGCAGCAGCCAGACTGTCACATTTCTTGCTAGTCACTCAGGTAGTTAAAAGTTGGGCCAGGCCAGGGACTAAGAGAAAGCAGAGAGCATGAAATATGAACAGGAGCGAGCCACTCATTCTCACCTGCTCGATGATTCGGCAGCTGAGGGGCACGTAAGCACCACTGAACACATACGCCATGTCACGTGGCACTTTCAGATCATACTCGCCATCCACACGTGGGATCTAGAGGGCAAAGGGGACTGTATGAGGCAAGTGACCACTCAGCCCTCCAGTCCTTTACAGGGTCAGAGAAAAGTGGCATACCCCTAAGAACAGTTCTTACTTCAACTAAAGTAAGAACCAGCAATAGCCTTGGAGGAAAAAAAAAGAAAAAAAAAAGAATCCATATCCAAAGATGAAAGCTGTTCAGTGCCTGCTGATTCTCTTGAATGAGTTTCCATGCTCGCTGGAAAGAGGGACCCCTTCTGACCCTTCAGCAACATGGGACATGTCTGTCACTGAAGCAGCACTTAGTGTATTCTCTGACATTGGTAGGTGTGAGTTACGTGTTTATTAAATGAATGAACCTTTGTGTCTTGTCTCATTATTAAGCTCATGCTATAATGCTACCACACAAAAGGATCTTTATAAAAACAAAATGACAGGTTTTTGTGGGTTCAAAGTACTTCACAAAGGCCTGACCCACTGCCTTCCTTGTCCACCCCTGTTCTACATACCAAATTCAGCTTCTTGCTGATGGCACGGAAATTGCTCCTCTTGGCCAGAGAACTGAAGGCATCAGTAATCTTTCCTGGGAAAGAAATCTGCGCTGGTTTCATCTAAGGTTTATGAATTAATGATGCTGCCACAGGTGATACCACTCAGGAAATGACAGGACCCCCTCTTCTCAAAGAGCAGGACCTATCACATCTGAAGATCCCCCTCACAGCCGTTCACCTACAGTTCCCTGGAACTGATTAAGACAATCACCACCCTTCTCCCACCTGCAGTCTTCCTCCTCCTACAGGGTACCAGCCCTCTACTAAATGCAATCTACAGGGTGATCCTAGTTTACTGGTTAAGTGTACGGCCTTTGGAGTTAAATCTGACTTACTAAGGGGTCCTGAAGAAGTCACTTAACCTCCCTAAAACTCGGTTTCCTCATGTGTAAAATGGAGATAATAAAACCACACAGAAACTTTGCGAGGATTAAATGAGAAAGTATATCTAAAAGGCTTAGCATGTCAGTGTTCAGTAACTGGAAGCTGCTCTTACAAGCAGAAGTAGTGGCAGTAAGGACAGTAACAGTAAGGAATCACTTTCTCCTTCCCCAGCTCATTCTCTCCCTACCAGGGTGCTCTGCCTATTGAGAGAACAGGCAACAACAGCTGAGGAGGGTGAAAGGGGTTACCTGCACTCCCTGCTCACCTGCAGCCTTGTCCGTCACCAGCTTGCTCACTTTACTCTCCATGGCTGTGAGGGTGTCCCCCGGGGCCTGCTCCGTTAGGAGCCCAGCTCGCCGCAGATTGGAGAAGGTTAGCAGGTGCTCGGGGCCATAGCTCTGAAGAAAATGCAATTCAGCTCTCTACCGAGCGTTCACCAAGGGTCTAGCACTGTTAGGTGATGTGGAGGTGGGGGAGAGGAGGATTATGCGCTCTGTGTCCTGAGCAGCGCACACTTGTTTGTGGGGAAGATTTTCATATCAGAAATCACCAAATGCCAAACAAAGAATAAAAGCAGCACGGAACAGTTACAGAGCACAGAAAGCTGTCAATGTAAGGAGGTGGGGAAGGCTTCACAGAGGAGGTAGGACTTGAGGAGGACCTGGAAGGAAAGGTGTATTGATGCCTCGCAAGGTGCTAAATAAAGGGAGAATCCAGGAGTAAGAACTCACCACTGGGTCCAACAGCTGAATTGTTCAAATTCCCCCCACATTGGCCACATAAGAGGGGAGGAGAGTGAAACAAGGGTAGTGGGGAGGGTCTCTGCGTGCTGAAAGGTGACCGTCCCCACAGCCTCTGAGAGGGAGGCCGCGTGGGAACAGGAGGGTGATGGGGACAGGAAAGGGACCGTTTCTTCTTTTGCCTCTTTCGAAAATGTCCAATGACCTCCCTCCACCAAGTTCCCTCAAGAACACAGTCTCCTGGCCTTACCTGCAGATACTGGGTTTTCAGGGATCGGTAATCCTTGGGGATCAAACCTGAGGGTAAGGAAGATAAAGGTTCATGAGCCAGTTGAGGTGCCCTAAAATGTACAAACCAACAAACCAACCCTCGTCCCCCCACCAAAAAAAAAACCCTAGTCAGAAGGAAGGAGTCAGTATACAACGTTAACCTTGCATCCTATGCAGTTGATTCTAAATTGACTCCTAAATTTAAGCTTGCTTTTTGAAAGACATAGCCTGGATCTGAGAGTTCCAAGGAAGAGCCCCGAGGAAGGGACACCGAAAAGAAAGCTAATCTAATCCGTAGTCAGGGGTGGGATGCGCCAGGAGGGAGGACAAGGGCCTTCCCCTGCATTTCTCCCTGGCTATGGGCCAGTTTTCTGGGGAACTGCTCAACAGCTAGTGGGGAATAGGAAAAGTGTTCAAATGAGTTCCCAAAGTGCAGCCTTAGATGTTTTTCTCCACAGAGGTAAGAAGAAATGGACTTCCAACTACAATAAAGGGGACTTAGAATAAGCAAATAACGTCTTTGGGTAGAAAGCAACCTTAAAGAATATTTGCCAACTGGAAGACTTCAACATTCAAAACAAGTTGCCATGAAAGGTTGCAGAATCTGAGCTTTTAAAATGTTTATGAAATTGGTTTTTCCTGGACTGTATTTTGATTATGAAATCTTGTTGAGGGTAGGAGGCCAGATGGAGTGATGAGAGAAATGCCGTTCAGCTCTACCCCTTTGCAATCCTACGATGGGACAGGCCGTGTGCCGGGGGCGTTGGGGAGGGTGGATATGGTCCTGTTTAGGGCTGGAACAATAAATTACCTTATGACCTGGGGATGTTTCACCCCAAACAAAAGCTGCTTTATTTTACAGGGGAAAGAATCCACGAGATTACAGGGAACTATCCCTAAGGTACAGCTTTTCAATCTGGCGTCTTTGGTCCCTGGGGCTCACCGTTCTCAGTGATGGACAAAAGGCACATGAGGCGAAGGCTTTCTATGGGTGACACCTGCACAGGAAGAAAGAGTCAAGGAGAATTCAAGTTTCATAACACACGCTCTCTCCTCTTGCTTCCGCTTGAGCCCCACCTCTAAACGCTGTTCCCAGTATCTCCCCCTTTCCTGCCTCACCTGCCGGTCTATGTGCTCTTCAATGTAGTTGGTGCTCTCACGGATGCTGAAGCCCTCCAGCAGCGCTGCAAATAATCAGAGGAGAGCCTGTTACTGGGGGAGCGGCTCAGCTGTTGCCATCTATGCTAATGGGCGTCTTGTCTCCCCATCTCTTTCTTCATCCTTGGGGTGGGTTAAGGGGCCCCCAGGGCTTCTAGCAGGAAGCAACATTCCACACAGCCAGCGTCAGCTGGAAAGAGCCAGAGAGCATCTTTTCAGGGCGGGCTGGGGCTGGGAGCCAGGGAAGCAGAAGCAGGAGAAGTAGCCAAGTCACCATGCTCAGTCTTGATGAGCTCCTGGAAGTCCTGCTTGGTTTTCTTCTTCATGATGGATTCACAGGCCCCGATATCTGCAGACAGGACAAAAGGGGAGCTGACATATTCCTGGTTCTGGAAGAATGTCTCTTTATTGTCCAGAAGAATAAGGACCTCTTAAGGGAAAGTGCAGGAGCACTTCTTCACACTTTCGACCAAAGAAGGGCGCTATTTTCCAAATGAACAGGGATCTCCTCCCAGATCTCCTCTGCAGGGTTCCCCTTGCCCTACCCTCAAGCTGAAACCTACGGAGACTCAGCAGGCGGTGCTCCTGCTTCAGTCCCTTGAGCTCCTGGGACACGAAGTTCTTCATCTGCTTGATGTCCATGCCTCTCCGGCGCTGTGGGGACATTCCCATGAGGTCAGCTCCTCTGCCCTCAGATGTGAGCAAACACTACCCTCCCTCAGTTCCCACCCACTGTAGCATCAGAAGGGGAGCCAAAGGGCAGCAGCCTGGGGAGCCACTGAGGAAACAGACAGAGGACCCGGGCTGGGAGCCTCACGTCATACTGGGCCTGCAGGTTCCGGGCCTTCTGGCTCAAGAAGCCAAAGACATTGGAGAAGTGCTCGTTACGAATCTCATTAAACACCTGCAAGGGGAATAAGACAGGAACAAATTACTATACAGATGCATACCTTGTTCCTTCCTGCCTCATCAGGGTAACAACAGCACAGGGAGAGTGCTCAGCTATTCTAGCAGAAGTACAAAGGAAGCTGAGCTGGTATCAGTAAGGACATGTCAAATCCCTGCTATGTGCTCTGGGTTGTGCTCTTAACTGGCTGGGTGCTCCTCTCTCCTGGGGACTCGGCCTCTCCTCCCAGGGCCGGGGCCCACAGCCCCATGGTGGCAGTGGCCCTGGGGAAATCCTCTGCCGGCACCCATGTGCTCACCTTGTCCTCGGCGTTGAGCAGCACCTTCAGACTCTTGTCAGAGGATGTGACTTCTGGGCCAAAGTCGACACTCCCTTTGAGAGCAGAGGAAACAGCTATGAGGATCTCTGATGAGTCCTTCCTTCCCCTCTCTTTCCGGAACTGCCATTAAAGGTCCCCCAGGGACTTCCCTAGTGGTCCAGTGGTTAGGACTCTGAGCTTCCAGTGCCAGGGACCCAGGTTCCATCCCTGGTCAGGGAACTAAGATCCCCCACGGAGTGTCGCCCAAAAAAAAGAAATAAAGATTTAAACGTTCCCCCAAACTATTTGGAAGGCAGCAGTTCACTCCAAGCCTGGGTCTCTCCCACAAGTCCTGCACCCTCACCGTGGGACGCCCCAGGAGCTGAGGACCCCTCCGTCTCGCCGAGATGCCACTTACCACACTTGACGCGGAAGGTGTCATCCACCAGACCCTCGTAAACCACCTGGGAGCAAAGTGCCGTCACAAAGTCCACGTCTGAAACCGAGATCCCCAACCGTGAGGGTCTTCCCCGATGTAGCCTCCCACCCAGTTTGCTCAGTATCTGCTCAAGTGCCTTCCATGGGGCCCAAGTGCCCACGCCCCCAGTCAACGTTGGCATTCACAGCCTCAACTTGAGGATCCCAGCTGTGCCACCATGTTTCCCATATTCCTGTATCTTCTAGGGTCGACAGATGAGAGGAGTGCTGAGCATACTTCACCTCTGTCCAGGAGAAAGACATGTCCAATTTCTGGCCTTCGGCCCTTGGTTTCACCATCCTCCTCCTCTTCCAGTTTCCTCCACAATTCATGTGACATCTGTCAGGGCCCAAGACATTCGCAACCTTATGTCCAGGTCTCTTGGGCAGCCCCACACCTACAGAACCCAACCCCTTTCCATGTGATCCTTCTCCTTGACCCCAAGAGAGGAGCTAATTATTAATATTACCTCTTCTACTCCCACCTGTTCCTACCCCTCCCCATCCTGCCCCACACCAGTGAAGGAGTCTCTCCGCCCCCAAAGATTCAGGGATGCTACCCAGAGGTCCCGGGCTCTTGCCATTCTGTTAGCCACACAAGTTCTCCCCTCTGGGGACCTACTCTGGAGCAATGAAAGCAAGGTAAAGAATATACGTCACAGATGCCCATGAACAATCCTTGGTGGTTAGAAAACAAGTGAATAGGAGCTATCAGGACACAGAACTGCTCACCTTAGCACATCTGCCAATTCCATAGCAGTTAGGGAAGGGTCCATAGAGCGTGCTGAGAAGGTGCAAGGCCTGTGCCACAGTGTTGATCCAACACTGATCTCCTTCCTGCAGGGACCACATGGGCCACAAAGATATGGATAAACCCGACAGATCCATCTGGAAAGTGGATAGGCCTAGAAGCCCTGAGCAGAAAGGCAGGGTCTGGGCAACGCTTGCAAAAGTCCATTTTCATTGGCCCCAATGGAAGCCCCATGAACCTCAAGCAGTGGTATTCTGTCTCCAAATTACTATCACTCATGATAAATTATGAGTTGGATGAAGGTTGAATCCATATTTCTAGCCCACAGGACCCCATATCTGTCCCAACTCCTTGATGCCAAGACCCAAGGGCCCTGCATTTACCAGGAAGTAGTCCCTGAAAAATTCTGGCAGTTCCATGCTCAACAGATCCACATCAAGAGGCAACAAAGAGAAGGCCCATTCGTCACAGCTCACATCTGTGGGTACAGACAGCATCAGCCTCCCTGCCGAAGGCACGTAACTCCATATTAAGAGGGAAGCTCCACTACAGCCGTGCAAAAACTCCTGAGTGCCTGCCACACGCCAGGTACTGCACTGAGCATGGGATGCTCAGAGATGAATAAGACACAGTCTCTGCCCGGAAGGGGCTCACAGGCTGATAAGGAAAGGAGACATGTACGTAACAGCCTGTAGTACAGTGGGATCAGTGGTGTGTTTTCATTAGAGTGCCGACCAAAAGTGCTGATGAAACACTCCTTCATTTATGCATTATTGGACAAATACTGACGGAGAGCCACATATGTATGGTGCTAGGCTAAATACTGGGGACATGGTGGTAAACAGAATGGACACGCTCCTGACTTCTGGAGCTGACAACGTAGTGAGAGAGTACACAGCAGACAAATTTAACTACAGTTATATGCTCCAAAGAAGTAAAACAGCAACCTATGAGCACAAATATTTCAGGGATCTAACCCCAACTACACGTACAGGAAAGACTTCCCTAAAGAAGAGACATTTGGGGCTTCCCTGGTGGCTCAGTGGTTGAGAGTCCGCCTGCCGATGCAGGGGACACGGGTTCGTGCCCTGGTTCGGGAGGATCCCACGGGCCGCGGAGCGGCTGGGCCCGTGAGCCATGGCCGCTGAGCCTGCGCGTCCGGAGCCTGTGCTCCGCAACGGGAGAGGCCACAACAGTGAGAGGCCCGCGTACCGAGAAAAAAAAAAAAAAGAAGAAGAGACATTTGGCTTAGAATTTGAGTATGATTTGGGTAGGCAAAAAGCTGTAGGGTGAGGAATGTTCTAGGCAACAAGAACAGGTGTGTGAAGTCCCCATGGCTGGAGGGTAGTAAGTCAGGAGAGAGGAGTGGCACGTGAGGAGGCTAAAGGGCCAGGAAGGGGCCAGACTCTAGAGGGACAGGAGGCCATGCTGAGGATCCTGGGCTTTATTCTGAGCCACTGCAGGATTTCCAGTAGAGAGGACGGCGACCAGGTTTGTGTTGCACGGAGGATGGAGTTGAGGAATGCACACAGGAGGGAAGGCACGAGTTTTGCTTGTGGGAGTCTTGGGAGGTAAGAAGAGAGCATCGGTGATTTTCAACTATAGCCCCACTAGTATTCTAATTTGGGGTCTTCCTTCCCATTCTCAGTACCCTCTCCCCCTGCCAGGCCAACAGGAATGAGGCAGGGAAAAGGAGGAGATGGGTACGGGAACAACCATCACGGCCTTCTTCCACACGCCCTTCTTCCACACGCCCTCCCCCTCTACACTCATATCCGTCTCCTCTCACCTCCATAGATGCCCTCTTCCTCAAGCACCATCTCGCACGCATAAAACTGAAAGAGAAAGGGAAGCTGATTAGTAACCCCCTTCTCCATTCTTTCCATTTCTCTGGAGTTCCTCTGTGGTCACTGATGAGGACCACACTTATTCTTTTTTTTTTTTTTTTTTGTGGTACGCGGTCCTCCCACTGCTGTGGCCTCTCCCGTTGCGGAGCACAGGCTCTGGACGCGCAGGCTCAACGGCCATGGCTCACGGGCCCAGCCACTCCGCAGCATGTGGGATCTTCCCGGACTGGGGCACGAACCTGTGTCCCCTGCATCGGCAGGCGGACTCTCAACCACTGCGCCACCAGGGAAGCCCAAGGACCACACTTATTGAACCCAGTGAAAAAGACAAAAGAACCCAGACTCTTAGATCTAGAAAGGACCACTGGAATCACTGGCCCAACGCTTTGTTTCCTTTTCAGCCATTTCATTCACTTATTAAGTCAATTGCTTTTTTCTCCCTGACTGACTAGAAAAGCTTTACAAAGGAGAAAGTATTCAGCTGTCAGGGAAGGGTGGGTCCTGCCGGCAGAGACGGGAAGCTGGGCATGACAGTGCTATAAAACAGAGGAGGAGGAGCAGGTGGAGGTAAGAAGCAATAGTGTGGAGAGAGCAGGGATGGAGTTCTGGTCAGGACATGTCCATGGGACCTCTGCAGACACCGAGGGAGGTCTGGACAGACAGCCTTGGGGGCTAAAGGCACATACACTGCATTTAAAGTGGATAGCTTGTCCAAAAGAACACACAGAGAGAGCTTAGGACAGGACTCTAGGGAACCAAAATTAAAAGGGTGCACAGTCCAAGACCGGGCAGAGAAGACCGAGAAAGAATACATAGAGAGGTGAGACTAGGAGAAAACAGCACCCCTAAATAGCACCTCTAAAGGCAGAGTTTCAAGGAAGAATGGGCAACAGTCTCAAATGCCAGAGAAGGTAAGTAGGAAGAGCATGACATAGACATCACTGGATTTGACAACGGAGATCTTAGGCGACTAGATTAAAAGGTGAAAGTGGGGGCTTCCCTGGTGGCACAGTGGTTGAGAGTCCGCCTGCCGATGCAGGGGACACGGGTTTGTGCCCCGGTCCGGGAAGATCCCACATGCCGCGGAGTGGCTGGGCCCGTGAGCCATGGCTGCTGAGCCTGCACGTCTGGAGCCTGTGCTCCGCAACGGGAGAGGCCACAACAGTGAGAGGCCCGCGTACCGCAAAAAAAAAAAAAAAAGGTGAAGTTGGACGTGGGGAAGCAGAAGCAGTGGCAGCAGATAATTCTTCAGTCTGGCCACAAATTAAGGGAGAGTCGCTGTCAGGGACAAGACATGAGGAGAGAGAACTGTTTAGAAGGGATAGATATGGTTGAAGATATAAGAGTCTACTTGATGAAGCAAGAGAGTGGAGAAAGCAGGCAGGGATGGGGCCAAGAACACAGGTGAGCCTCCGCTCTTAGATAGGGAAAGGCCAGTGTCTCGTCCTCCTTTTTTATTTTTTGTAAATTATTTTCTATTTTTTATTTTATGTTTTTTTGGCCATGCTGCATGGCTCATGGGGATATTAGTTCCCCAACCAGGGATTGAACCCACACCCTCGTCAGTGAAAGCGCAGAGTGCTAACCACTGAACCACCAGGGAATTCCCTCATGCTCCTTTGAGACAGGTGGGAAAAGGGTGAAATATTTGGAGGTAATGAGGAAGAAAGTTGAAGGCACTTCTGTCTGATAATGATGATGACAATAATAATCGTGGCTGTGTATTATTTGTTTCACATGTACTAGGCATTGTTGTCAGTATTTTAAAAGCATTACCTCTCTTGATCCTCATAATTACTCTATGAGGTGTGGAAGATTAATGCTAGGTTCGCCTTATTTTACAGTTATACAGAAGAGTCCTATTCATCCCTCATTCATTTATGTCAGTAAAACTGAAATCCTATAGGCCTTTTTTTTGGCCACGCCACACGGCATGCAGCATGTGGGATATTAGTTCCCCGACAAGGGATCGAACCTGCGTTCCCTGCAGGGGAAGCAAGGAGTCTTAACCACTGGACCACCAGGGAAGTCCCTACGGACCTACTTTTAATGCTAACTAATTGAATTCCATAGCCCAGTTTGAAAACTGCCAATCTTCATAGTTAACAAAGGGAATCTCAGGAAGAGAGACAGATTTCCTCTTCCTTACAGCTACTAAGGAAGACATCATCCTATGATAGAAAATTAGGTCAAAGAATTTGATCAGATAGGGTGTTAGAAAGAAAAAATTCATGAAAATATCAATTTTCTTTTTCTGTGTGATATGGAGGCTTGTAGCATTATTTGAAACTGTTACCAACTTGTTCTATTCCCTGTTTAAACAAGTCTTGTCCTTGGAAGTATAATTTGACAAAAAGGTTCTTGTAAGACTCCAACAACTAGAAATTACTGCTACAGCTCTTTTAATAACATTCAAAAGTATCCTGTAATTTTTTTTTTGTTTGTTTTTCTTTTTCTTTTTCTTTTTGCTGTACATGGGCCTCTCACTGTTGTGCTCTCTCCCGTTGCGGAGCACAGGCTCAGGATGCACAGGCTCAGCGGCCATGGCTCACGGGCCCAGCCGCTCCGCAGCATGTGGGATCTTCCCGGACCGGGGCACGAACCCGTGTCCACTGCATCGGCAGGCGGACTCTCAACCACTGCGCCACCAGGGAAGCCCAGTATCCTGTAATTTTGATTGGTTATTTTACTCAATAATTTTCTTGCCCTAGTAATAATGTTATACTTGATATATTTGTATTCCTAAACAGGATAAATAGCTGTAAGACTGTGCCATCGGGAATTCCCTGGAGGTCCAGTGGTTGAGACTCTGTACTCCCAATGCAGGGGGCCCAGGTTCGAGCCCTGGTCGGGGAACTGGATGCTACATGCATGCCCCAACTAAGACCCCAAAGGCTGCAACTAAAGATCCTGCATGCTGCAACTAAGACCCGGAGCAGCCAACTAAATAAATAAACATTTTTTTTAAAGAGGGACTTCCCTGGTGATGCAGTGGTTAAGAATCCGCCTGCCAATGCAAGGAACACGGGTTCAATCCCTGGTCCAAGAAGATCCCACATGCTGTGGAGCAACTAAGCCTGTGTGCCACAACTACTGAGCCTGTGCTCTAGAGCCCGAGAGCCACAACTACTGAACCTGCATGCCGCAACTACTGAAGCCTGCACGCCTAGAGCCTGTGCTCCCCAGTGAGAAGCCACCACGATGAGAAGCCCGAGCACTGAAATGAAGAGTGGCCCCTGCTCGCCGTAAGTAGAGAAAGCCAGTGTGGAGCAACGAAGACCCAACGCAGCCAAAAATTGAAAAGTAAATAAATAAAAAATAAAAGCATTACCTCTCTTGATCCTCATAATTCTATGAGGTGTGGAAGATTAATGCTATGTGCTCCTTATTTTATGGTTACACAGAAGAGTCCTATTCATCCCTCATTCATTTATGTCAGTAAAACTGAAATCCTACAGGGCTACTTTTTTAAAAAATTTTTTTAAATTAATTAATTAATTTTATTAATTTATTTTTGGCTGTGTTGGGTCTTCTTTGCTGTGCGTGGGTGGGCTTTCCCTAGTTGTGGAGAGCGGTTGCTACTCTTTGTTGCGGTGCACGGGCTTCTCATTGCAGTGGTTTCTCTTGTTGTGGAGCAGGGGCTCTAGGCACCTGGGCTTCAGTAGCTGTATCACGCAGGCTTCAGTAGTTGTGGCTCACGGGCTCTAGAGCACAGGCTCAGTAGTTGTGGTGCACGGGCTTAGCTGCTCCGCAGCATGTGGGATCTTCCCGAACCAGGGCTCGAACCCGTGTCCCCTGCATTGGCAGGTGGATTCTTAACCACTGTGCCACCAGGGAAGTCCCTATAGGGCTACTTTTAATGCTAACTAATGGAACTCCATAGCCCAGTTTGAAAACTGCCAATCTTCATAATTAACAAAGGGAGTCTCAGGAAGAGAGAGAAAATTCCTCTTCCCTACAGCAACTAAGGAAGACACTGTCCTGTAATGGAAAATTAGGTCAAAATATTAGATTAGATAGGGTGTTAGAAAGAAAAAAATTCATAAAAATATCAATTTTCTTTTTTCTGTGTGATATGGAGGCTTGTAGCATTATTTGAAACTGTTACCAACTTGTTCTATTCCCTGTTTAAACAAATCTGTCCTTGGAAGTATAATTTGTAAAAAAGGGTTTTGTAAGACTCCAAAAACTAGAGATTACTGCTACAGCTCCTTTAATAACATTCAAAAGTAACCTCTAATTCTGATCGGTTATTTTACTCAATAATTTTCTTGTCCTGGTAATAATGCTACACTTGATATATTTGTATTCCTAAACAGGATTAATAGCTGTAAGACTGTGTTATCAGTCTTCAAATGATCTTCAAAGGAAAATCATTGGTTCTTTCCTCTTATTCCTTTTAAATGATGAGAAAACAATATAAGCCTATGATTCCTCTAGACTTCTTAATAGAAACTGAAAGTCACCTCATTTAAAAGAGATAAGTACTATTATCAACTCCATTTTATAGATGAGAAAACTGAGACACAGAGCAGTTAAGTAACTTATCCAAGATCACACAGGTAATAGGTGCTAAAGCATGGATTCACAGCCAGACAGTTTGGCTTCAGTGTCTTTAGTCTTACCTACTGCTTCTATTTTCTTTAGAATTTTCTTGGGAAAATTGCAAAGGAATAAATCCCTGTCCTTTCAACTTTAATTTCTACCTGCCCTAAGTGTGGCATGCACTACTTGGTATAACTGTATTGTCCTACGACGGGCAATGTATAGACCTGGTACATCATTCCTCCCAATCAATCAGGTTGAGGATGTACCTACAATGCACCCCGTTGATGTGGGGATGACAGGGGAGCTTGATGGAATCAAGAAACGGAGATACTATGACAGATCACCTAACACTTACTGCAATTATTGAGGTAAAGATGGAAGAAACCTAGCCTGGCTATGTTAATTCACTATGTGACTGTGGGCTTCAGTTCCCTCAGCTGCTCCAAGCTTAGAGACCATTTTACTGCACCCTGTGTAAGAAAAACCTCTTCCAAAGTACACTGGTATGGTTCTGATAAACCAAGGGCAGCCCAGCCACATGCCTTCGATGAGCATGGGGCAGGGGGTGAAGATTTATTGTGTTTGTTATTAAAGGGATATAGGGAGAAAGTCATTGAAAAGTCATAACATTGTGCACCATTACTATATAGGAATTGGTGTTAGAAGGGATACATAGCAGGTTCTACTTCAAAAATGTCAATCTTTTCACTTAAAGAAATCTATGTAGAGGACATCTCTCACAACTGTACAATTTATATTCAGGGCAATTTGATGACAGACCCTCTGCTACCTTAATAAAAAGACAGTGACAGGTATTTTGCTCAGTCACCTATAATTTGCTTTGAGGGAGATACAGCTATATAGTGTTGGCCCCTTACCCCTTCCTAGTCCCCAATCCTGTTCTACCCGATGTCATTTCCACCAGGGTCCAAACTCACCTTCTGAGGACTGAAGATCACTTTGTATTTCCGAGTTCGGCCAGCCATTTTGTCAGCATTGACAAGATCTACAGACAGAAAGGATGCAACTCGAAAGCCATGGACCTTTGTTAGACTAGAAGCAAGGAAGCAGAGAGCCTCTACAAGGAGTATGGCCTACCCAAACAATTCTTTTCTTATTAAAGGGTTCTTATGGTCAAGGTCCTTAGACCTTCCCACCCTTTCCCAGCTCTTAGTTATAATGAACACCATGGCACACTCACTGGCAATGTACCGCATATTCTTGATGCGAGGTCTGACCAAGAAGCATAATCTATGGGAGAGAAGGGGGAAAAAACCCTCAGTGAAGAAAAATCATGAAGTTGGTGATAGCAGCTTAGAAGAAACTTAAACAACGCCAACTCTTTCACCATTTGCTACAGTTCTCACTGCAGCTAAAGCCCTACCAGCTCTTTTGGCTCACCACATACCAAACACACAAGACCTAGGACTTGCCTGGTGGCACAGTGGATAAGACTCTGTGCTCCCAATGCAGGGGGCCCAGGTTCAATCCCTGGTCAGGGAACTAGATCCCACATGCATGCTGCAACTAAGAGTTAGCATGCCACGACTAAGGAGCCGGCGAGCCAAAACTAAGGAGCCCTGGAGCCGCAGCTAAGGAGCCCGCCTGCTGCAACTAAGAAGCCCGCCTCCCGCAACTAAGACCTGGTGCAACCAAACAAATAAATAAATAAAATTTTTAAAAAAATATGAGTATATAATTAAGAGTTTAAACACACACACACACACACACACACACACATACACAAGACTCCCCTCGATAAAACAGGTATATCATGGTGGGCTGAGGGCACTTATTGGCCTTATGGGGGACCCAGGAGTTCCTGCTCTCAAATAATTTACAGTCTATTGGGCAAAATAAGATGCACATATGTATGGAGTATATTAACAATCAAGTGTTAAAAAACAATACAAGAAAGTATATAAAATAGTGTTCTTCAAACTGGGGTTCATGGATGTATTCTCCATGTAGCTAGGAGAATTATTTCTTCTAAGGGAGGGTGTACATTACTTAAGTTGAGAAGTATTAAAAATAAAAACAAACACCAGACAACAGGCAGGATGTGACTGTGTACCAGGTGAACAGGACAAACACTGAACCCCATACAAATCCAGAGGAGGAGAAAATCACCCTGGAATGGCAACTGAGAGCTGCGTGGAGGAGGTGGGGCTGGATTCTGAAGGCTGGATATTTGTCGCAAGAACAGTGAGGAGAGGAGAGAATTTCAGGCAGAGTGGGTGGAGTGGCCAAAAACACGGAGGTATGTGTGCGGAGCCTGGAAGCACACAAAAGTGCGAGCTGAATAGTGGGGACGTGAAAGAGACCAGGATGGAAAGGGGGTGGCAGCCTTGGAATCTATGACAAACAATGAGGACCTCACTCGGTAAGTAAGGGAAGACTTGAAGGTTCTTCAGGAGAGCCCAGTGAAAATATTTTTGAAAGATTAATCAATCTGGTTAGAGATGGTAGATTGGGTTAAAGAGAGAAGAGGACAAGGGAGGGAGAAACCGCAGAAAGGGAGACCAATTAAGAGGCTAAAGCATAACCTAAGGATGAAATGGTAAAAGAGGAGGGAAGCGAACTATGTCACAAACATCATGGTGCCAGATCTCGGCCAAGGACCGATCAAAGGCAAATGTGTAGGGACCTCCTCCAGCTTGGAGCTGAGACAGAGTCTCCCAGACACTCACTGTTCACTGGAGCTGAAGGGTGGCTTGTTCTCCACTTTGTACAGCTTGTCTACTTCATGTTGCTACAGAGAGAATCCAACAAAATAACGGACATAAGTGTGCTTGGAAACCCAAAGCCTGATACAATGACAGGGGTCTTCTGGAAGGGCTCCCTCCTATTTACACTAATTCTAGCAGTCAAAGTACCTCCCTGACAACCATCCCACTGAACCTTCCTCAAACTGTCAATAGAAAACCCCAAAATAAAACAATTCAAAAACAATACAAAGAGCATCAATCCCCCCTTGTCACCGTAACTCTGCCATCCCCTATTTACCCTATAAGGGTAGTCACTCTTCAGTAATATGTGTGGTTCATCAAAAGAAAAACTGCTTAATAGGAAAGAAGGGCCTGATCCACGTGGGGAAAGGGGCAGGTACCTTTAGGATGGAGACATTGGCGATTCGATCCAATGGGCTCATGAGATCTGCCTCAATGAACAAGTCCTTTTTTCCTGGAAGCTGAAGGAGACACAGTATCTTGGGTTACTCTCATGTCACACAAACTCCCTCGGCTGACAGCTCATCCGGCCAGGTCCTCAACCAGGGCTGATTTTGCCCCCCAGGGGACATTTGGTAAAGTCTGGAGACATTTTGGGTTGTCCACTTTGGGGCAGGGGGTGTTACGGGCATCTAGTGGGTAGAGGTTAGGGATGCTGCTAAATATCCTACAATGCACAGGACAGTCCCACCACAAAGAATTAAGCAGCCCAAAATGTCCATAGCACCAAGGTTGAGAAATCTTGATGTAGGAAAATGGTGTGGAACAAGACTGAAATCTTTGACAGGAATTAGAGCATGAAGGGTCCCAAATGCCAAGTTAGGGAGTTTGGTGTTGATCCTCTATGGAACAAGGAAAAATAGAAAGCTTTTGTACACTGAAGCATCCAATCAGCTGGGAATTTTCATTAGGTAAATCTGGGAACTGTGGGTAAAATGGATTGGAGACATGAGAAACTAGAGGTAAGGACTACACTTATGTGGTTAATGCAACAGTCCAAGCAGCTCAAGGACTTCCCTGGCGGTCCAATGGTTAAGACTCTGTGCTTCCACTGCAGGGGGTGAGGGTTCGATCCCTGGTCGGGGATACGCGGATGCGCGGCATGCCGCGGGGTGTGGCAAGAAAACAAAAGACAAACAAGCAGCCCAAGCCTGTGGTAATGAATGAGGACCTGATTTAGGCTGGTGGTGATGTGAACAAAAATAGTTTTTTTAAGAGATACATGGAACGTGTAATCGAATTTTTAAAAATACTTGAAAGAAATTAACAGGGTTAACAGTGCTTGTATCTGATGATAGGGTTGTATTTTTTTTTTCTTTACACTTTATCTTCTGCATTTTCTAAAATTTGTTAGTGTTATTTTATAATCACCATTTAAAAAGTCAGGTGTAGGGCTTCCCTGGTGGCGCAGTGGTTGAGAGTCCGCCTGCCGATGCAGGGGACGCGGGTTCGTGCCCCGGTCCGGGAAGATCCCACATGCCGCGGAGCGGCTGGGCCCGTGAGCCATGGCCGCTGAGCCTGCGCATCCGGAGCCTGTGCTCCGCAACGAGAGAGGCCACAACAGTGAGAGGCCTGTGTACCGCAAAAAAAAAAAAAAAAAAAAAAAAAGTCAAGTGTAAGGAAATAAATATCCACAGGACTCAGCAACTGGTTTAGTTGTGTGAGGAGGGAAGAAGAGTCAAAGATGATTCTGAGGTTTCAGGCCTGAATAGCAGTGCCCATTAATAAGAATTAAGTCAGAGGAAGTTAGTTTGAAGAGGACATTACTGCACAGAAATCCACTCTGGCCACGTTGAGTCCTCCTTGTGGGCAGCTCTTCCTTAGGTCATTACAAGTTTCTATCCTTGGTCTCATTTACTCTCATTTACTCTCTTTCATGGGGATCTCACCGGAACTAGTGGTTCTAACTAGCATCTCTTTTCAATTCCTCAGACATTTGTTGGGTGTCTTTCATGTGCCAATCATTGTGCTACCACTACAGGACATATTACAGAGAAATAAAGTATGGTCCCACATCCCCTGAGGTTCTCCCAAGTCCCCATCTTTACCCTAGCTGCAATTCTACCTTTCTATCTTCTGATGTTACAAGCAGTATTTCCTCCTAGCATCTTTTTTTTCGCTGTGGAGCACAGGCTCTGGACGCGCAGGCTCAGCGGCCATGGCTCATGGGCCCAGCCGCTCCGCGGCATGTGGGATCTTCCCGGACCGGGGCACAAACCCGTGTCCCCTGCATCGGCAGGCGGACTCTCAACCACTGCGCCACCAGGGAAGCCCCCTCCTAGCATCTTAACTTCATCCTATCCAAACCCAAACTACTCAACTTTCCCCCACCAAAACTGTTCCTCTTTCTAATTCTTTTTCCCATTTCTATTCAATGTTCATGCAACAAATATTTATTAAGCACATGCTAAGTGCCTGACTCTAAGCTAGGTACTCACTAGGTATACATGTTGAACAAAACAGGTATGTCCCTGTCCTCAAGGACCTTCCAATCTAGTGGGGAATATGAACATTAAACAAAAGACTATATACGTAATCCATTAAAATTACAGTAATAGCATTACTTTCTTATTAGCTCAAGTTAAAAATGTCGAACTCAGCTTTGCTTCTCCCTTAACCTTTACGACCAATCAATGCTTTTGAGTCTTTGACTCAAAAAAACCCATCAATTCCTTTCATTTCCACTGCCACTAATTTTGTGTGGGCCTTTATTACTTCAGTCTGATCTATGGTCTCCTCACTGGCCTTCTTGTTTTGCCCATTTATCCAACTTCACAACGGCTATTAGAATCATCTTCAAGTATTGTTTCATGTCACACATTGGGAAAAATTTTTCAGTAGCTGCCTAATGCCTATTGTGTAACTTCTCATCCCTCTCTTCTCTGTATTACATGCCTGTCCTTCCCTGGTTCCTCAACTTTGCTCCTACCGGTCCATCTGCCTGGAACATCCTCACCCATCTCCAAGGAAAATACGCTCATCTTCACACTCCAGCCCCCTGAAACTCCTAGATCACTCCAGCTAGAAATGATTGTTTCAGGCAGCCTAGCTATCCCTCGTTCACCACATGATACCCTGTGTGTGGTAATCTGTGTTTCATTCTGCTCCCACTGGAACAGAAGAACCCTAAGGACAAAGTTGCCTTAACCACCTTTCCATCCCCAGTGATGCCTGGCACTAGTGGTGTCTCCCTTGTCTGTATGAAAAAAAAGGGGGGGGAGGGGGGATTTCCATTAACTCTCTGGCCAGATCGTCCCAAGTTTCCCTCCCTGAGTGCTTCATTTTGGACCTGCCACAGAAGCTCCAAGGACAATACCAAGGGCCAAGAGCAAGACCAAGGGAGCTCAGTTAAGAAAGAACTATGCATCCAGTGAGTGCTGGCTGCTGATACAGTAAAGGCCCCCAGCGTGGCAGGCACTGACCTGCTCCAGCAGATAGATGAGCTGGTCTCGGGCCAGCCTCTTGAGCATGGAGAAGTCAGGCAGCTCTGGGGCATCCGGCCGATGCGGAAAAGCCATGGCAGCGGTCACCTGGGCCGCAGGGTGGAAGAAGGGGGACGCCCTCCGCTCTGAGAAGGCCGGCAGCACCCCAGGGTAAGTGCAGGATGGCTCTCCTTCAGGTAAGGGCACGGACTTCGAAAGAGCCCCCGAAGGGGCCCTCGCTCCTCAGCCACAATGGAGGAATGAATGGCCACCTCCTGGCCGGACAGCCGCAGCCTCGGGGGACCTCGCCTCAGGCTTGCAGCCACTTTGTCCCACCCCACCCTTCCCGGTCCACTCTGCCGGTCCGCAGGATCTGGGTCTACACCTGCAGGGATACCCGCCTCCTGCCAAAGAGGGGGAGGACTTCCTAGACCTCCCGGAAGTCCCGTGCACTCTACCACCGCTCAGCGTACCCGGAAAAGGACGGCGTCCTGGAAGGGACATTTGAAAACGAGCGGCAACGCGTCAAGGTTCAGTTTCATTCCTGACCAGAGGCGAGTGTTCCTGTGATAAAAGAATTATACCTTTAACTTTGAAGGGTACACCCAATTCTCCTAGCTCACTCAAGCAAGCGATGGGCACTTGCTCGATTTTCAGAACTTGGTGAAATCGGCGAAACCAACTCGGAATCCGGAGGGCGTTGATCACTGAGGATCTGGGCTGTCAATCAAATCTACTCCACAAATTTAGCTGCAAGCTGGGAGCTCTCTCGCTCCCGAACTGCGGGAGGCCAGACGCGTGGAGATGCGGGGCGGGTGTGAGGGGAGAGAAGAGGAACGCGTTAGTGGCCAATGGAAGCCAAGTCTCGCCAGCTGTGACCTTTCAATACCGGAGTTTTTGGCTCATTAATGCCCTTCGTGGGGAAATGGGTAAATAAACTGTGGCATATTCATACAATAAAAATAACTGAATAAATGAAAGAAGCCAGACACGAGAGTGGCATCTGTATGTCATTTATTTCAGGTTCTCGAACAGGAAAAACTATAGTGAAAAATTTCAGAAAAGTGATTGACTTTGGGGATGAAAATTGGGAAGAAAATTAGAGAATTTTCAGGGGTGATGGTAAAGATCTATATTTACCTTGTTAAAAAAAAAAAGCTTATGAGAGACATTATAATGGACAGATCCGGCTGACAATACCCGAACTCACTAATCAATCGTGACATCACATCATCATCTCCTGGTGAGATGCATGGGAAGCACATGTTGAACCTGATCAAGTCTCAGGATCTAATTACCAGTTCATAGGAAATACAGAGGGTAGTGGAAACACGATAAAAGACATCACAAGGATAAAATCAACCATGTCCAAAAAGCAGAAAATTATATGGGTCAAATAACCTGTCAAATGACAATGAGAAGAAAGTGGAAGGGGAAACTACTTTAGAATAAAAGACTTCTGGGACATAACAACACAATGCAGTATTGCAATGTGTGGACTTTGTTTGGATCCTAATTCAAAGAAATCAACCAGAATATTATTAGGATATTAGCTGATAATAAGGAATTCCTAAAACTTTCAAGGTATAGTAATGGCTTATATGTTTATGTTAAAAAGGAGCCCCTATCTCTTTGAGACACAGACTGAAGTACTTACAGATGAAATAATATGATGTCTGGGATTTGCTTTAAAATAAGCCAAAGGGAGCTGTGGGGCAATGAAGAAAGATTGGCCATTTGTTAAATGTTGAAGCTGGGTGATGGGTACACAGGGGTTCATTGCACTACAATATTCTACTTTCGAATGTTTGAAAACTTCTATAATAGAAGATTAAGCAAAAAAACAAAACAAAACTTTTATGCTCACACTGGGCTTCAACAGCTTGTTTAGTATTTTGTACTGAGCTTCCTCTCACCCCCTCCCCTTAGATCAAATCTCAGCTGCACAGAAAGGTAGAAGCTGCCCTTCACAGATGAGTGACATATACACCCTCCAGGTTGCAGGGATTTAAGTCCCTTCTGTCGTACAGTTTGCCAGCCTCTTGAGTTTGGCCCCAAGTTGCTGTGAGGCCCATTTCACCCACAGTTGCTTTTATTCCAGCTTGAGCAGTCTTGTTATCTGTTGCCTCCTCCACCAGATATTGCACCTGCACCCCCAAATCTCCACCTCATCCAGTGTGATGTCAAAGTCCTTTGTTGTGTCATGAAACAGGACTGCCTGGGGATAGGGCACCATGGAGTCCTATGACCCCCACCCAATGGAACACAGGCTGAGTGAGTCCCCATTCGCCTGTCCAGCCTCCCTGCTTGGGATGGGGCAGTGGGGGGCCGGGGAGAAGGGACAATTTCCCCAAACACCTCAATGACAGTGGGTTAGGATCTGAGACACACTGTCAGCATAGAGCAGGAACAGGTCAACCTGCAGGAAGTTTAGGCCTTCTTGGCTGAGATCTGGATGCACAGGCTGGCAAAGGTAAAAGGCCGGGCTTTCTGCCATTGTGGATTGGCTGATTGGTGTAAGGTTTCCCAGCCATTTCTTCATTCACTCAACCAATATTGAAATCTATGTTGGGGGAATTCCCTGGCGGTCCAGTGGTTAAGACTCTGCACTTCCACTACAGGGGGCACAGGTTCGATCCCTGGTCGGGGAACTAAGATCCCGCCTGCTGCGTGGCACAGCCAAAAAAGAAAAGGGAGAAAGAAAGAAATCTATGTTGGGAGTGGAACTACAGCAATGAACACATACAGACAGGTCTCCTACCTTTGTGGGATCTACCTTCTAATGGGGCAAGGTGGGTGATGACAAATAATGCATTAGCAATACATTTCAAATACTAGGGAAAATTAAACAGGGTGTGGTGATAGAACATGAAGGGAGCTGTTTTAGACTAGGGTGAAAAGGCCTATGAAAGTAACATTTGACCTGAGGCCTGAATGGCAAGGACCCAGCCAAGTGAAAATCTGGGGACAAAGAACTAGTAAGTGCAAAAGCCTTAGATTAGCATTTACAAGAATGGAAACAAAAGATTTAAGCTAGTGAGCATTAGGATGGTGGTAGATGAGGTAAATGAAAAACATATCCAAGCTAGCAATAAAAGCTTCTATTTCATAATACCCTGGGGAAAGGACACAAATGATTTGCAGGAGTTAGAAATGCATATTTAAGCAGTCAAATAGCATCTTGCTCCTCTAAGTTATTTTTTTTTAATAAATTGATTTATTTTATTTTTGGCTGCATTGGGTCTTTGTTGCTGCACGCAGGCTTTCTCTAGTTGCAGTGAGTGCGGGCTACTCTGCATTGTGGTGCGCAGGCTTCTCATTGCGGTGGGTTCTCTCGTTGCGGAGCACGTCCTCTAGGCGCACGGGCTCAGTAGTTGCGGTGCGTGGGCTCAGTCGTTGTGCTGCACGGGCTTAGTTGCTCTGCGGCTTGTGTGGGATCTTTCAGGACCAAGGATCGAACCCGTGGCCCCTGCATTGGCAAGCAGATTCTTAACCACTGCACCACCAGGGAAGTCCCTCCTCTAAGGTTCTAATGGCAAATTACCCTTTTAAAAATCATAATTATATTGACTTTTTTATTATGTTACATGATAGTGACAGAGCAGTGAGAACAAGGGCCTTATCTGTCCACTATTACCAGAAGCTGGATTCCCTAACTTTGACTGGCATGTGATAGGGCCTTGCCCATTTCTACTGAACAGATGCTCAAGTTAACAGTAATCAGTGATATAATTGCCATGAATGACATTTGCAATAGCAACAAGACACATGACCATGCTGTCAGTGATGGTTGGAATATCAATGTTTTCATTAGAAAAACATCCTGCGTGTATTTAAATTCTGAATAGCTAATTTTTGCTGGTAAATTTTAAAAATGAGACATTGTTGAGAACTGTCATTGGACTCCTATGTTGCTTGAATATGTCTCCATTTGTCTTTTGATAATCACTTTCTGATATTAATAAGGTATTCTAAAAGAATCCGTGAATTAACAGAAATTATGCCAGGCAGTGATAGATTCCTGGAATTTTAGAAGCCTTGAATTAGGAATCAGACCTGGGTTCAAGTCCCACTGCTGTCACTCACTTGCAGCTATGTGACCTTGGGCATATCCAAAAACCTTTGAGACCATATTTGGGTTTTTTTTCATGTATTTATTTACTTTCATTTATTTATTTGGTTTGCACCAGGTCTTAGTTGTGGCTTGCTGGCTCCTTAGTTGCGGCACGCATGTGGGATCTAGTTCCCTGACCAGGGATGGAACCCCAGGCCCCCTGCATTGGGAGCATGGAGTCTTAACCACTGTGCCACCAGGGAAGTCCCAAGACCATATTTGTAAAAGGGATCTATTATCTATTCTTGCCTAAATCACAACACCTTTGTAAAAATCTGATTAAAGCTGTAAAATAAGATACTACTTAAGCTTTTGGAAGTGGCTGGAGGTTATGTTGAGAGCCTGTAAAGCCTTTGCCTGCTCTGCATTTTTTGTTTGGTCAAATCCCCACAGCCCCATTTTGTTTTAGAGCCCTAGCAACTAAAAGAGGAGCTGCTTTAGACTGGGTGTTTAGGGAAGGCCTAATGTCCAGTTTTTGGCTGTCAAAGTTCATCACTGAGCAGGGCTGACAGGCACAGAGCCCTTTATTAGGGATTCCTCTGGCCCCATCTCTCTCTCAATATTTAGACAAGGGACCCTTTGCCTCTTCCCTTCCCTTCACAGGTAAACCCTCCCAATCCCAGAGAGCATCAATCAACACAGACTGCTACATTTTACTTTATTTTGCACATAATGAAGATAACTGACTAGGCAGCTCCAGAACTGTTAGTATTCATTAATTAAGAAGTAAATGAGATGAGAAGACAAACTTTTAATTTCCTCCCAAACATACTGGAAGTATCACAGAAACTTGTAACAACACATGCAATACAGGCTGGTTTCAACATACAGAGAGCCCAAGCAAGAAGGGTGAGTCCTGAAGATCCACGTGCGTCACAGGAGGAACAGTGCTCCAGGAGGCTGGAATCTACCCAGTCACTCACCCCGCTCCCACACAGAACTACCCTGTGAAGTTCTCTGCCCTTTGTCAGATTCAAATCCAAGAAGCTCTTTCATCCCACATTCCAGGCTCATCACTACCCCCCATTCCAAGGTGGTTAATCCACACACAGAAATCCAGGCAGAACCAAATATATTTGCACAGCTGTGTTTCATGTGGCATTTCCACAAGCCAGGCTCCAGCTCAAATTCTGTACAGGAAGTTCCCATTGCTGTCAAAGAACTCTCGCCCCCTCTGCACGACTTTGTTGCTAAAGTTCTGGTCACCTGGCTCCCCTGCCTTCAACTCTGCCAGCTTCTTGTCACTTGGCAATCCATCACTGTCAGTTTCTCTGGTGCCTCCACAGTCACTGGTGGAGAACTTCTGCAGCTCTCTCGGATGACCTAGGGCTGCAGCAACAGGAACAAAGCCCTTCTCCTCCAGGCCCTGGATTCCTTTATTCCTTTCCTTCTGTCTCCTTGGTGTATTTGTTCTGTGAGTGTTCAATTCTGTCACTTTCAAAGCTGTGCTGTGACCATGGCCTTTGGATGAGGCTTCATCCCCTGGCATCAGCAAAGAGCCTGATACAGAATGGCTTGCAGAAAGCGGTGCTGAGGTATCCCCAGAGCCTGGGAGCTGCTGGAGTGAGCGGGCAAGCCCAGTTTTCTTAAGGACTTTTTGATCCTGCTTCAGTTTCTGCTCCAATGTGGGCACAAACTTGCTTTTTAAAACCCTTCGGATCACATCAGTGCTGACATCAAAGCCTTCAGCCAATCTGGGAACTGACCAGGACTCTGCAAATTCCCTATGTAAATACCTATGAAAAAAAGAAGCAGGTTTTCAATCTGTGAAGAAGTCTCCTATCAGAACAGTTAACTGATAATACTAGTGATAAATACATGAAAAGAAGAGGGCTTGGAAAAACTGCAAATGCAGTGTTTATCTTGTGCCACTAAATGGCTGCGGTCCATTCCTGTGTGCTAACAGCAACACCCAACTACTCTTAGTCATTTCATTTCATATCAACTGAATTCCTCTCTCACTGCACGGCAGGGCCCAGTTAGATCCTGGGGATGCATGATGACTGTCTTTCCCTTCAAAGAACATACAGTCTGGTGGTGGAGACAGATACAGTAACATACAAAAACACTACGAGAAATATCCCAGCAGAGGATGCTGTGAGAGCACCGGGGAGGGAGAGGCAGGGACAGGCTATCACCACATTTGCGGGGTGGCCCAGGAATGGCTTCAGGAAGTCCACGCTAGAGCTGGTCTGAAAAGATGAGAAGTTGTCATAAGCTGGCAGAGGGGAGGAGAAGAAGAAAAGGTCAAAGGTACTGATGGGAGAGTGAGCAGCAGGTGGAACACGAAGAAGCACATCACCTTTGCTGGGAACAGCTCAGTCTGTGTGACGGGGCGGCAGGAGCAGGGTCATGTCATGCTCAGGGATTCCGGAGCCCATCCCAACGCAACAGTGAACCAAGGACAGCGTTTAAGGAGCAGAATGCCATGAGCAAATTTTCATTTTGAAGCCCAATCCAGTGGTAGTGAAAGAGGGCAGTCAATTATATTCCCTGAACTATAACCTGCTTAATGAATAATAACCTGTAACCTGCCTTCACTGACCAAGCTTGCTTTAATTGTTCATGCAAACTGCATACCCTCCAAGCTTCACATAGCCTAGACAATGTATCACAAGACTCCTTTAACTGCCCCCTATAGATAACACCTCTGACCATGGGTCACTCTGGTAACAGTTGCTTAACTTGTTGTTCAGGAACATGGGGCTAGTTTTGCCCAGTTCAAACTAGTTGAGACCACTGACCATTCAGCTGGGCCTGTACAAGTGTCCAATGGGTGACCTTTCAATGTCAAGGGCCAAAAACTCCATCCTCAGATCATGCTAATGCTGCCCACCATTTTCTGAACATGCATCCCATGAAGAACCAGGTAACTCAGATACCCCTGTGCAGAGCACCAATTACTTCACCTTTCTCTAACATTTAATCACCTTTCCCGAAGCCTGAGACCACCCTGCTTCTTTACCCCATAAATAACCTAAGACACTTTCTTCAAGGAGGCAGATTTGAGACTTGTTCTCCCATCTCCTTGCTTGGCTGCCTATGAATAAACCCTTTCTCTGCTGCAAACCTCAGGGTCTCAGCAATGGCTTGCTGTGCATCAGGCAAATGAACCTGGTTCAGTAACAGTAGTTTCTCAGTGCAAGACTAGAGATGGAAAGATCAGGCAAGAGGCTGTCACAGTAATCCAGGCAGTCTGAACCGAGACAGTGGCAATGAGAGCAGAGGAGGAAAGAGACTTGAGGAATGTTTTAGGAAGGCTAAGTGGTTACACTTGGTAAGGAACTAAATACTGGGTGAAGAAATAGGCTGAGATTCAGCATCTTTTTTTTTTTTTTAGTTAATTAATTAATTAATTTATTTTTGGCTGTGCTGGGTCTTTGTTGCTGCACAGACTTTCTTTAGTTGCGGCGAGCAAGGCCACTCCTTATTGCAGTGTGCGGGCCTCTCATTGTGGTGGCCCCTCTTGTTGCAGAGCACAGGCTCCAGGAACGTGGGCTTCAGTAGTTGTGGCATACGGGCTCAGTAGTTGTGGCTCACAGGCTCTAGAGCGCAGGTTCGGTATTTGTGGCACACAGGCTTTGTTGGCTCTGCGGCATGTGGGATCCTCCCGGACCAGGGCTCAAACCTGCGTCCCCTGCATTAGCAGGTGGACTCCCAACCACTGCGCCACCAGGGAAGTCCCAAGATTCAGTATCTTTAGAGTGGGTGATTGGTGGGACCATTCGGGGTTATAGCAAAAATAGGAGCAGAATGAAATTGTCAGGGAATAATGATGAATTCTATTTTGTACATGTTGAGTTTAAGGAACATGTGTGACAGCCAAACAGCGATATCTAGTGCACAGCTGACTATATAGGGTTCAGAAGAAAAACATGGACTGGACATGATAGATCTGGAAGTCATAAGCCAATAGCAGGAGTGGTTGAAGCCATGCAAGTGGCTGGCATTAGGCAGGGAAATATGCAGAGTGAGATAAATGACCAAGGACACAACTCTAAAAACTACAATAATTAAGATGCAGGAGGTAGACGGGGAGCCCACGGAGGAAACAGAAACCAGTCCTAGAAATAGAAGTGAGTGGTAGCCTGGGTCAAGGGAGAATTTCAAGAATGCAGACAAGGTCAAATGCTGCAGAAATGTTAGTCACACTAAAGCCTTGAGTGTCAGTTATGCCTAACACCGAGGAAGTCACTGGTAGATTTGTGGATAATAGTTTCATTGTTGTGATGAAACAAACAAAAATGAGGGTAGGGAGCCAGGGAGTCAGCAGGGAACTAAAGGAGGAGGGAGTGTAGTATATAGCCTTGACAGTTGGGTTTCCTTTTCTTTGTAACCCAAGTGACTGACTTAAGCTTTGCTTGCCAAGGTATGCACTTCAAAGATGGCTATCTCCAATAAACACACTGCCAGCCACACAACTAGATAAAAAGCCAGGCTTCCCCCCACCCCTCCATTGAGGCGCATTTGTTTTAGAGATTATGGTTGGCTTCAATAACTAACCACTTGGGCCACTTGCTTTTTTTCTTCTTGCGCTTTAAATTCCTGTTAAGGAACTTCCCTGGTGGTCCAGTGGCTAAGACTCCATGCTCCCAATGCAGGGGACCTGGGTTTGATCCCTGGTCAGGAACTAGATCCCACATGCTGCAACTAAGAGTTTGCATGCGGCAACTAAAGATCCCGTGTGCCACAACTTAAAAAAAAAAGACCCCGCATGCTGCAACTAAAGATCCCGCATGCCGCAACAAAGACCTGGCACAGCCAAAATAAATAAATAATTTAAGATAAAATTAAAAAAAAATTTTTAAATTCCTGTTAAATTCACCAATAAAGAGTGAGCCCTCAAAACCCTAGGCCCCCACCCTCAACCCCAATAAAAGAAGAACCCCAGGCCCTTGCACCTCTCTCTACCCATGACCTTGCTGTGTGGCCTCAGGTGTGCCATATAATTTCCAGGTCCTGTAAATAATAACCCTCCGCCCCACCCCTCATCC